>NC_082642.1:107317448-107651020 GCF_028023285.1 Balaenoptera ricei | reverse complement strand
TTAAGTGGAATATAATACATAAAAATGTTGAATCACTATGTTGTACATCTGAAACTAATTTAATATTGTAAATCAACTATATTTCAATTAAAAAAATAAAGTAACTGAGGTAGGCAAAAAAAGCATTTTCAAACTAGTCAGAATTGTCTAAAAAATTGTTTTAATTACGGAAGTTGGGATTCTTGTGTATTTTTTAAAAATGCTTTTAAACTGGCATTTTCAGTGAAAAGTGTTCTTTTGGTGTTTTTTGTTGTTTGTTTTTTAAGGGTTCCATATTTAAAGTATTAGATATTTAGTGTCTTTAATTCTCTAGGAAATTTTATGTTCCCTTATATTAGACTTTTATAAACCTTATTAGCATCTATAAACCAATCAATATAGAACTCCTTAATTTACAAGATTTTATATCTAATTTATTTACTTATTTTTCCAGAAGTAAGAGAATATTTCTAACACAAAATGAGAGATAAAGACTTTTTTGCAATTACAGACACAGACACACAGCTTGTAGCTTTAGCTCTACACCCTTAGTCATAAATTAAAATAAACATGGAGAACAAGAGCTCACAAATCTGCATGTCAAAACGCTCTTAACCTTTTCATTGGAAGGCTGATGTATTCTTGAATAAACAAGGAAACCAACAAACAAAATTTTCTGTCATCTCTCACCCAACAGAATAGGTCTCTGCCTGATAAAGATCATCAAATAGGCCATAAAACCAAATTCACATACATTGGTGGCAAATTAAGTATAACTTGCAGGTTTTAGGAAACCAGAAGCAGAAACAAAAGCAAAAGCACAGAATCGGGGTGTGGGGTGTGCAGGAGAAACAAAGAGTCAGTGAAGGTAAATAAAGTTCTATTGCTCCTTGGGATTGCTTCGGGAGCCAAGGAAAGATGTTTATTCCCCGGCTACACTGTTTAAATGGCTCTGGAATGTATTTACTTGGAAATCTCTGGTGTAACCTCCAAAGCAATCAAGGTACAATTTTCAAAATTTAAAAAGCTGAGTTAGAATAAAGTTGTGAAAAAATGTGTTTAACTCATTGATGAAAAAACCAGAAGGACTGTAAAGCAGGTTCATTAATTCTATTGGTAAAAAAATCAAATGACGCCTAAACCCAGATCTCCCAAGAGGCAGTATTTCAGCTTTGCCAGATCCAACGTCAGAGCAGGTTGTTCTTCCTCTATGACCATCTCAATGAAAGCTATACTGGCTAAGATATCCACTTCTAGCTACTCTATTGATGCCATAAGTCATTCTACTCTGTAACTGCGGTATCCTCTATCCATGTTGAACTGCCTTTCTGGTTTGTTCAAGTTATCTCTTAAAATACCTATCATTGTTTTTGTTAGCATTTTGGATAGAAATTTTTATTTTAATTAACTCTACTTTTCTCAAAATTCACATTCTTCTATTTTGCAGAATATGTAAATTTCTAGGAATGCATGTAATGTTATGGTAGAAACACTTCATTTCTCCTCCTTTGATTTTTTTGTATATGAAAAGTAGAAACAAAATGGCTAAACTCAATCTCTGATGGGCTAACACAAAAATTTATTCAAATTTTATTCAAAATTTATTCTTGAAAGAACCAAAAATCCATGAGCCTCTTTTATCAGGTGTCTACTTTGATGAAAAATCACCCATGCATGATGACTTGTCTTTCCTTCATCAGTCTTACTCTGACAAATCAGAGCAATACTTTGGCAACTACGAAAAAGAACAAATATTCAAGCAAGGAGTATTTTCAGACTTTTCCTCTGTTAGTTGCCTAGGGAATTATACTCCTATAAATAATAAAGCACTCTACAACTTACTCTAACATTTTTTCTGATTTAAAGTTTCTGACACAGCATGATATGGCTGATTATGCCAATGAATTTTCCCCCTTAAGTCAAGAAAAACTGCACAACAATAATTATCTAATTAAGATTCACATAATTATGATTACCAAATTCCAAGAGAACTGTTGTAGTAACAGTATAACAACTTATCTAAGGCCAATTAAGTTGTGTTTCCTTTCTGCTTTAATTTATTTTAATCCAAAAGAGCAATAAACAGGATATGTCTAGTTGATGATTTAATGAACTACAGTATATTAAGAAGTTAGAAATTGTTATGATGCTGAAAACCTCAAGACCTTTCAAGGCTGGAATCTTTATTCCTTATTCCCTAAAAAGTTTAGGATTTTCACTAGTTTCATAAGTGAGGCTATATCCCAAATTAAGATCAACACACAAAAAATGTAATGATTCAGGGTGTTTAATAACTGAGAAAGGGGGAAAAAAAAAAAAACCCAGGGCACAATCACTTTTAGTGAAATGGAAAGGATTATTTTAATGTCTTTGAAAGTCATATTGGAAAAGAACAATGCAAAGTTGAAACCCCATTTACTTTCTTAAATGGACAGAGCATTTGAGGGCAAAGGAAATAGGATCAAAGAGAAGGTGTGAGATTTTATTCAAGGTCTTTGACTTATGTGGTTTGAAAACATCTCTAAGACTATTCTTGAAGAAAAGAGTAAGAGAAAAAGGATGTTAACATTTTCAATGTGTTCCACAGTCCAAAATCAAAAGTTCCGAACACAATTAGAAAAGAAGGAAAACCCCAGAGAAATATGGAACTAGAGAGGTCTGATTATGATAAAAATCTGAAAATGTTTTTTCTTATTCCTTTTCTATGATCTTAGGTTAAAGCATGCATTGGTTTCATAGCTGCCAAATAAGTGATCACATAATCATTCATGTTTTACAATAGCAATACACAGTCTGAGAAACTGTAAGTATCTACAGCTATTCACTCTTGGTTCAATCTTCAGTTCTTTTTCTCAATATTTCTGACCACAGTTAAGTATCTAATTCTTCATTCATCCATCTTTTACATCTTTCTTCATATACCAGTTAATTCTCTTTTAAGAGAGAAACTGGCATAATTCTTTATTTCCTTTCACTTTAAGAATTTTCAACCTCTATGTGGTGGTGCATTAAGTTAAAAAAACCACTGCCAAATTTTCCTATTAAGTTCAAGAGAATTGCATTTACTTTCTTTAGAACCATCAATGTTTAACATTTCGAGAGGATGATGGGTTCACACAGTTTTACAAACCTGTCATCCATGACATTTTAAAGAGATTTGTCCTGAGGATTTCAAACTATGAAAAAACTTTGATATTTAACTCAAATATCATCAAATGGAACTTGCTTTAATTTCTGTTACTTTTTTAAACGTCTCAGATCTCTCTAAGCATTTATTTTCTATTTACTATCTCTCCATAGCAGTAATTATTTTTTCCCCTTCCAACACCTGTTTACATGCACAATAAACACAGATCCAGTTATTCCAGATTTTGAAGATGAGCTGTAGATAGACTTGAGGCTACACACAATTGTTAATATGGGTTAACACTAACTTTGTTGTTTTAACAACTGTTAAAAACAAACATGTGGGAACTGATGTCCTTGATTATTACCACTGGAATCTAGCAAATGTTTACTGCCTCTCACAGAGAAACCCTACCCCCATTTCTTCTCCCCCTGATATTTTAACTCAGAATATGTCAGAAAAATGGAATACAGTCAGCCTTCTGTATCCACCGGTTCCACATCCATGGATTCAACAAACCAGGGATGGAAAATATTTTTTTAAAAATTCCAGAACGTTTCAAAAAGAACTTGGATTTGCTGCATACCAGCAACTACTTACATAGCATTTACATTGTATTTATGACTATTTACAGAGCATTTACACTGCACTGGAAATTATAAGTAATCTAGAGCTGATTTAAAGTATACTGGAGGATATGTGTAGGTGCACATACTGCACCATTTTACATACGGGACATGAGCATCCTCAGACATTGGTATCTGTGAGGGTCCTGGAAAGGATCCCCTGTGGATAACGAGGGACTACTGTACCAACTGAAAGAGGCATCCTCGCTGCTTCCCCAGGAAGAAACCTCTTTTGCAGATAAGTAAACTGACTTTTAGAAATGTAAATTACGGGCTTCCCTGGTGGCGCCCGTGGTTGAGAATCTGCCTGCCCATGCAGGGCACACGGGTTCGAGCCCTGGTCTGGGAAGATCCCACATGCCGCAGAGCAACTAGGCCCCTGAGCCACAACTACTGAGCCTGCGCGTCTGGAGCCTGTGCTCTGCAACGGGAGAGGCCGCAGCAGTGAGAGGCCCGCGCACCGTGTTGAAGAGTGGTCCCCGCTTGCCGCAACTGGAGAAAGCCCTCGCACAGAAACGAAGACCCAACACAGCCAAAAATAAATAAATAAATAATAATTTTAAAAAAATGTAAATTACTTGCCCAACATTGGTAATACAGATTTTAATTAAAACTAAAATGCCTTTTCCTCTACACCACTAAGCTGGCCTTTATTATTTCTTTTATTTTAAAGACCCCTTAGTATCCTGGATTCCTTTCTATATCTCTTTCTTACATTTACTTACAGTGACTTTCTCAAACCTGAATGACTCTTATTTGTGTATTTATAAATAAAATTTTAATACTGAATAATCTTCATCTACAGTGGAGTAGTATTATTAGGAACAATTATTTGTCAACTGGAAAAAAATGCACAACCTCTAAGTTGAGAATTATGTTTTATTCAATGGACTCTGAGGACTTAAGCCCAGAAGACAGCCTCTCAGGTAGCTCTGAGGGACTGCTCCGCAGAGGTAAGGGAGGTCCCTGGATATATAGGAGTTTTTACAACAAAAACCAGGTAGTTAGAACATCGAAAGATTACTGTTAACTTTAAAAAAAAAAAGACATATCAAGTTAATGAATTTAGCCTTTTTCTATGTATGGGAAGATGCAAGAGTCTGGGCTCAATGAAATCATTCCCTTGATATGCACCTCAGCTATCTAGGGCCAGTATCCTCTTCTTTCCCATCCTGAGTCCCCTCAGGGCTCACCGTGGGGGGAAGCTGCAGTGGCTGATGACTTGAGGGCCACAACATCCTTTGTTTGCTGATATGGCAGGCGGCATTCTTAGTCCACATATTTAACATATATGAAGCATTTTCTAAATGACCAAATTATAAAAGATTAAATGCTAAGTTATGTGGTTAAAAGTCAGTAACCCACACCACTTTCTGCCTTTTTATGTTTACTTTTAAAGGTTTTCTTGTTAAGGGAAGAACTTCTGAGTGTTTACTGTAGTTCCTTTCCCCAAGGCAACCTCTTATTTGTCAGAACCTCTGCATTTCTTTCTCGCCTCAAGGAAACAATCTTACTCTGTGACTGTACAGAAAAACCTGTGATTAGAGAAGGGAAGTGAATAAATCATCTGCAAAACAGTTACAGAGTTTCAAGAATGATTACTCCTTTTGAACAGTTTTTATGTTGGAGCATGTTTTTTGTAGCTTTTTGTTTTGCATTTGAACTTAATATCTCTCATTTTGAACTTCAAATCAAAGGAAATAGGGCACCAAAGAACACAGATGTTCAGAGCTTAGCAGTTTTAACATACAGAGTGTTTTCATACAATTTAAAACTCTATTTATCTCATAAAACTTAAAAGTCCAATTTAAGATGTGTTTAAGACTTATAGAAAAGGATATTATTGAAATGAAGATGCAAATTCTGAACCTTAACGTTTTCTAATTATTATAAGAATCAATGGCATTTTGTCTTATGACAGGACTCTCAACATGGAGTATTGCTAACAGAGCTCTCGAAAATGGAGCAGGGAGGTCACTCAGGAAGTGTGACTTTCATACAAGTCTTTTATGCCTGGATAGAATTGGACTTTTTGACCACTACTATCCTAACAAAGGCATCCAGAATATCTGCCAGAAACTCACAGTTATCGGGCCCTTACCCCAAAATAACTCATGATTCCTTAAGGACAAATATTTCCCAACTTGTGTCAGAGTTGACCACAATTATCACCAGGCAACTTTAACAACCTTGTGGCTTTTTGTCTTTATTGGCCCCTGACTCTTTCTCTTTCCAGGAACACGCTCTCATTTTTTTCCCCAAATTGCAATCCTTAGGACCCCAAATAAACTAGTTTCTTATTTGAAGCCTTCCAAAATTAAATTCAGCAAGAGTTTCATCCCCATTTTACAGGTAGTCACAATCACATAGTTGGAAATTCCAAATTAGGTTTGGCAGTTCTAAAAACAACATGGGATTTTGTTTATATCTTATCATAGTAAAGTTCCTTGATAAAGACAGTAAACAGTTAAAGCTCTCAATGTTAAAAATATCAAAAATATCAATCCATCAATGATACATTTGCATTAATACTTTATCTCAAGAGATACTAAAGATTATCTTGGTTCTTTTTCTCTCTTCCTCTCTTTTTAAGAAAACGTGAGATCTTACGCTCAAGAGTGTTTCTATTTTTCAAAGAATATAAGATTTACAATCCCTCACACACAATTAGTATTTCATAAAATATTGTAATTTTTTATTTCTTCTTTCATCAGATAATTAATGAATACCTATTACAAACGCTGTATGTCTGCCCTCACAGTGTGTACAGTCTACTGCTGATGATGGGCAGTTATGAAAGGGCATGAGGGTAATCTGAAACAATGTACAAGTGTTAGATAGTTAGATATCAGCAGCAAGAAGGTGACAGTGGCGAGAAAGACAAGAGCAAGCAATCGAGTCACACCCAACCATCTGGGGACTCTCTCCTGACCCCACCCAGAACAGGCGAAACTATGGTCATGTAGTGGGCAGCTTATCCTGATAAAGAGGGGCACAGCAACACAAGGGAACTTCCCCGGGCTGCGCATGCCCAGACCAGACAGGCGTATAACCTATAGTAAACCCAAACTCATTATACCATCATTATAATAAAATCTACATGTGGTTTTGCCCTCCCCGCCCCCGTGGGCGTTTCTTAGCGATTCAAAGGTGAGAGCATGCGCAGCAGTAAACTTGTTCCATACCTCTGGACTCAAATAACGATCCCCTGTCACGCACCCCTGCCTCCCTGCAAAATGCTCCTTAATAGAGCCCTTAAGCCTGTACAGGAAGGTTGTTTGCATTTCGCGAAAACAGCCGCGCGCGCTCTCTCTCTCTCGCTCTCTGAGTGTACCTTTGCTTCGATAAACTTTGCTTTGGGCTTGCTTCACTTCGCTGAAACTGCCCGCTCTCAGAAACAGCCCGCTCTCTCTCTCACTCTCTCTCCCCCTCTCTGAGAGTGTATCTATGCTTAAATAAACTTTGCTTTGTGCTTAAGCCTCAAGTGGTAGTTTGCAATTCTTTGCTTACTATCCTGGGATGGAGATAACTGGTCCAGGTCTTCCGTTGACCTCCTCGGTTGAAGCTATTTTGTTACAACCCACGTCAAGTGGGTGACACAAGGAGTACTAGTGTTACAGGAGTCTTTAAGAAAATACCTTTGACCTGAAGTCAGGGCCAGAAAATGCTTCCTGGAAGAGTTGGAAAACTGAAAAGAAAATAACAGTTAGCTAGGTGACAGGAGAGAAAAATATCTTTTAGACAGAAGAATTAGCATAAACAGCATATAGGAGGCTCAGGAGGAAAGATAGCTGGTAGAGGCCAAAGGAGAGAAAGAGATATTATTAGTGCCTGTAAGGAAGTAAAATAATACAATGAGAGATGAGACTAGAGAGCAAGCCAGTGAACTCACTATATAGGAGTTTTTACACCAAGTGGAGCACGTGGTCTCACCTCTATCCTAACATCACTGAGAAGTCATTGGAGGGTTTTAAATAGGAATGTCATAGGCTGCAATGCAGAGAACAAATTAGAAGGAAACAAACTTGGATAGAAGACCATTTGGGAACCTGTTGCCAAAATATGAAAAAAATACGAAGGAGCCTAAATTGGGGAGTGGCTGTGCATGTGGATCTTTATAGAGGAATTAAAACCTATGTGGTTTGTGGACTAATTGATTTGGGGACGTGAGGCAGATAGAGGAATCAAGGATAACCCCTCTTTGACTTAGGCAAAGAGTGCACAGAGGTGGCATTCACTAAGGGTGCAAAATGGTTCACCTTTGATGGTACAAAAATGATTTCAGTTTGAGATAGGCTATATTTGAGGTGTTGTGTCATTTGCATGAAATTTCAATATCAGAGTCAGAAATATAGAGATCTTTAGGATTTACATAGAGGATGATCTAAATTGCCCAGGAGGAGATAGCGCTAAGAAGAGAACCTGAAAAGACCCAATAATTACGGGAAGAGTAGAGAATAAAATCCTGGAAAGGAAATTGAGAAAAAATGGCCACTTATTTAAGAAATATAAATCAGGGCAGTATAGAGTCATGGAATTCAAGGAGAGCCATATTTGGTAGGTAAAATAATGGCCCCCCCAAAAATGTTTGGGTATTAATCCTCAGAAACTGTGAATATGATACCTTCACAAAGGGCAAAAGGGACTTTGCAGGTGTGATTAAGTTAAGGATCCTGAGACGGGGAATTTTACTGTATTATTATCTGGGCAAATCCAATGCAATCACAAGGGTCCTTACAAAAGGGAGGCAGAAGGGTCAGAGTTGGGGAAGGAGATGTGAAGAGGGAGAGGTGATAAAGAGAGATAAGCCAAGGAATACCAATGACCTGTAGAAGCTGGAAGACACCAGCAATTGGATTCTCCCTAGAGAGAAGGAATGTGGCCCTGCAGATTCATTTCAGACTTCTGGCCTCTAGGACTGTAAGATAATAAATTTATGTTGTTATAAGCCACTAATTTTCTGGTAATTTGTTACAACAGCAATGGGAAACTAATGCACTATGTAAGAGTTGAATTTTGCAATACAGAATTCACTGATGACTTTTGAAAGAAGGGTATTCTTTAGAGGAAAAGTCGTGAGATTGCTTTGTTTGGATCTTTAATTATGTCTCTGCCCTTGATGTCTCAGGTTGCTTGCTTCTTCAGCTCCAAGTGTGGGATATATGAGGCAAGAAGAAAACCCAAGGAATTCATCACTATATTGTTTCTTGGGTCTCAAAATTCCTGGGTCGTCTGCCTCCCTCTTCCCACCTTTCAGAGTTTTCTTATGTTTGTTTAACATTTAATGTCCAGGGTTTTAGCTGTACTTATCAAAAGGAAAATAGGGGGGAAATATCCCAAATGATATTTTAATTTTAATTTTTTTTTAATGACTTTATTTATTTATTTACGGCTGTGTTGGGTCTTCGTTTCTGTGCGAGGGCTTTCTCTAGTTGCGGCAAGCGGGGGCCACTCTTCATCGCGGTGCGCGGGCCTCTCACTATCGCGGCCTCTCTTGTGGAGCACAGGCTTCAGACGCGCAGGCTCAGTAATTGTGGCTCACGGGCCCAGTTGCTCCGTGGCATGTGGGATCTTCCCAGACCAGGGCTCGAACCCGTGTCCCCTGCATTGGGGGGCAGATTCTCAACCACTGCACCACCAGGGAAGCCCCTAATTTTAATTTTTAAGTTCTTCTTTATCTGGTTTTCCAAAATTTTTTACTGGATATGAATTACTTGTGTTTCAAATAAATGTGTTTTTACAAATATAATGCCTAGAACAGCACTTTATATGTCACATAGCAATCAATACACAAAGTTAAATTTATTTTGCAAAAAAAAATAACAAATCTGAAACAATTTAAAATAGACAAATATAATAAATGTCCCCTATTATAATATGATTTTAATATAATAATATATTAAAATCCTATATAATATTTAACTCATCAGTGACACAATCTTTCAAATAGCATTTTCTAAAATATATTCTGTATAATGTGATTTACAAAATACTTAGCAACTGGTATGGACCAGGCAGAAACTAGTAAGAATGACTGCCCAGAAGTCAGAAAGGACTGGCTAGAACAACATAGTGGGCATATCAGCCTTTAAACCCCTAGGAAAAAGTGTTCCATGGCCAACTACTTTGGGAAAATAATACTATTTCCTCTTCTTGGGAGTTCTTGTCAGGGGAAAAAAAAAATATCCTCAACATCATTAAATGCAGACTTTTATTTTATCATAAAATTATTTTCTCATGAAAAGCTTTTTTCTGGCAACACCTATTCACAGCCTGTAGAATATGCTGTCAAGTGCTTTTATGCTAAACTATTATTCTGCTGAGCCATTTCTTATCCATATCCTTTTCTACCACTTGATAATTATTGCCACTCAAATAGAATGCGTTCTGTAAAATGGCTTATTCTGTAGCCTAATCTGTTAAAGAAAAGTGACACATCTGAAATTAAATCATGTGAGATATTAACATTTCTCTGGACCCTTGAATACATTAATTTGCTAGATGCATATCAGCAATAAATAAAAGCAGCATATTAGGAAAAAGGTGAAAGGGATAGGTTTAGAGCTAAAATCACCTATCAGTTTTCTGCAGTGCCATCCCTTATCAACTGGTAGGTGCTCTTCGTGGAGAATTTTGCAGCTGGATCTTGGCTCAGATGGAAACTACAAAGTTTAACTAGTGATTCCTGCCATGACCACAAGATGAATAAATAAATGAAGACCTGCATGCCAAGTACAGTATTTTGTGTCTTTTTATGAAATAAGGCTGAATAAGAATTATATTGCATGTTGATCTAATTCCTCTTTCATATTTGAAATGATGTTTTGTTTTTAGAAAGAAAACACAATTTAGAAACTTCCTCAATCCCTTGGCTATTGAAATTGAGATGGGAACCTACTTCTGCCTGACAATAAAATCTTTTTTGCTTTCACTATATCATATTGCAGTATTTAGATAACACATGAAATAAAGTTATCCAAGGACATATAATGAGATATCTCTAGGGGTAACTACATTGAAAAAAGAGGATTTTAAATATTTTTTAAAAAGTAGTATGCAATTTAAACTTTTACTAAACAGCAAGTACAGTCAATTAATTTTCATCACTTTCAAAACAATTTTATTATGTATCATAAAAATAAGCATTAAAGATTCCTATAAAAATGGTTTAGGGGCTTCCCTGGTGGCGCAGTGGTTGAGAATCTGCCTGCCAATGCAGAGGACACGGGTTCGAGCCCTGGTCTGGGAAGATCCCACATGCCACGGAGCAACTAGGCCCGCGAGCCACAACTACTGAGCCTGCGCGTCTGGAGCCTGTGCTCCGCAACAAGAGAGGCTGCGATAGTGAGAGGCCCGCGCACCGCGATGAAGAGTGGCCCCCGCTTGCCGCAACTGGAGAAAGCCCTCGCACAGAAACGAAGACCCAACACAGCCAAAAATAAATAAATAAAGAATTTTAAAAAAAAAATGGTTTATACATGGCCCAGGATATACATGTTTAAATCAACTATAACTAAATCCAAATGCCTTCATAGAAATTAAGAAAATATTTTTGTGAACAGGAAATGGAAGAGGAACATCAAGAGGCAAGTAGTCCTCAAGCTACAGGTCTCCTTGCTCTGAGTCCAGAAGCAGGAAGAAGCACCAGGGCATAAGATGGCCAAGGTCAGAGAGGAAACCTTAACCAGGTTTATCGCTTAGAAATGAGCTAGGACTGGCCTTCTTGGTGCCTAAAAGGAGGCTGATAAACTGCTCCAGAAAATGTAACCGAGCAGGACCCTCTAGTGCCTTCCCGGGACAGATCCCTCCCCCATATCCTCTGCTTTAGCTCCTCTGTGAAGTACCCAGATAATATTATCTCATGCATATTTCCTGAGTTTTTCAGAGGCTAAAAACCACCACCAAATGGAAGAAATAAACTACAGTAAGTCCCCTACATACAAACCTTCAAGTTGTGAACTTGAAGAGGATGTCCATGCATCCTCTACAAGCGGCTGTGCTTTTGTGTACTTTACTGTACAGTATTGTTGCTGTGCAACACGAAGAGCTTCCTAATGAAGACCTGATGGAACTGGAGGCCCAGAGAAAGGATGAAGAAAGACAAGAGGAAGAAGAAGTAACTGAAGAACCGAAAAGATTCACGACGCAGGAAACGGCAAGGGAATTTTTTTTATTTGAGGAGGCACTGTTAGTTTTTGAGGCACAGGACCCGAATGTGGAATGGTACAGGAAGGTTGCAGCAGCCGTTCCGAATGCAATCCAGTGCTACTGTGTCAACTATCATGAGAAAAAAAGAGCTACTACCCAGACATCACTGGATCAGTTTTTCAAGAGGGTAGATAGAATTGAATCCAGCAAGGAACCAGAACCTGTGTGATCAACATCAGGTGTGAGTGAAACTGCAGCTTGCCCTCCGTCTCCTATTGCTGACAATCCTTCAGCTCTACCATCTCCCACCTCCTCTCCCTCCTCCAGTCAATAACTCTTCTTGCCTGTTCACTCGATGACAGCCCCTGTATGCCAGCTGTTGTACGGTACTACTGTACTTTTCAAGGTACTGTACTATAAGATTAAAAATGTTTATTTTTTGTGTTTGTTTGTTTTTTATGTATTATTTGTGTGAAAAGTATTATAAACCTATTACAGTACAGTACTATATAGCCGGTTGTGTTAGTTGGGTACCTAGGCTAACTTTGTTGGACTTAACGAACAAATTGGATTTATGAACGCACTTTCGGAACGGAACTCATTTGTATGTAGGGGACTTACTGTACTTGATGATCATGAGCACGTAGTTCCCCGGACTTACTGGCACCTAAGGACTGATAATGTTAACTGCCCTGTTACCTCAACATCAACAAATCAGAGAACTGTGCACAAGATGATCACATACCCTGCAACACCCCCTTCCCTCACCTGGCCTTTAAAAATGCTTTGCTGAAACTCTTCGGGGAATTCAGGGGTTTGTGGAGCATGAGCCCACCCGCCTCCTTCTCCTTGCTTTGACCTTCAATAAACATTTCTCTGCTCCAAACTCCAACGTTTTGGTATTGTTTGGCCTCACTGTGCATCAAGCACACGAACTTGTGTTCAGTAACAAAAACTGAATGTGGGAATAGCTTACATAAAGCTAGCAACTTAAGAAGGAAGGTCATAGCTTTAAAAGTGGATCCTAAACCACGCACTGGACAGGTCTCACTGCCTGTGAAACTCTCCAAGAGCCCTCACAGCAAAAAAACTCGGAATTGCTGAAGTGAGACCCCCTTAGTGGAAGACGATCCAGGAGCCATGTGGCGGCAGCCACAAAACTACTAGCCAAGGACAAGAGCAAGAGAGAAAAAACAATATCTCATTGAAGACATTGTGCAAAGTAAAACTCCAAAATACGTGAAGATAACTAATGCTACAAATAACAAACAAACAAACCAAAAAAAAACCATACACTTTTAGAACAGATATTATAAAACATGAACTGGTAGAAATGAAAGTAAACCAATCAACATTTTTTTTTAATTGACAATATGGTCACTGAAATTAAAACAATAGGTCAGATATAATATTTTTGAGTTAATGAATTATTAAATTTGAAGAGAGTGATGTTCACTATGAACATGGGCGGAGGGTAAAAATTATTTAAAAAGAAAGAAAAACAAAGGGAGGAAGGGAGAGAGGAAAGGAGGGAGAAGGAGAGAGAGTTTCTAGACATGGAGAATAACTGAAAGTCTCCAAGACAGCTTGAATAGGAATTTACCCACCCCCTCAAAAAAAAGTGGAAGAGAAGCAATATTAGAAGATATTATGGCTGACTCTTTTTTCCCAAAGTAAAGAAGGAAAAGAGACCTCAAATCCAAAGGACTTCCAATTACCAAGCTGGAATTTAAGTCTACATTTGAAATGGCATAATAAAATATAAATTTAAAAAGTTACCAGAAAGAAAAGATGGTTACTTACCAAAAAATAATAATCGCATTGGCAGAAGAATTTTCCTTAGCAAAAAATAAATGCTAGGAAATAATGACATCTTCAAAGAGCTGAAGGAATTCTATACTAGTTCAACCATCCTCCAAGAGTAAGTGTGAGGTTCTGGCAGTGTGGCAGACTGAATTCTCTGAGAGATTCTCCTACAATAAATCAACTAGATAATGGATAACATAGTTCTCAATGCATGCAGTGCTTGCAAGAAGCAGGGAAGTCCGTCATCCCTCCCTCAGAAGGAACAAACTACGAGTTGAATGTGCGAGCAGTGAGAGGCAATCAAGTGGGAGAAACAGACCCCTTAAGAGCAGGTGCCCATAATCCGACTGTAATTGTACTACATTAAACATTGGGCCAGCAACCAAATGAAGAAGTTAAAGCTGACACTTAAGAGACTAATGGAGTCCTAAATCTATGGTCCCCCAGGGCTCTCTTCAGAAACAAAAGGTGAAGGAAAGCATTCACAATTTAAGCCCACAGTATTCTCAGATTAAGATCAATCAAGTGTAAGTTTCTAATATCAGTAAGCAGATGCTTCATGAGTGAGGCAGCAGAAACAAACAAACAAGGTTTAATATACCAAAAACCTTAAGAGAGTGGAAATGTCAAGTGCAAAATATAAAATGGAAAATGTATTAAAAAAATATATAAATTCAGAAATGGAACAAGCCTCAAGAGATTTTCAGAAATGATCAGGCAATTCTAGAAAAGCAATTAAATGGAATTTCTAGATATGAAAAATGTAATTGTTGAAATGAAAGAAGTGCAATAGAATGGGATAGAAAATATAAAAATGAAATATATACAGGCATTCCTCCTTTTATTGTGCTTTGTTTTATTGTGCTTCACAGATATTGCATTTTTTAAAAATTGAAGGTTTGTGGCAACCATGCATTGAACAAGTCTATGGGCATCATTTTTCCAACAGCATTTGCTCACTTCATATCTCTGTGTCACATTTTGGTAATTCTCGCAATATTTCAAACTTTTTCATTATTATTATATTCATCATAGTCATCTGTGGTCAGTGATCTTTGATGTTACTATTGCAAAAAGATTACAACTTGCTGAAGGCTCAGATAATGGCTAGTATTTTTTAACAATAAAGTATTTTTTCAGTTAAGGTATGTACATTGTTTTTTTTAAAGATATTATGCTTTACACATCTAATAGATTACAGTGTAAACATAACTTTTATATGCATTGGGAAACCAAAAAATTCATGTGACTCATTTTATTGCAATATGGATCCAATAAATTCAAATTGGAGTCATAGTGAAACTGAGCAGGACCTTGTGGGGATCTTCCCAAGGACACAACCCTCCTGTGTCCTCCATGCTTGTTTGTAGAAAAGTTTTAGCTTCCTAGGCCTTTTCTGAGTTCTAAAGAGCAAATAATTTAACCAGAGAAATGAGAAAATGTAGAAATAAAGGAAAACAGTGAAGCAAGACAAAATAATAATAGTTTAGCCATAAAACAAAGTCAAGAAACTTTAGTTCCTCCTCAAAGGCTACAGATAATATCCTGAGCCATATTCTTGCTTTGTTTTGCAGATACTAGAATTCCCATCAGGTGGAGGAAGTTAACTGCTGACCACCAGCATGCAGATCTCAGGCAAATTGGAAACAGAAGGTTGATGATTGACATTCCTGAAACATCACCAAGTTACTTCACCACCAACCAATGAGAAGGATGTCCATGAGCTGATCAAGCATCCTGTGACCCTCTCCCTCACCTTGTCTTTAAAAATCCTTCACTGAAAGCCATAGGAGACTTTGGGTTTTTTGGGCATTAGCCACCCATACTCCTTGTTTGGGCTCACAATAAATGCTGCACTGTTTTTTTTTTACAACTTGGTGTCAGCAGATTGGCTTTACTGTGCACAGGTAAGAGGATCCAAATTTAGTTTGCTAGCACTAGAAAGAGAGAGAAGAGAGAATAAAAGAGAGGCTTGTCAATAAATTTATAAACTCAGCTAAAATTGACAAATTCATAAAAAAAATAGAACTGAAAACTCTTAAGACAAAGTACAAAGTCTGAAGAGTCCTAGAATTATTATAAAAATTAATCAATATCTAAAAAGAAAAATATTCCAGGTCTGGGTGATTTACCATGCAATTTCTAATATACTTTCAATGATAAAATCTTTCTAATTTATACAAAGTCTTCCAAATAATGGAAAAAGAGGACAGGTGCATATTGCCCAAATCAGTGAGAACGGTACACTGGTCTTAAAGTTTTAACCTTGATATATAGATTCAATAAAGACAGTTAAAACAGGAAAGATAGACACTCCTTTAGGATAAAAACTCTAAGCAAAATAGCATGAGAAATGAACTTACTTAACTGATAAGTCTAATAAAAACATATTGCAAATGTTACTGTTAAGAGTGAAATTTAAGAGGCATCTCTTTTGAAGTCAGAAATTTGACAAAGATTCAACTGCTTCAATTCAACATTTAGTGAGAATGTCTAACTAGTAGCATCAGGCTTGACAAAGAATAAGGGATTAACGATTTGAAAGGAAGAGACAAAACTCATTACTCATAGATAATACTGTATAATCAAGAAAACGAAAAAAATATCCAAAGTTTGTAGGAATTGATGAGAAAACAGTCAAGTGGTTGGTTATAAGATTAATATACAATAATCATGTGCATTTTTATATCCCATCAACAAACTGGGAAAAGCCTTGTAAAACTAACATTTACAATGGCAAAATATACTGTAAGTTTCCTAGAATATATCTAACAAACATTGTTTCACAACCCAGATAGAGAAAATTATACAAATATAAAAACATCCCAGGTGATAAAGTGATGAAAACATGTCATATGTGTGATGAAGAGGCATTTTTAAAAATATCAATTCTCTCCCAACTGACCCAAAGATTCAATGCAATCCCAGTCAAAATCACCATAGGATTTGTTGTAAATTTTGATAAGCTGATTCTAAAATGTTCACAGAAGAGCAAAGAGCCAAGTATACCCAAAACACTTATAAAGAAAAAGGCAGGCAGACTTGCCCTCAGCGAAAACAGAGCTTAGTATAATGCCAGATGAATTAAGACAATATGATGTACGTTAAGGGAAAACCAAATTGCTTGATGGAAGGAACTAGAGAGTCCAGAAGCAGATCCATATATAAATGGAAACAACAAATGAGAGGGGTGGCATTTCAGATCACTGAGGAAATGTTGTCTTTAATTTATGGTGATGGTTTTCTACACACAAATCAAATCACGTGAATTCATGACTTAAATGTGAAAAGCAAAACTTCAGCAGTTTTGTAAGAAAATATAAAAGAATATCTTTATGTCTTATAATTCAAAGATAATTTTTGAGGCAATATGATATTAACTGTAAAAAAATTAAAATTCCACATTATTTCATAATGAGTCATTCAAATGTATACATACACTAAAACCAATACGGTTTAACCAATATAGTTGCTTTTTACATTACAAAGCAGGCAGTTCATAGACCACAATGAGCTGATTTCAAAACATTTTCAATAATAAATAATCTTACAGGGCAAATAAACTCAACAAATAAAGTATTCTATGAATATTCAATAATTATGTCTAAAGAAAGAGAAATTAAATTTATTTTAGTGGCATGTGCATACAATAATAGAAAAAGGACTAGCGTGAACTAGAACTGATATTTTTCTTTTTTCTTTTTTTTTTTTAATTGTTGTTGTCCTGGCATCAAATATGTACTTTCCTTCCAGACCAATTTTTTCATCTCAAAAAACTCCAACTCTGTAAATAAAATCCACCTCAACCCAAAAACTACTCTTGCAAACAAGCCAAAAATCTAAGCAAGAATATAATAGGAAACCAATGATACCTACCTACTTCTTCCATTGTATTCAAAGCATTTTTCTACATTATCAACTATTATTACTATGAGACGTGAATCTTCTTTCATACAAGTCCTGGAAATTTTGCCTGTGCATTTAGCCATCGTGTTGGTTAAGGTAAATGAATTCCTTTAGATTTTTAGAACTTTCTTGGGTTATTCAAACCTCACTGACCACAATCATTAGTGCTGGATAACTTGACATCCAGTCCCTAGAAATAAACCTAGTTAGTATATGTATACATAAGTTGCTGCTGTCCTTAATGCTACACTGACCATTCCTTACAAGTAATCAGAGGGAATGTGTTGGAAATAGATAATCTCTTGTTGCAAACTCATGAGTCATTATCATTAGACATCTAATTAGTTTTGTAAGCATTTGTAGTAGAATGTATACATATGCAGTTGCAACCCATCTTATTTGTTTTCTGCTTTTTTAACAGTCTTCCGAAAGCAGCAGATGGTCAATAAATGCTCAAATAAATGACCTTATGGATATTTGTTTTCAACTTATTAATTAAAAAAAGAAGAACACATACCAAAGAGTGTGCTTAATTCAAAAATTAGTTTTTAGAAATAATATTCTCAGCTGTAATGCATTTTAGTAACATACCCCACTTATGTTTGTTTGAAATTTTGCCATCTCATTACTTATACCAAAATCAATCTAAAAATATAGAGACAGCATTGATCTTTCTTCCAGCAGTGTTGACAAGTACTTTACTGCCATTTGCAGCAATGTGGATGCACCTAGAGAATATTATGCTTAGTGAAATAAGTCAGACAGAGAAAGACAAATACTATATGATATCACTTGTATGTGGAATCTAAAAAATAATACAAATGAATGTATATGCAAAACAGAAACAGACCCACAAACTTGTGGTTACCAAAAGGGAGAGGGAAGGGGGATACAAATTAGGGGTATGGGGTTGACAGATATAAACTCTATATATAAAACAGAGAAGCAACAAGGATTTACTGTATAGCACTGAGAATTATACCCATTATCTTTTAACAACCTATAATGGAATATAATCTGCAAAATACTGAATCACTATGTTGTACACTTGAAACTAACACAATATTGTAAACCAACCATACTTCAACTTTTAAAAAAAAAGAGTAAATTAAGATCCACACAACTAATATTTCAAAATGCTGGTTATTATATTAATCTCATGTGCACTTTGCCTAATGATTTTCCAAACATTAAAAACCAAATGGGGAGACTTCCCCATTTGGTTTTTAATGTTTGGAGGTGCAGTGGTTAAGACTCCACACTCCCAATGTAGGGGGCCCGGGTTCGATCCCTGGTCAGGGAACTAAAACCCACATGCATGCCGCAACTAAGAGTTCCCATGCCACAACTAAGGAGCCCACCTGCCACAACTAAGACCCGGTGCAACCAAATAAATAAATATTTAAAAAAACAAAAAAACGAATGGGGTTGGTGAATTGGTGGTCATTACAACACCCACCAGTATTCCTATAAACCATCTGTCCAGCTTTATGTTTTTACACCAAGCAAAAAAGTAAATTCTGCATGACTCTTCTCTTCCCAATTAGATCACAAACTTCTCAAAGGCAGGACCATCTTCTTCCTATTTTATGTCCCCTGCAGCACCTTGTACCCAGTTGGCTCTACATATAATTAACTGGAAAAAGAAAACTAAAATAGAAATTAAAGTTGAATTGCGACTTAATACAGTGCATAGTACTGACATTTGTGTGGAACTCTCTTTACTCCCGTTCCTCTTCAATTTTTCCATATGCAAATACACTAAATTCAATGCATTTAAAGAAGCCCCCCCCCCGCCCCCTGCCAAATACAAATAGCTATTCTCTCAGGCATGTTATGACCACCAAATGAAATATGTCTGTGGCTTTGTTTAAAGCATCCAAAAATAACATATTTGGGGACTTCCCTGGTGGCGCAGTGGTTAAGAATCCGCCTGCCAATGCAGGGGACACGGGTTCGAGCCCTGGTCCGGGAAGATCCCACATGCCGTGGAGCAACTAAGCCCGCAAGCCACAACTACTGAGCCTGCGCTCTAGAGCTCGCAAGCCACAACTACTGAAGCCCACGCGCCACAACTACTGAAGCCCACGCGCCTAGAGCCCGTGCTCCGCAGCTAGAGAAGCCACCGCAATGAGAAGCCCGCGCACCACAACGAAGAGTAGCCGCCGCTCACCACAACTAGAGAAAGCCCGCGTGCAGCAACGAAGACCCAACGCAGCCAAAAATAAATAAAATTAAATCTTTAAAAAAAAAATAACATATTTGAAGCAATTTTTAGTTTCTGTTTCTAAGATGAGTGCACAAAAAAATTTGATCAAATCATTTGAGTTATTGTGACCCTTTACAAAAGAGTCACAGAGGCATGGTTACATATTGAACAATTACTTGACTAAAGGCTGTTTGGAGCTTTGAGTCCTTTTTGAGACAGGTTGCTTAGTATTTTAGGTTTCATTCTTTGGCAAATAAGGATGTCCTTCCCCCCCTTAAAAAGATAAATTAAGTTTTGTTTCCTTTGCTTCACATCTTGCAGCAGTACATTCAGAATAAAAGCTGTTACTGCATATTATTACTGAGTGATAAATCACTTGAGCTTCCACCAGTGGATCTGTGCTTAAGCAAATACCCCTAAATATAATGTAGCACTAGTGTTAGCTTACCTAAAAGGCACCCCTTCTTTATAATTTCTAACATCTTCGAAAGAAACACAGATACAGAAACTAGAGCCCGTAGTACTCAAAAACATAGATTTTGCCTTCCAGACTTGAACATTATGAATTCTATAGACTCTTCTGTATCAATAGCTTTAAAAAAAAAAAATCCCTCCATGAATAGGGTGACAGTGAAAGCTTGCTTGCTTCTGTGACTACTTGGCATAGAATTCATTAGCTTCTGGTCTGCATTCTTTCAGCATCGTTTACAGCTACAGGAAAAACCAACAGCACCTCCAACAGTGAGGAAATGGACCGGGAACCCTGCAATTCATCTCATGTTTATTTTGGTGAGAGACCTATACTCATTTCAGTGAAATTCTGACGAGAAGCAGCAGCAGCAGCGAGTTCATCTCCTTGGTTTTTTTTTAACCTAAACAGCCTAAGAGCTTACCCTTTCACAGAAGGACATTTCTTTGACCATTTTATTAAATTTTAGCTAGGAAGCAATGTTTCCTATATTTCATACATGTAGAGGAACAGTAGAGGAACAGCTTACACAAAAACAGCTTTCCTGAGGATTAATTTTAATGACTCATCTTTTACTGTTGCTCCAAGAGCTAATGTTAGTGTTCATATTTTTAAGTCATTTTAAGTATTATCTGCTAATTAACATTGATTGTATTCATGTAGAATTTACTAAATCATCCTTTATTTGATATTCAAATATTTCTTTCTTCAAAGGACGATGTAAGACACATGGATATTTCACATTTTAAGTATCAGGAGAAGCTAATACTTCAACAGAATTGCCTACTTTGATTCTCTAAAAATTATTTAGAGAATCTCCCTTTAATGGCATCACATTTGGTATTGAATCTGGAAGAGAATTTAAAAGAGGGAAAAAAAAAGAAAGAAAATAAGAGTTAGAGAGACAAGAGATGTTTGATAAGTACAAAACTTTTCACTGAGTTTTGAATCATCCAATTTGATATAAGAAGAAAAACAGGGAAAAACAAAAAACTGTTTTCAATAAGTGAAGACTCTATGATATAAAGTTAGAAATTTCTAAACTATTGAATAGAGTTTCAGTGTCCTCAATATATCAATCATTGCAAGAAAATGTTTCAAATTAGTTCTGACAAAAAAAGAGTAAATGCCATCCATTTTGCTATTATATCCCACAGCCTAAAAAGTTCTGAAGCTACAATTTGGAGTAATTATTTATATTACATTATTTCAAGTTTATGAAAGAATTCATAGCAGGGTTATTTTAAATATAGCATACCCCACAGTGCATTAAATATTTGCTTAAAGATTGTTTCCTATTTTGTCATGGATCAGATAAAACTCTATATGAATCATTGACATTAAAAGTAGAGATCTAGCAACTTGGAAAATATGTAGTTATGGTTCAATTTCCAATTTCATTTACAAACACTTTTCCTCAAGAGATTTACCTCTGTGAAATGTGTCAGAGTACAGAATACAATTAACTATTTAATTGTACTCTATATTTAGTAGGACAGGCTAATTTAAATGTTATCATTTTTCATCTAATAAAAAAACAACCACTATGGAAAACAGTATGGAGGTTCCTTAAAAAACTAAAAATAGAACTACCATATGACCCAGCAATCCCACTACTGGGCGTATACCCTGAGAAAACCATAATTGAAAAAGAGTCATGTACCACAATGTTCACTGCAGCAGTATTTACAATAGCCAGGACATGGAAGCAACCTAAATGTTCATCAATAGATGAATGGATAAAGAAGATGTGGCACATATATACAATGGAATGTTACTCAGCCATAAAAAGAAACGAAACTGAGTTATTTGTAGTGAGGTAGATGGACCTAGAGTCTGTCATACAGAGTGAAGTAAGTCAGAAAGACAAAGACAAATACCATATGCTAACACATATATGTGGAATCTAAAAAAAAAAAAAAAAAGAAAAATGGTACTGATGAACCTACTTGCAGGGCAGGAATAAAGATGTAGACATAGAGAATGGACTTGAGGACACGGGGTAGGAGGGGGAAGCTGGGGTGAAGTGAGAGTAGCATCGACATATATACATTACTGAATGTAAAATAGCTAGTGGGAAGCAGCTGCATAGCACAGGGAGACCAGCTCGGTGCTTTGCGATGACCTAGAGGGGTGGGATAGGGAGGATGGGAGGGAGGCTCAAGAGGGATGGGATATGGGGACATATGTATGCACATGGCTGATTCACTTTGGTGTACAACAGAAACTAGCACAGTATTGTGAAGCAATTATACTCCAATAAAGATCTATTAAATAAAAAAAATGCATAGAAATTTTAAAAAGATACTCATGGAGTACCTACTATGTACTAGGTACTAAATGGGAAAAGTTGAGATACAGAGGTGAATAAAGTAAATAAGACATGGTGGTGTTGCAGTTTAGTGGAAGAAATAGACAAATAATCAATACCTAATATACAATGTAAAAAATGTTCTTTATATGTGTTATGTGAGTACAGAATAGAACAGCAGTCAGGCAAAGCTTCACAAGAGGGACATTTTTTAGCTGGACCTTAAAGACTGAACTCTCCACCAGTGGAAATATGGATGGTGAGATCCCTATTGTGAAGTTGTTCATATATAGAGTGGATGACCGTTCAGTGGGGATGTTGGAAAAGATTTGAACATTAAAAGTGGGGTGAATTGATGCCTCCAGTAACACCTTGATATGTCTCACCACATCTATGCCTCAATCCAGAAGCTCCCCTACGGAAGGTATGCAGAATCCATATATATTCATACTACGCTTTCTTAGTCACACCTCAGAGAAAAATGCCAGTGTTCAACAGGTTGTGCCAGAAATCCTGGCATAAGCCTTGGTTGTTTATGGCCTTTCCACTCTGAAAATAGTCTGCGCCCCCTGACGCAGACTTTTGCCAATGCTGTCAAAATGAATGGTCATGTATGGAACACCTACAATGTGCCATAGTGTTTGTTAGTTTTATTTCATACTTAAAGTGTGATGAGTAAAGTCATATTTAATCACGCGCATTTACTCCAGAGTGGCTTGCTGCATGTATCATGACCAAGATACAATACTACCCTTCTAGAAAATCAGTGCAACATCCCCATGAAACCATCTTGCATAGGTAGATAAATCACGCTTATGGTTTGTGAACAGTTCCGCATGATGATCACTTTAAGTCAATCTGGGATCTTGTCCTAATAACTGCAGAACTGGGCCAGGGAGATCTTCCAGCATCAGAGACTGAAGTGAAAGTGTCAATCCACATCTGGGGTCTGCAGTGATGGAGCATGGAGGATACTATTATTCAACATTATTTGTTTAAACTTTCTGGCAAGCACCATACAAACAGATGCCGCATACACAGCAATCTAGTGAAGGGCATGGGCTACTTTTCTGAAAGGAATAGCAATTATTGTCAATTTCGATCATAGCTCCTTGGCTAGTAGAGAACATTTAAAAATTATATAATCGGGAGACACATGATTATTTATAAAATCTATATGACACAAAAAATCATTCAATAACACTCATGTACCCACCTTCCCAGTTTAAGCTGACATTTTTTTCTCCTGATATAACTGTGAGAGTCTGAGAAGTGCCTTGTAGGACGGCTCTGATAGATGAGTCTCCAAACACAAGACTGAGTCAATTAAAAGTGGCCAAGACCTTGTGTAAAATACAGAACAAATGTATCTGTGCTGACCTGTGTTCCATTCCTCTTACCTATGACCCTACCCTATTTCCAAAATCAGCTCATCTTTTAAACACGACTTATAGCTGCTCAATAGAATAGCCCTTTTTGTCCTTGTGTGTACGTGGGTGAGAGACGCCTCTATCTACGCCAACCTAGTCTCTGTATATCAGACCTACTGTCAAGCTCCCTGGTTGTGGATTCTCCCCATTCGATATTCTATCCCATTCCCTAAGCTCAGCAGTGCCAGACTGCAGCAGTAATACCGACAGTAATGGTAAAACATTGGAAAATTACAGAAGAAATGGGAACTTATTCCATTCAGGCTACTATAACAAGAATATCATAGACTGGATGGCTTAAGCAAACATTTATTTCTCATGGTTCTGGAGGCTGTGAAGTCCAAGGTGAAGGGGCCAGCAGATCTGGTTTCTGATGACGGCCACTTCATACATGGCTGCCTTCTCTCTGTAACCTCACATGGCAGAAGAGACAAGGGAACTGTCTGGGGTCTCATAAGGGTAAGAATCTCACTCATGAGGAGTCTACTGTCATAACCTGATCACCTCCCAAATGTTCCGTCTCCATACTGGGAGTTAGGGTTGCAACACATGATGGGGTGGGGGGAAAAACACAAACATTCCGCCTATAAGCAAAACCCTGGCCCCAAAAGTATGTAATACATAATGTCTCTGATAGGGGATGTATTAGTTTCCTATGGCTGCCATAACAAATTGCCTCAAACTTGGTGGCTTCAAATGATAGAAATGTATTCTTTCGCTGTTCTGAAGTTCAGAAGTCTGAAATCAAGGTGTCCACCAGGGCCATTCTCCCCTCGAAGACTCCAAGGGAAAATCCATTCTTTGCTTCTTTCAGTTTCTGGTGGATCCAAGCATTCCTTGCCTTGTGGCCACATCACTCTGTAGTCACTCAGCTTTATCCTCTAGTCTCAAAACTCCCTCTGCCTCTCACTTATACTAATACATGTGATTGCATTTAGAACTCACCTGGATCATCCAGGCTTAGGTCCTTTCAAAATTCTTAACTTAATCATGTCTTTTGCTGTAATAGGTAATACTGACAGGTTCTGGGGATTAGGGTATGGACATATCTTTTTGGGAACCATCATTCAGCCTACTGCAGAGGACAATCATCTGAATACCTAAAGTAGAATCATTAACTAACATCAACAGAACTCTGGCCAGAGTCTTCAGACACAAAACTTAGAGAGAGCTGCTAGACTTCCCTCCTAGGACCTCCCAAATCCTCTCCACAATCTGCCACTGGAACCAATCTCTCCCCCAGATAACTCCAGCATGCTGCTGCCATTAGTAGTAAAATAGCTTACAACATTCAATAGATCTGTTTTTTCAGGATAATCTCACTTTTCAAATACCTCTTCTGTCTGGGTTGGCATTTTGTAACATAAAGATAAATCATAGGCTTTTTTTTGCTCAGAAAAAGTGAGTTCATTTCTGTGATAATAATAATTATTATCATGATTACTAAGTTACTCATCTATTGATTAATGTTAGACACAATGTTTTTAAATTAGTTCTGCTGTTAGAAAAAGCATTTAATCTCTGGGCTTCAGTTTCCTCAACTACTAACACCATTCAACTCTATGCTTTGTTATGTTACGGGAAATATATAATAAACTAGTTTGTGGGGGAAAAAACATAATGGCTGAAAATAAACCACAGTTAATGGAAAACATAGAGTCTTATATTTAAGAATACATATAAAACATAATATTTTGAAATAATCAGACACTAAAACAAAGAAAACATCTTAAGAGCACCTAAAGAAAAAAGACAGGTCATCTGCAAGCAAACAAAAAGACTGTTAGAATACTGCTCATTAGCAGTAATAGAGGAAGGAGACAATGAATCTTCCAACTGCTGAGTTAAAATATTCAAACTAAAATTCTATGCTTAGCTAAACTACAATTCAAAAAAGAAAAACATTTTCAGATTTTAAAAACTTACCACTCACACGTATTTATTAAAGAAATGATTAGAAGACATAATTCAGGAAGAAGGTTAGAAATTTATGTTAATAAAGGAAGGAGTAGGATGCAAGAAGCAGTGGTAGGCAAAGAAATGAGCAAGCATGAATAAATCTAACCAAGCGTTAATTGTTCAAAAACTAACAATAATTACTAATCTGAGGATAAAAATTTAGGAGCAAATAAAATATGAAAGAGTGATAGCTAATATATTTTTATGTACCAGAAATTCTTTAAAAGTGTTTTTATATATATCAGTTTAATTCTCATAAGAAATCTATGGGATAGTTTGTATAATATCCTCACTAACAGATGGAGAAACCAGGCCAAAGTAGACTAAGCAACTTGCCTAAGAAATCACAGCTGGCAAATAGTAGACCCAGAATTTGAACCTGGGGAGTCTACGCTCTTCATTAGTACCCTGTACTGCCACTATGAATTAGTAACATAGAAGAGATATCTGAGGAAATTACAAAAAATATAAATAATAATAAAATGTAATATGGAGAAGAATGATTGGAGTTAAAGTTTTTCAATTTTCTTGTACAATTTTGGGAAAGATTAGAGATCCTGATTAAAATTAGACATTACTAAGATAAATAGGTAAAACAAACAAGGTCTCTTATGTGTTGCTGGCAGAAAGTGGTGTGGTATAATTAGGTAAATTTGAAAATATGTATATACTATGACCAAACACTTCTGCTCCTAAGTATGTATAAGAAACTCTGGTGTACTTATGCACCAGGAGATAAATACATGTATATTCATGGAAACAGTATATGTAATAAAACAAAACTATAAACATTAAAAATGTCTATTGCAGGGAGAATGGAATTAAAATTTTGGTATACTCAAATAACACAATGTAATCCTGTAGTGAAAATAAAAGAACTATAGCACCCACAATAATAGGGATAAAATACAGTACATTAATATTAATTAAATAAGATGCTTTATGAGCCTGTTGTAATTTTGTTGGACTTTTAAATAATTAAAATTAAATAATTTCTTATTTAGGCATATACATTTAGGATAAAACTATTTAAAAAAATTAAGAGAAAGACAAAATTAAGATTTGGAAATACAATAAAGGGAGGAGCACATAAGTAAATGAATGCTATTGTCAATGTTCTAGCTCTTCAGTGGTTTGATAGTTTCACCATCATGAATTGGTCAGTTCATTACCATTGGTAGGTTCACTCATTAATGAATGAGTAAGTCAATGGGGCCATGCAAGTGCCCGTGATAAGAGTATGTTAATGACAAAGAATTCTGATTTTTTTGAAACCATGAAAATACATTTCTTCTTCACAGTAAATATAGAAGGATGAGAAGCCATGAGTAGTTGGTCACTTATATGAGGAGGAC
This sequence comes from Balaenoptera ricei, assembly GCF_028023285.1. Lineage (NCBI taxonomy): Eukaryota > Metazoa > Chordata > Mammalia > Artiodactyla > Balaenopteridae > Balaenoptera > Balaenoptera ricei. The sequence goes on along the minus strand of NC_082642.1, from coordinate 107,623,695 downwards.
TCATAGAATAAGGGAAAAGCAATAAAAAATGAGATAATATTGGGGCTGGGTATTAAATATTACATTTTCTCTTTATACATGGAAGTCACTCTATTAAGCATTGGTGGAAGAAAAATGAGTTTCCTGGATTCAATTTTCAATTCTGCTACTAAATCACTCTATGATCTCATGGACATAAAGGGATAATTGTACTTCACGGCTATGCAGTGTCTTTCAGACATGTCTATTAATTCATAATCCTCATAATATTACACCTGTGAAATTACAGTATAGTAACAGATCTTACTACTATTACTAAGTACCTAATAAGTACTCAATAAAACTTAGCCATTATTATTATTATTATCATTAATAGTGATGTCATTCAGTGTATTTTTTTAAGTATGAGAAAGTTACTTTCTATATTGTGTTCGTTCCCAATATTATTTATCATAAGAATTTCCTGAGGGTCTTGATAAAATGCAGAATTCCAGGACTCATCTCTGGTTATTCTGATTCCTCTGTTCTGGGATAAGGGAGAAAAAGCCTACCCCGACAATTATAATTCATATGGTCCTCAGTCAATACTTTGAAAAACATATAGGCGGACCAAAGCATACACCAACCAGTTAACCAAGAATTTCTGTGTAACCTTATATACTTACTAATCTAATCATGTGAACCAGGCCCTAGGCATCTCTGACCCATCACATTATGATCAAAATTCTGTTCAATTTGGAGAAAGTTCTGAGGTGTCTATACTAGAAACTTGTAATGCATTGGACACTGATGACTCAGCCCCTTTTCCAAAAATTTCAAAGGCTCATACAGAAGATAAGCAGGTAAGCCAGCATCAGTCATCAATCATAATAGATGTTATCACAGAGGTAAAGTTGAAGATCAATTGGGACATGTCTAATTCCAGCTTTTTAGAGTTAAGAAGATTTCACAGAGAAGGTAAATCTTGAACAAGATTCATAAGATAAATGGGAACTTTTATCTCCTAAACTAGAAGAAAAAGAAAAGCATAATAAGGGCTCATGGGGTACAGGACACCCAATGCAAAGACCTGCATGTGACAAAAACCCCAAAATGAGAAACAGCTGGGTGCTAGGCCCACTTTAGAATCCTCAGTACTTAACTCAGCCCTCTGACTAAGCTCATCACCCCGTTACGGTAAAATCTGGAAGCACCTCTGGACAAGTACCACTCCCCTAGAACTTAGCAGGATGCAGCATAACTTTCCAATTTATTCAAAATATGTATAAACTAAAATAAAAATTCATTTCTATTATCGGCTCACAAAAGAGTTGTCTATTACTTGTGCTGCCTTGTTTTTCTCTCTTTTCTGAAGTCAAACACATGAGTATTTTTAAGTGGTTAATCTGATCAAAATTAATTTGATACAACTTTTGATACTGCCAACATCCAGGAGAGAGTAAAATGAACCTCCAGATGCACTATCAAATCTGTGGGCTTTTCCCTATGTGTGAGACCCACACCCCCCACTGACTCTTCCACCCTTAAAATGGTGAAACAGTCTAGCGGGACTCGGAGAGCTCCACGTGGAGCTTGTGCACACATGCTGTCTTCACTTTATGCTCTCCCACTCCTCCACTGGTGATCCGCCTGAGGACTGTCCTGGGCATGGCAGATGGAGGGGGACACCACAAACGCAAGTTGTATTATTTTGCCCTCACTTCTGATATCCTTGAAAGTTATTATATTTTTGAAGGAGGAAGAAAAATATGCAAGAATAAACTGATTTAGGATTCTGTGAGCTTTTTTTCTAAGTTCATTTGGTTTTTTTTTTTAATTAACTTTTATTAGAGTATGGTTGCTCTACAATGTTGTGTTAGTTTCGGCTGTACAGCAAAGTGAATCAGTTATACGTATACGTATATCCACTCTTTTAGATTTCTTTCCCATTTAGGTCACCACAGAGCATTGAGTAGAGTTCTCTGTGCTATACAGCAGGTTCTCATTAGTTACCTATTTATACATAGTAGTGTATATATATGGGATGAATTTTCTTTTATATATAGTAGTGTGTATATATATATATATATATATATATATATATATATATACACACACATATATATATATAGGACAAATTGGGAGATTGGGATTGACATATATATATACACTACTATGTAAAAAATGGTTTTGTTTATTATAAAGAAAATGTGGAGCACATGGTCAATTATTGAAGCCACATGGAAGAGAAGATCATAAATGGCAATAGACACCAAGCTGCTGAAAAGTAAGGAAGCTGAAAGGATGCCAGAATCCATCTCAAAGAGCAGCTTCCTTCTTAGTGAGCCAAAGACCTGGAGAAAGGCGAACAGGATACACTTGCTACTTAGAAATAGTCTAAGAATTCCAAGATGACACCAGGGCTCTTTACTTATGGCTCAGTAAAAAGGGTACATTTCTGTTTACCCATGAGACAGGTCTTGTTAATTTCTATTGTTCCTGCATAATTATTCATAGCGTTCCCTTTCAACCACCAAAAGTGTCCCAAAGTGGATGATAAATTATATGGTCATTCTATGAATAAATAGTTAACAGAAACAGCTAATAATCATTAAGCATCAATGTGCCAGGGGCTATTACAAGAGTTTTGGCTCAATCACTTATACAACCCCATGTTCATTACAGCATTATTTACAATAACCAAGATATAGAAACAACTTAAGTGTCCACTGACAGATGAATGGACAAAGAAATACTGGTGTATATACAGGCATACCACAGAGATATTGCAGGTTTGGTTCCAGATCCACAATAATGCAAATATCGCAATAAAGTGAGTCACATGAATTTTTTTTTTTGGTTTACTAGTGCATATAAAAGTTATGTTTACATTGTAGTCTATTAAGTGTGCAATAGCATTGTTTTTAAATAGCAATATACATACCTTAATTAAGAATACTCTATTGCTTAAAAATGTTAACTATCATCTGACAATGCCGAGTTGCCCCAAACCTTCATTATGTAAAAAATGCAGTATCTGTAAAGCACAATAAAGTGAAGTGCAATAAAATGAGGTATGCCTTTATAATAATAGTGAAAAGTTTGAAATGTTTTGAAAATTACCAATATGTGACACAGAGACATGACATGAGCAAATGCTGTTGGGAAAATGGTGCCAGGAGACTAGCTTAATGCAGGGTTGCCACAAACCTCCAATTTGTGAAAAACACAGTATCTTTGAAGCCCAATAAAACAAGGTATACCCGCCTACAATGAAATACTATTCGGCCATATAAAAGGAGAAAATCCTACCATTTGCAACAGCTCGGATGGACCCTGAGGGTATTACGCTAACTGAAATATTCAAACAGAGAAAGACAAATGCTGTATGATTTCACTTATATGTGGAATCTAAAAATTAAAAAAAACCTCATAGAAACAGATCAGATTTGTGGTTGCCAGAGGAGGGCATTGGAGTTGGGGGAATTAGATGAAGGTGGTCAAAAGGTACAAGTCTCCAGTTGCAAGATAACTAAAGTCAGGGGATGCAATGCACATGTGGTGACTATAGTTAGCAACAGTGTATTATATATTTGAATATTGCTAAGAGAGTAGACCTTAAAAGTTCTCATCACAAGGAAAAAAAACTGTAACTATGTGAGATGATGGATATTAATTAATCTTGTATTAATCATTTTGCAATATATACATATATCAAATCATCATGTTATATACCTTAAACTAATGCAGTATTATATGTCAATTATTATATCTTAATAAAAGTGGGGGGAAAAAGATTTGACTCACGCCTCACTTCTTATGCTCAACCACTCATGAAATAGATACTATTTTTATTCTCATTTCACACATGAAAAAACCGAGGCACTGAAATGTTGAGTGACTTGCCCAAGGTCAGAGGTAACAAGTGGAGGAGCCTGGATTTAATCCCAGTAGAAGGTTCCAAAGCCCATACTTCTAAGTACTACTCATACTGCCTTTCAACTATGAGGTGTGTACAAAGCAATGTTTTTCAACCATGAAGAATGAATTATTATTCTCCACATTTTACAAATGAGAAGATGGAGGGAGAAAATGCACTTTTCTAAGGTCATAAACTCGGGCAGTCTGACTGTAAAGTATGTGTTCTTAACCTCCATTCCATACTCTACCCTGAAATATTTCAGGAGCCCTTGGAAACTGGAATTTTCAGTAGGTTGCACACACATAAGACATCAGCAGACCATTCTTTTTCACTCTCATGATGAGTATTAAAATATCACAATAAAAACCTCACCCTTCTGTAAGAGAGCACACAGTCTTGCATTCTTCACAGCTATGTTTCAAATAATTCAATAAGAAAACTTTGATGCTTGGTGTTATAAGATGTGGGTTAAATTTGGACCTCAGGTAAGTAATTTGGGGGGGGGTGCCTTTGTCTTTTCTTATGTGAAAATAGAGGCAATGCTAGGGAAATGATACAGTCGCTCTAGGAGAGTCTCAAAGCCTGTGGATATTCTGTGGGGTATGCCTCTAAGAATCTTAGGTTTGTTGACTAATTTATCAGTACTGCAACCCAGGAACCCAGGAGCAATAACAGGAGGGGTTAAGATCTCCTCTCTACTCTAATTGGTCTCTAATAAGCACACCCTTCTACAGCCACACATGGAAGCTGCTGTATGCAGACCAACTGTAATATGTGACCCATTGTATTTATAAACTAGAAATGCAAAATATGCACACATTCCTCCAGACTTTTCTTTGCTCGACACCTCGTCTTCTGCATGTTGTGAGACTGGTCATATTCTGCCAGTTAGGCTAAGAAAGTTTAACCCAAACAGCTGTTTAATGTCTTTCCTGTAATTTTCTCACTCATTATTCCCTGCAGGGAAGAACAATAAACCAACTGCAGCATGTATAAAAGACAAGGAGGCAGGCTGTGGGGACATTCAAAAACACACACACGCATGCACACATACATACACCATATACTATACACTGCAAATCATCTGAATAACGTATCAGCTGACATATATTAATGTGCCATATTCTATTAGATTTGGAGAAAATTAAAGAAATCATTTAATTTGTGTTACATGGAAGTATTTATGTATAAGGCCAAAATAAAACTGTTATTTTATCTAATGATGACATTGGCATTAAAAAAAAGTCAGCATGTGTTCCCCTCTCACATGTGGCACGAGTGACGACAAGATTCACAGTAGGAACACCTAGCTCACCCACCTCCATGCCCTCTCCCCAAGCAAATTTTTAAGACACATTCTCTTTTTTTTTAACAATCAATTTGATTTTTATCTTAAAACATCTTGTAACTTATATCTGTCTCCAGTATTGACAGTATCAATTTAATTTTAAAAGAAACAACTCACTTATCACAAGCAAAGCAAACCAATCAATGAAGGAGCAGCAGAGACCAGAAAACAGAGAAGAAAATTAAAGGGGAAGGTTTCTCTCCACTTTAGATCTATCTCCTGTTATAGTTTAATGATTATCTCTATTTTTTAAATTCATTAAATATAAAAGTTACCAGATTAAAACTGGAATATGTTCTTATTGTGAAAGAAGGAAAAAAGAAAGGAAGGAAGGAAGGAAGGGGAAAAGAAAGAAGAAAAGAAAGGGAAAAAAAGAAAACACATGATTTTTGCATGCTCCAAAGTGTTCAGAAATTTGAATGGATCCAACTTCCTAATAAATATAGTTCTATATTTTTACTTCTCCCCGTTTATCTCTTTTTCTCCCGTTGCTGGTTTAGCAAATCTTCTTCCCCTTACAATCCACAGGAGGAAATAATCTACACACTGATGCACAAACACATAGCCCAGAAATACTCTGCCACTAACTTCAGTGGTATAATCTACGTCTCTAGTTCCTAGAATGCATTTCCCACACCCAAGCTCAAAGATCTTTGTGGGGAAGGAACTGCTATGGGGAGTTCCAATGTCAGGTTTACTCAGAAGTGGTTGTGATTCAGAAAAGGAAAGGTAAAAACAGGAGGAGGAGGAAGAGGAGGGAAACTATGTGGGTTATAGCTCTCTGCAATATAAACTGTTTTTACCATTCAATCAGAGACAGCATATTAGAATTAACTAAACCATCACAAATTATACCTTGGCAATGATTTAGTAGAAAAGACTTAGAAAAGTAATTGGATCCAGTATTACAATTTACTGGTTGCATGAACATGGAAAAACACTTAATGTCTCTGAGTTCAGTTTACAATCAGTGAAAGGGGGATAATAATACAATCTATATCACTGAGACATTATTTAACCAATAAGGGTTGAGTGAGACAATATATATGTAAGTGCTTTATAAACTGTGATATTCTAAAGATACTTGTTTGTGGCCATTCTTATGCATTGTTGCATGTTTTTAAAAAAATTGATTCAATTATTTGTAAACCTTTTATTTTTAATCACTCATTGAGCTTATTCTTGAGTTGCTTGATAAAATATAAATGAATTATTTAAATTATTGATGTCATTATTTTTTCACATCTCCCTCCCCCTTTTTTTTTCTTTCATACTGTTAAGGAGAACAAACATGCTGACTCAAGTACTGTGAATCCCAGCCTGAATACTAGTTTAGTCATCACTTAATATATAGGTATCACTTGGAATTAGGCACAATTCCTTTCTAGGTTTTGTAAATAAGTTATATAATTCAAAAAACAGAAGATTTCTTTGGAGGTAATATACATGCATTGCTTGTGGGAGAATAACAGGTATGGATTAAGCCCCTTAAACATATATAGTAGAATTCCGACACTACTAATAAGCAATTACTCCTGAAACAAAGCATTATCGTATGTACTCACTAGCTTTTTTGCTAATTCCTCTAGATAGCCTGCCTTTAGTCTCCAAGTTTCACTTTGCTTTTCTTTCACTCACAGTATAAGGAGCTATTTATGTCCTTTGGTAACCTAGCCACTTTGATGGAAAGCGCTGGCTTCCTGCTAGTGTCACCAGAAAGACATTCTCCTCAGGAAATCAGATTTCCATCTCTGTTGCACTCAAGTTAATGCAAATAGAAGCCAGTAAGCCTCTGCCCTTTTAATCCAACAGCAGGACCCCAGCAGTTGCTTACAAACAGCCCACCTGGCTGCCCTCAGCATCAGTGCTGCTTACCCACTCCGCTAAGAAGTAGAGCAGTCTCTGCTTTTCTTTTTTGTACTACTTACTGTTGTATAATAGGCATTTCCTTTTTCTCAAAAATACTGAATCTCTTTCAATAAGACAAATATGTAAAAGAATTAGGGATACACTTTTTAATTATTTATTTTTAAAATACAGTCTCTACCCTCAAACTGCTCATTGTCTGAGCAGAAAAATAAACAATAAAAAACATTACAACAAAAGGGAGTAATAGGTACATGCACAAGGGAGAATAATAGCCCTGGGTTGTTGGTGGTGGTGTTTTGCTTTGTTTTGTTTTTGTTTTTGAGGTGGGAGGGTTGTCAGATATCTCCACGAATGCAATTTTTAAATTTCAATTTGCAATGTAAATAGGAGTTTTTTATGTAGAGAGGGGAGTTTCAAGAAAATGTCTATTCATGATTCCAATTGATTCTCTAGAATAAAAGAACAAGAGAGTCCAGGTTAAAAGTACTCACAGACAACTCCCATACAATATGGTTTGAAAAGAGTTCACATCAAGACACATATCACAATGTCTCAGGAAACTGGCAACAAAGAAAAGACACTGATGTACCCAGAGAGAAAGAAACAGGTCACATACAAAAGAAAGGAAATAAAAATGACACCCAGCTTTCAAAATGTTTTAGGAATCTAGAAAACTATTTGAAGGAAAATAATTTCCAACTTAGTATTCTATACTTAGCCACAATATCAACCATGATGATAGGATTAAGATATTTCAGATATATAAGATGTGGAAAAGTTTAGCCATCTTGCACCATATCCTGGGAAACAACTGCAAATCCACTTCACTGACTAAAGAAAAATAAACCAAGAGAGAAGAAGATGCAGGATCAAGAAAGCAAGGGATTCAACACAGGAGAAAGGAAAAGGGAATCCAAATGATGATGGTAAAGCTAGATCCTGTAATAGGGAAAACCAAATCTGACTCCATATTAGATCTGTTCCTTTTACTTTAACCCTTGTGCTTTGTTGCCTGTGCTTAGTCATGCTGGCTCTGCACCTTTTGTAAAAGAATGTTGCCTACAGCCTGAAATATATAGGATAGCCTATTCTCAGGGCTCTGACCTTTAAAAGAGCCCATGTATACAGAGATAAAAAGTTGCAGAACAGAGAATAACATTTGTCTTGTTGGAGGTTTACAAGAACATCTTGACCTGACCTTCAGGAGACAGTTACAAGAACAAAGGATTCTGACCCCAAGAAGTTTGCAACAACTAACCACACCCCTCCCTCACCTTGCCTTTAAAAGTGCTTAGCTGAAACCCTTCCAGGAGTCTAGCAGTTTTGGGGGCATGAGCCACCCGTCATCTTGCATGGCCCTGCAATAAACCTTTCTCTGCTCCAAACTCTAACATTTCTGTTTGTGTGGCCTCACGGTGCATCGGGCACATGAACTTGTGTTCAGTAACAATCCCAGGAGAACAGATGTGCAGTAGGCCTGCGGAACAATCAGTACATATTGGAGCAGGGAGTCAGAAAGCTCCAAAGGGATACCTCTAAGGAAATAGAAATGAGATGAAGAGATATACTGAGATGTTTAAACATAGTGAAAAGAGATTGAGATGTCTAACAAAGTGTTTGTTTGTAAATGAACTTGTGATGAGTATTCAGAAAATTAAGCAAATAAAAATTGAGACTACTTAACTTCATGAAAACAAAATGGCTCAGCTGTAAATAATATGTACATGTCCATAGTAATGCAAGAACAAGCAATACTGATCAGAACAAAATTACCACTTAACTGTATTGGAGGTAGGGGAAGTGCACTGTGGCGCAGGGGATGTATAACAAAGCACAATTCTCATCTTTCAGAGTTGAAAGTAAATATGCTATGTGTAAAACTATTTTTTTTTTTTAAAAAGAAGGATAAGAATGTGTTTATAAACATTCGAGGAAACATAGAAAGGAACAATGAAAAGCATTAAAAAAATTGTTCCTAGGGAGTAGAAACAAGGAGTAGGAAGGAAAGACAGAAGACTCATTTACTAGTAAGATATATAGAATGATTTAACTCAACATGTATAAGTTTTATAACACTAAATGTTAAAAATAAGTATTATTGGAGTTACATAGAGAAGGAAGCCATCAGAGAGATAGCAATCAGGCAGTGAAGAGCTTTGTATGTCAATCCACGGCCTTTAAAATTTAAGTGGTAAGTGATGGAGAGCTACTGAACATTTTTAAAACAGGAGGAACTCATGATTATATTTGGATTTTGGAAAGAGCACTCCAGTAGTGATACCAGAAGGGACAAAACAAGAGGCAAAGCAATCAACTAAGTGTAAACAAGCTAGGAAAAAACACATGTAAAACATGATAGATAAAAAAATTACAATGTTGTTAATAAACCAGGAACTCTTATGTATCACTGGAGGAAATGGATGAAAGTGTACAAATTCCCAGTTATAAGATAAATAAGTTCTGGGGGTATAATATACAGCATGGTGACCATAGTTAACATACCGATTTGTATATTTGAAAGTTGCTGACGTCAGAGGGTAGCACTGACATATACACACTCCCAAATGTAAAATGGATGACTAGTGGGAAGCAGCCGCATAGCACAGGGAGATCAGCTCAGTGCTTTGTGACCACCTAGAGGGGTGGGATAGGGAGGGTGTGAGGGAGGCTCAAGAGGGAGGGGATATGGGGATATATGTATGCATATAGCTGATTCACTTTGTTGTACAGCAGAAACTAACACAACATTGTAAAGCAATTATACTCCAATAAAGATGTGGAAAAAAAAAAAAGTTGCTGAGAGTAGATCTTAAAAGTTCGCATCATAAGAAAAAAAGAAACCCGTAACTAGGTAAGGTGAGGGATGTTAACTAAACTTATTGTGGTAATCATTTTGCAATATATACATATATCAAATCATTATGTTGTGCACTTTAAATGAATACAAAGTTGTACATCAACTGTATCTCAAAACTGGGAGGAAGAAAAATCAAAACAATAGAAACACTGGCAAAAAATGTAAACAGAAAATTCACAAAATAAGAAATAGGAATGGTAAGAGAATAGGAAAATATAGTAGAAGATATTCAACTCACCATTAATCTCAAACATGGAAATAAAATCAACACCGTTTTGACCAAACAATTAGCATAAACAACAACAAAAATGATGGACAGCCTGGCTTTTATGAAGGTAAGGGAACTCTCAGACAGTTGCAGAAAGTGTAAATTGCTACAATCTTTCTGAAAGATGAGCAAAATTACTAAAGTCAAGAGATTACTTGTGGCACAGAGTGCATTCCTCTGTTTACCCTCAGTTTCTGCCCTTCCACAACTGCATTTTGCACATGGCTTTGGCACAGCAGTGCAGTAAACCTACCCCAGCTCTCTTAAGATCTCTAACTGTAGCTCGCTTTGGCTAACTGGCTCTTCTATTGTTCTAATTCCAAATTTTCAGGATATGAGTTGATCAGCATTGTTTGTGAGACATACATTCCTGGTTGAACCTCTTGTGTGCAGAGGAAGGAGGTTACTTGATACAAACCTGAGCACCCACTCTTTCAGCTTGGTCTGCGGGTTGGGAGAATTTACCAACAAGGCAGCTGAGGACAGGTGGTTGTCTGAAATAGCACTTGGAGACTATGTATTATGAATGTGTAGTGGTTAGGAGGACAGACTCAGGGGCCAAAGGTTTCTACCACTTACTAGCTGGGTGACCTTGGGCAATACTTAACTTCTCTGACCTATTTCCTCAGTTGTAAGTGGGCATAATAATATCCATCTATATATATGACAGCATTGTTGAGAGAACAACTGACATATAATAGGTGCTTTCCATCATTTTTACTATAAACAGTCTAAGGGAAAATGATATTGGTCTGAAATATGGTATAGGAAATGGAGAACGGAGAGCCTGCAGAAAGGAAAGCTTAGCTGGGGCCTTGGCCCTCCTTGTTTTCCTTTATTTTAAGTGTAGTTTTAAAGTATTCAGACAAAAAGAGGAGTCATTTCATTTGGTGCCTAATATTTATATGTATGTTTATAACAATTCTCAAGGGAGTATACATTTCTGAGAACACAAACACATGAAAATTCCCTCAGGAGTTGATATTTTGCACATCTATATTCTCAGTAATCTGAAGTGATCTCTCTTGAAATATTTTAGTCTTCAAAGCCTTCAGTATAACTTGTATCATATTGCTTTTGTAATGTTCAGATGATGTGTTATTGTTGTTCTTAATTCACAGTTGGCCCTAAATCTTGCTCAGCCTTCAGAAAATGGTTAGTCACACTGATACTTTTAGAAGTTTCCCCTATTAAAGGGACCAGAGGGCAGAGTTTGATCCTAAATGAGTAATAATATAATGCAAACTTCGTGGAGGTTTCTATTTGTGAATTCTCCCACTCCCAATTCCTATCAATATTTCATTTATTTTCAGAGTTAGAACAGTCTCCAATTTGCCTTTAGCTCCTGGCACTCCTGACTGATTTCTTTTGACTCCATTCTCCCCTAACTCTCCCAGTCACAACTATAAGACTTTGTCCAGCTGTACCCAAAGTTCATTCCCCCAAGCCTGTCAACTTCCTCTGCCTCAAGGCCTCAGGCATCCATGTATTTCTCCTGAAAGGCATCTATGAAGACTATCTTAGAGTAATCATTTTTAAAGTGTTGTGGATAGTTTAAAATCATTAAGATTGTGGAACCCTTTTAATGCTTGGCTTCATGAAGTGTCAAATGTCACTGGAAGAAACTTGGAATAGCATTCACTAGAAACAACTGATCACTTGATGTCCTTTGTAGTTCACTGGAAGGAAGGTGTATTGATTCAAATTTTGCATGTGTGTGCCTCAAGCTATAGAAACCCACTCTAGCCAATATAAGAAACCTAGGCTACAAGGATGTAATGTACAACACAAGGGCAGAGAGTGAGCTCAGCAAGCCTCTGAACCGAACAGGATTCTTTTAACCTCTCCTTCTTTCTGCCAGTTTGTTTTATTTCTTTTTCTCATACTTGCTAACTCTCAGTTTCCCATCCACCCCACCATCCCAACTAGCTGTCACTTTTGTAGACATAGTGGAAAATGCGGCTATCAAGGACCATCCAGTACTGAATACCCAGAGAAGGGTTACTGATGCCGCAATTTCCCACCTACTCCCCAGCTTGTGTCAAAGAGAGAAGGTCACCGGGATAAGCAGCCAAGGTCAAATGCAGGAAAAGCACTACTGCTTAGGGCAACACCTTTAGTGAGTGGGGCAGTGGTGAAAGGGGCAAAACTCAGGAAAGAGGGGCTGAGAAGCAATCAACAAGAAGGCTGTACCACTTTCTTTAAAAGAGCTAATAACCAGGCTTCCCTGGTGGCGCAGTGGTTAAGAATCTGCCTGCCAATGCAGGGGACGTGGGTTCGAGCCCTGGTCTCGGAAGATCCCACATGCCGCGGAGCGACTCAGCCTGTGAGCCACAATTACTGAGCCTGCGCGTCTGGAGCCTGTGCTCCGCAACAAGAGAGGCCGCGATAGTGAGAGGCCCGCGCACCACGATGAAGAGTGGCCCCCACTCGCCGCAACTAGAGAAAGCCCTCGCACAGAAACGAAGACACAACACAGCCATACATACATAAATAAAAAGAATGTAAGCAGACAAGAATAGCATTAAAAAAATAAAAAATAAAAAAAAAAGAGCTAATAACCATTTGGGAAAACATTTTGCATCTGGAATGTGCAGCTATTGGGTTGGCTGCCCTCCTCTACTGATACTGTTAAATTCTACATAAAAGAAAATTTTTACTTTTAGAAAGAAATATATATATATAAAATATTTCCTATATTGACTTTTAAATTCTTACTAGAAAAAATAAAGCTTTATTAAGTAAATAAAATGGAGAAGAGAAAGATTTCTAGACTCCAGGATAAAATGACAGACTGAGAACATGTACTTCCCTTTCCAAGCTCTCAAAATGTTATAAGGTGCATCCATAACCACAGTAAGGTTTGGAGTGGAGAGGTCATCCATAGACCAGATATTTTGATGGCAGATAAACTATGCAGGACAGATGAAGCCATGGTTCAGAATGTGAAGAGAGGAAAAAGTGTCAGCAATTGTAGAAACTGTTCTTTTAGAGAAACTGAGAAGCTAAAAATTGGCAGGCCTAGAGAGTAAGAAAGAACTATAGAGAAGCAATCAAAGGAAATAATTAAAAAGCTGTCCACATCATTGCAACTTGGCTCCTCCCAACAAACCCCCATTCCCATGTGAATGGTGAATGACAGCTCTTGAATGTTCAGTGAGTATAAACCAGAGGACTGTTTTCTAAAGAAACTGAATCAGTTGCTTGGGAACAGCAAGTGTTCCATGTGTGGGATTTTGTGCCCAGATTAAAGTTGTCCTTATTTTCTCTGGGGGGATCCTGAGGGCAGTATACCTGCCTGCTTCTCATCTCCATACCTTAAAATGAAACTTGTGCATTGCCAATAATACCACATACACACACACACAGACACACACACACACACACATTGAGCCCTGCCCTCCTGGATAAGGAAAATGTTTGATGGTTTGATAAAAAACAAATCTACAGCAGAAAGAACTTATTCTAGCAACTTAAGTTAATCAATATTGTATTTTATTCACAAAGATGAATGGAAACCTAATTATCATGAGACAATTGGGAAAAATCATCAGTACAAAGAAAAGTATCAAGAAGAACAAGCCAAATCACTGATCCTGGATCCTGGAGAAAACACAGATAATAGGGAAAGAATGGGAAATTAAACATATTATTTAGAAATTAAACATATTATTATTGAAATTGAAAGTTCAGTGGAAAGGCTGGCTGATAAAGTTAAAGAAACCTCTTACAAACACAGAGCAAAAAGACAAAGAGATGGAAAATACAAAAGATCCAATTGCTAACAAATAAAAGTTTCAGAAAGAAAGAATAAAATGGAGGAAAGAAAATTATGTAGGAATTCAAAATCCCAGAGTTAAAAAGAGATATGAGGCTTCCTATTTAAAGGGGTCACCAGTGCCAAACATAATGAATTTTAAAAGAGCTACATCTAGACACATAATTATGAAATTCTAAAATACCTAGGATGAAGACAAAATGCTAAAAGCTTCCAGAAAGAAAAATAAGATGTGGTCCCAAGTAACAAGTTTCAGGGTAGCGGATGTTTCCAGTGCCCCCGCCCCCCAGTTACATCACAGCCCATTGCGTGAGTCTGATTTCAGTTGAATCTGGAGAGTATATTCCATGGGAACTGGGACACATCTCACAGAGACAGCATCCCAACTGAAGCACACACTGTGTGTCTTTTCTCTTTCTGCCCCCAAGCCTTCTCCAAGCCCATAGGAACTCCTGTGCTCAGGCACAAGCACATTCCAGAGCGTAAGAGAGTTATACCCAGGAGCAACCTTACCAGCAGAGGAGCTGGTAAATAAATGATCCAGCTCCCTGTATTTCCAGAGGCTAATTCTGGTGGCATTATATGTCATTCTCAAAAGATCTTAGCAGACTCAAGCCCCTGTGTACCACAGTAGTGACCTCATTAATGCACCTTAAGATTACCTTTTCCTCCTTCTTTGTCTCACTACTCTCCTTCCTCAACCCTGTTTCCTGGGATCTCATTGCAAATAAACTGGCCTGAACCCAAGTCCTTTACTCAGACTTAGTTTGGAGAAACATGAACTAAAATTTTGGCGCTCACACGCCTGGTGACAACAATGAATGAGTAGTTTTGGCAACCACAGCCTGACAGGAGCAAGGTAACCTTTACTACTAAGAAGAAGTAAACCCTAAACCTTCCTGGCATTGGTTTCCTGCTGACTATTCAATCGGCAGAAGCTGGAAAAGTCTGCAGAAGGCTGTTAGGGAAACCTGAAAGGACCTTGAGGAAGTTGTTAGTGAAGGTTTGAATACAGTGAGGAAAATGTTATTGGAGGCCAAAGAAAAAGGGCATTTTTTATGTAGTGGTAGACAATTTGGCAACACTGTCACCTGCATTAATGAGGAAACTAGAAAGAGTCCCCCGTGGGATTGTGAATGCCTGGGGAGATTTGAAGGCAAACTTTCAAACCTCAGCTGGCTTCTTTCAGCTGCCTGTGATAAAATATAAGAGAGAAATAAAATAAAGGAGAAAATCTTTAAGTGTTTTTTTTAGCAGAACTTAAAGGGTCAAGCTTTGGGGGATCAAAAATAAGACTGTTTTTTATCTCCAGTCCCTCCAGAAAAGATTCTTATAGTGTGAATTTCTTAAAGATCAAATCATGTCAGAGTGTAAGTTCCTTGATAAACCTCAGAAAGAGCTAAGATGGTAACTGAAAGACAATTTCAGACAAAGGGCCTTGTAGACCCTCTGTGGTAAACATAAAGGCTTCTAATAATCTTAAAGACATTGTCCCACAGGGGACCAAAGGTAGAGAAGACCTGTCCCCAAAAGAGTTATAAGTGTGGCTGTTGTCTAAAGCAAGTTTCTCTACGTTGGCACTACTAACATTTTGTGCCAGATAGTTCTTTGTTTAAGGGGGCAGAAGGAGGTTGTTCTCTTGTTCCAGGCACTGTGCGATGTTTAGCAGCATTCCTGGCCTCTACCACGCGGTTGCCAGTAGTATCCCTCCTTGCATTATTTTTGAATTTTATTTTATTTGTTTGTACAGCAGGTTCTTATGAGTTATCTATTTTATACCCTCCTTGCATTCTTGACAATAAAAATTGTTTCCAGACTTTCTAAATGTCACCTGGCAGAGAGGAGATCATCTTCATCTCAGAACCACTAATCTAAAGCACTGGATAATAATTTGATACACAGGAAGTCCACAAAGATTTTAAAAGAATGATATTAGCTTGGACTGAAAGGGAGAGAAACAGGACAAAATGAAATGAAAATCTGTCTTTGGACATCTACACAAGAATCAGCCTAAGAAAATTACTTAGTTGCAAACATGGGTAATTTCTATGAAAAAGACAATCCTCTCACCAAGAGTAGGGTTTATGGCCAACCCCTTAAGATTTGGGTAGGTTCGGTGATTGCTTTGACTAATAAAATATAGTGCAAGCTACACAATGCCAGGTTCCAGGTCATGGCCTCAGGAAATTGGCAGTTTCCACTTCCTGTCTCTTGGAAAACTTACTTTTGAAACTCAGCTGCCATATATGAGATGCTTAAGACAAATGGAAAGGCAATATGTAGATGCTCCAATCAACAACCCCACCTGAACATCCAGACAACAATCAGTAACTACTAGCCATGTGTTTTAGCCATCTTGAACACCCAGGTCAGTTGAGTCTTCTGATGATGCTAGCACCAGCCTCTATCTGACTGAAGCCATAGGCGAGATCCCAAAGAAGAACCACCCAGCTAAGCCTGGTCAACACAAAGAACCATAGAGATAATAAGGCATTGTTATTTGAAGCCACTAAATTTTGCAGTGGCTTATTATCCAGCATTAGATAATCAGCAATGAGGGAAGAAGTTCTGGGTAATCACACTGACTTTTCAGAGATTAAGCTTTTGGCTATATCACCAGGCAAGCAATTTAGACCAGCTGAAGTGCTGGCCAAAGATGAGAAAAATCTAGAATGAGTCCTAGAGGAAAGAGATAATGAATATCCATCACAGTCTTGGAAGCAGCGGTTGCACTGGGGACTATAGTTTGTTTCAAAAAGACACTAAATATGAAATCTTATAAAGATTCCAGCTGGTCATCACCGTGAAGTATCAGAAACAGAGTGGACTTAATGTGGAACATAAGGAAACCTTTATAGTGCAAGGAGTGAACCAGAGAACTCTGGTGCACTGGTCACGTCCCATCAATTCACATGCGATTTCATTCTCAGCTGCAGTAGACAGTTCTTTGTGGGATCAAACTTATCTAGTGCCGACAGCATCCACATCAAGAGTGTATCCTTCTGTATTTTGCCTCAGAATCTTCTCCAACATTGTAAGAAATTGGAAGAATTGACAGAACAAGTGGCAGTGGTAAGGGGAAACTTAATGCCCCTAGAAAGAAACAACCAATGAGGAGTGATAGCCTGCATATTAAGTCTCCAGCCTCCTGTTCTGCAGGTGGAAAAATCGGGGCAATATTATGAACATTTTTCAGGAGCTGCTAAAGGAATTGAGCCCTGTTGCCCTCAGTAGCTCCTTTGAGAAAGTACCCTTGTATTGAATTCTCTTCCTTACCAATCTCACTCTCCCCCTTCTCTCACTTCTCATACTTTGGATTGACACTGAAATAAACTACCTGTACCCAATCCTTTCCCTTACATTCTGCTTTCATGAGGAACTCAAATTAAGACAATCAGATTGATAACAGACGTGTTATCAGCATCACTATCTACAAGGAATGTTGATTTCTATACCTAGCCTAACTATCATCAAGCATGAAAGCAAAATATATTTTCAGACATGCAAAGATATATATTTCCTACCTCTTATGCACCTTTTCTCAAAAAAAAAACTAAAGAGGTAACCTAGGAATTTTTAAAAGTATTCTGAGAAAGAAGACTTGAAATCCAGCAAACAACACAACTGACTCAGGGGTGTAAAAGTAAAGAAATGCTGGATGATAATATAGACACATATCAAGTATTTAGTCAAAATTAGAATTTTTTAAAGCCAAGGACCCAAAGACTGCTTTCAAGAAAAAAATAAATCCCACATAACACATAATATTATTAAGAATCTGGAAGATATTTGCAGTATTATATAGTTATATTTTATTTTAAGTTTAAGGTAAAAATTTAAACGGCAATAGAAAGTTATGGGAAAATGTTGTAAAAGAAAGTTGTGCTCCAGATCTGAAGAAACTAATATATGGTATGATTTATTTTACTTTACCTTATTTTTTTAACAGAGTAAAATTGGCTTTTTGTCCACGTACAGTTCTTTGAGTATTAACACATGTTAATACCACTACCATCAGGATACAAAACAGTTCTCTCAACCCCCAGATCTCTATAATGCTGCCCCTCTGTAGTTGCACTATCTCCCTATGCCTAACCTTTGGCAGCAACTGATCTTTTGATCATTAGATAGATAGTTTTGCCTTTTCCAGGATATCATATAAATGCAATCATACAGTATGTATGTAACTTTTGAAACAGGCTTCTTTAACACAGCATAATGGCTTCAAGATCCATCTGTGTTGATGTGTGTATCAACAGTTCATTTCTTTTCACTGCTGAGGAGTATTCCAGTGTTTCAATGTGCCATAGTTCATCTATTCACTCATTGAAAAACTTTGGATTATTTCTAGGTTTGGGCAAAAGAAAAGAGCTGCTATAAACACTTGTAAACAGGTTTTGTGTGCACATAAGTTTTTGTTTCTCTAGGGCAAATACCTAAGAATGGGATTGTTGAGTCATAAAATAAGTGTATATGTGATTTATAAGAAACTGCCAGACTGTTTTCCAAAGTAGCTGTGCTATTTTGCTTTCCTACTAACAAAGTATGAACACTGCAGCTACTCCACATTCTTGTCAGCACTTTAGATTACATGTTTGCTTTATTTTGTTTTGTTTTGTTTTTCAGCCATTTTACTGTGTATGTAGTGGCATCTCCTTGTGGTTTCAATTTGCATTTTCCTAATGGCCAGTAACATGGAACATTTTTTCATATGCTCATTTCCATCGCAGTATGCTCTTTTGTGAATTGACTACTTATTTGCTCATTTTTAAAACTGGGTTGTTTGGCTTATTACTATTGAGCTTTGAGTGAGCTCCATATATTTCAGACTTAAGTCCTTTATCAGATTTGTGATTTGCAAGTATATTCTCTCAGTTTGGAGCTTATCTTTCATTATGACTTGATTTTGAACATGTATTTGAATATCCACTGACTTATCTCTTGCAAGATTCTCATTCTATTTGAAATGATATAGGATTACACACGTTCTCTGTAGATCTATTCAGAATATTTAATCCTGTAGTAGATTATATATAATCATTAAATTATAGGAGCCCTTAATTCATTTGCCATTTTTAAAACCAACGTATAATAAGCAAAGCATTTTAAATTAATTTTTAACTGAATTCTATTAATTACTTACTTAATAGAACATAAATGTTACAAACTGAAAAATATGTAAGAAATGAGATGGTTGGTACACAAAAGTGAATAGTGAGGGTTGTGAGGGGTAGATGGACAGTGATAAGGGAGTCTTCATTTTGTCCTATTTCATAGTGATGTATTTTGAAATAGTTCTAAAGTTGATGAAACAAAAAATAAAGATTTAAGTCTTTTAGTAAACAGAATAATGGAAAACAATAATATTGGTAGCAAAACTCAGGAGGTGATGAGAGATCAATGTTAGTAGACATGAGTTAATTCCTCATCAAATGAAAATGTGAACAGAATGTGCAGTCCCAAGATATTGTCTCAATAGAAAAAAAAAATTAGCAATAATTTTTTACTTGACATGTGGTGCTATTTTAAATTGTTCAAACTTCTATGTGCATGTGTTAAATAAATATGTACACATATATTTATATTAAAGTATGGTTCTATATTATGGACAGTTAAAGGAGTATGAGAAAGTGAGACTTCCCTGGCAGTCCAGTGGTTAAGACTCCACACTTACACTGCAGGGGACGCGGGTTCGATCCCTGGTCAGGGAACTAAGATCCAGCATGCTGCATGGAGTGGTGAAAATAAATAAATAAATAAATAAATAAATAAATAAATAAATAAATATTTTTTAAAAAGGGAATGTGACAAAGTAAAAAACAATAAAGAAACAGGAGTTTTGCGGGGAGAAACACAGAGAAAAAAATGCAAAGAAAGTGAAAGAAAGACAGGCCCAGGCAGATAGAGGAAAAGAGGCAGAGAAAGAAATATGGACTGACAGAAACAGTGAAAAAAGGAACATCAGTAACGGAAACTGACCTCCATGGAACAATATTGTCAACTTGTGGCCTTTTAAGATATTGCAAGTAGAGATTTTTCAAACATTTTGAAAAATTGCAAAAATCCCATAAAATGTTTTGTGTCTGAAGAAACAAGGATCCAACCTTCTTTCAAAGTGAGATGCCACTGTTCTTGAGTGACTGTTTTCAGTTAAACAAAAAAAAAGGAATATATCTAAAAATCCAACCTTAAGAATCAAATACTGGCCAATTTACTTATTCAACCAGAGCATTTAAGTTATTCACAGAGGACAGCAGAATCAAATACTAGAAAATTCCTCTGAATACTCAAGACACTTGACTAGACTTTTTCTGCATAATTGTTGGGATAGGATCCTTTCTAAATATCTCCTTTGTAACTGCGGGCAATGAATTCCACGGATACATCTCTAAGTTCATAAATACTTTCCATACCTCTGACAAGTACCTGCCTCTCAAGCTTCAGTAGTCCTCATCAGTGAGGTATAGGGAAAAAGAGAGATAATGATAACTTAATTTTACCATTTGAACTAAATATTCAGTACCTTTTGAACCTAGAGTTGGAGAGTGGATTTATGGTACGGGTTGGGAGGAGTGGGGAAAGAGAGAGGGATGGTAGGGAAGAAAAGGAAAGTATTGTTCAAGAGCAGGTGACACTAATGTTATAAATACTAACTATATGGATTTGTGCACCAAATAGAGCATCTTAGGCCCACTGTGAAACTTCTGCCAAGAGTCACTGAGTTATCGTTAGTGAAAACCTGGCATCAGATGAATAGTCTAACTAGAGAGCTACTTTACTCATTTCTATATCCAGTACAAGAATTTAAGCAGATGTGAAAGTGTAATTGAACAATCATGGGAAGAAACTCGAGCTTCCCAAATCCACTAAGGGAGAAAGCTGCGTAATTGGGGGGCTTTTTAACCTCTATCACCTCCTATTAACTCATGGCAAAAGTGGATCACTGGCCTAAAGATCAGTGGTAAATTACCAGAACTCCATGAAACAAAGAATAAATAAAAGAACTAAATGTTGATAAGTAGAGACCCCAAAATTTTTATTACTTTTTACTCTCCTTGAGGAGGAGGTTAAATTATCTATAGTGAATCAATCTACTTAATTTCTAGCTATTTTCAAGCTTGTTTCAATTTGCTTTCAATTGTACATCAATGAGGAAATGTGTTACATACGTAGAGTGGACTCATAATTAAGTATTTCAAAAAAGTTTCAGAGTTCAAGGGTTAGCTTTATATTTTTCCTAATATTGTTTCAGCGGATCATTGCTCTAAGCTTTGATCAACTATCTGTGATAATGAATTGCTCTAAATTCTGAAACTGGGAAACCTATCACAGCATTTCAAAAATAGATCATAGTAGGTCTTTAGAATGTGTTTGTTTTTTCCTTTAAAACTGTTGTGTGAATGATTAGGGTTAAAGCCAATGCCTCCACCGAGAGAACAGGAGAGATCCATATAAAAGAAAAGATATATTATGGACCAGCAGTGAATTAATAAATTATTTTTAACTTGCTTAAATACATACAAACATACAAGAGTATAAATCTCTCATGTGCCTAATACTCTTCCAACCATAAAACCAAGCATTAATATCAAATACTAAAAAAATTAAGAAAACAAAAATTCATAGTGACAGCATTAAAGGGATGAATGATATTTTGTTGAAGCTAAATTAAAATTCACAATATAAATATGGTACTGAATGCTGTAGTGTAAGTTAGTTGAGTTTCAGCAATCTAGTGGTGTTGTGATGGCACAAACTCCTCGTCACTTTTTTTCTATTTAAACTATCATATAGCCTCTGTTCCTTTGTGATATCACTTCACCTTTACTAGGTGCAAACATTGCATTTGCATTTTAAGTCAACCTCTGCTTTCCTCTTCTCAGTCCACTACAAGTGGTACATTTCCTCAAAGTTCTTTCATAATATCAGATCCCAGTTTTTATGTAGCTTAATAATTTAAAGTTTCAATGTATGAAAATGTTTTCAATAGAAATGTATAACTATAAATTCATCTGTAACTGTTAAAAAGTCAAACATGAAAATTGTGTCAGATATTACACTTTTGATATAAGGATCCAAAGTAGATCCTTATGACAAAAATTCAAACGCGAATATAGTGACAGATAGTAATCATTTTAACATTAAGAGATGCTAAGATAACTGCAGATATGCTTAATACATTATCAATTATGGTAACCACTTACGTTGAATAAAATCACAAAAATAATACTAAATTAACAACTAAAATTATTTGGGAATACTCAGTTTTAATCTGACCTTTGGGTAATCCAGAATATTCTTAAATTGACAAACTAATATTGAAATAAAAAGCCAAATTTCAATGTTTCCAATATTTTAGGATATGTGGATTATCTAACATTCCCTGGCAATGGATATATGCAATTTTATTTGAGAAACATCAGATTAAACAAAGCAAATTTTTAGGAGCCACGTAAATGAGGAAAAGATCTTAGAGTCTAAAGTCAATGAATTACTTGGAGACACATGCCAACAGTTGGAAACAATGTCTCCACAGATGTGAGGACCTCACTTTTTCTGACTTATTTTTTAATCAGTTATTTTTTTATTTCAAATTGTGCTGAAATAAAAAAACAGTAATTCACTGATATGCATATTCTGCAAAATTAATTAAAATCATGTGGTAATAGAACTTTAAACATCCACATGGATATAACTCTCAGTACTTATGACATCTTCTTTAGAAGTAAAAAATACCAGAGTTTCTCTAATCATGATAGATAAGTTAATGTAGTACAAAAAATATAACTCATATTCTATATTTAACACAGTATATCAGTTCCAGTGGGGTTCTGAGTGTAATTTAGTACTCTAACTATAACTCTATAACTCTACGTCTGAAAAGAACTTTCCCATATATGCAGAGTGAGCATGATGGAGTTTAGTACAGCTATATGTAAACATACCCTGGAAGGGAGCTGAACACTGTCTTTGACTTTCTGTTAGAAGACAGTCTCAGAGAGAAAATTTCAAAGCCAATATAAGTATAATATAATGGAATAAGCATGTTTAAAGTACAAAGGACTTAGATTTTAGAAGAATTATATATTTATTTATAAGTTCTGTTCCCACCACTCACTAGTTATGCAATCCTAGGCCAATGCAGAAAGTAATGAGAATTTAATGTGTATAAGGCATCCTTTTCATATTAAATTGCAAAACTTAATTTTGATTATTGTTCTTTATGAGACAAAAATGGTGATATCACAATGTTATATAATTTTGAAGTTTAGATTGTAGGCAACTTAGGAAAGAGTAGTACTATTATAAGAAGTGCATAAGAAAAGAGGTCAGAAATGCAAGAGAAAAGTCAAGGAGAAATTATGAGCTGGTGAGCATTCAGAGAAGGTCGTTACATTGATACTTATGAGAGTTTTAAGAAAATTTACAAGAACTGAGGTGAGGGCAGGAATTCAGAATGCAAAGAGTTTAAGAATGAAAAAAAACTATCATTCCTGGGGTAATTTATATGAGACAACCTCAAAAACGTCCCCCATAAAGAAAGGAAGCATGATGAATAAATTTTAACAATAGTTTTCAATGCACATTTCACTCTGCCAGAAAATAATGGAAACTCCACAAACTAAAAAAGAAAAATATGTTGAAAACCGGTATTGGAAGTGGGCACTTAACCTGTGGCTACCATGGTCATTTACATTCTGTGTTACTTATTGCCTTGCATTCTAATAGCCACCCAGAGGACAAGACATCCTGTCTTGAACCCACAAAGTAAATATTCCTGATTTAAACTGTAGCACAAAACACAAAGGACTACATTCTCAGTAGACAGTTTGACTAAAAAAGAAGGAAGATAACAAAATATATTTGGGTTGGTCTTCACTCTAATTGCAGACTAAAAAAACCTTTCCTTGTAATTATACCCAAGAGCCTGATTTTATGCGAGTTTGTGTGTGAATTTACTTTGTCCACATGATCCAGGAAAACTAAGCTGAGAAATTCAGTTAAAATGGCCCTGGTGTTTAAGCACCCTAGGAGTTTATTTAAAAAAAGGAAAGGCAATCTAAAAAACTTAGGTGGTATAGGATTATCCTGGATAACAGCAACTCTTCAAACATTTGCTCACAACCCACAGTTTCAAAACACATGAGGAAATTAACAACCATGAGTAAGCAGAAACAATCACAACAGGTTTAGAACTCAAGGGTGTCAAATATTTAAGCTATCATAAAAATTATCATAACATAATTATGCTTAAAATGATAGACATAAAAGATAGTTGAAAACATGGATTATAATAATATAGTATAAAAAGAGAACAGACATATTTATAACAGGAACCAATCACTACTTTAGAGATTAAATATATTATATTTCATTGCAATTAAAAACATAAAGTATAGGACAAAGGGCAGATTAGGCACAGGAAAAGAAAGAAGTAGTTAACTGAACTAAAGAATGATCTAATGTAATTTCCTAAAGTACAGTACAGAAAGACAAAGTTATGGCAAATATTAGAGATAGTTTTAAAGTGTGAAGGAAAAAATGTTACCTGTCATATCAGTAAACAAACAAAGGGTGCTGCAGCCATCAAGCTACCATATTACAGCCGCCCCTGATAAGACTCAGGACGAGAAAGCACAGGATACTGGCCCCAGATAGCTGAGGTGCATATCAAAGGAATGATTTCAATGAGCCCATATTTTTGCATGTTACTATACATAGAAAAGCACTAAATTCAATAACTTGAGATGTCTGGTTTTCTTCAACAGTAATCTTTTGATGTTCCGACTACCTGGTCTTTGTTGCAAAAACTCCTTTATATCCTGGCTACTCCCTTACATCTTCAAAGCGGTCCCTCAGACCTGCTTGAAGTCCTCAGAAAGTCCCACTGAATAAAACATAACTCTCAACTTTTAGGTTATGCATTTTTAAAAGCATTGAGTGATCAAGTGTAAAAACACCAACTTACAGCACTAGAAGAAGGAAGAGTACGTGAAGAAGAAGCAAGATTTTGGATTGGAAGAATCAACATTGTGAAAATGACTATACTATCCAAAGCAATCTACAGATTCAATGCAATCCCTATCAAACTACCAATGGCATTTTTCACAGAATTAGAACAAAAAATTTCACAACTTGTATGGAAACACAAAAGACCCCAAATAGCCAAAGCAATCTTGAGAAAGAAAAACGGAGCTGGAGGAATCAGGCTCCCAGACTTCAGACTATATTACAAAGCTACAGTAATCAAGACAATATGGTACTGGCACAAAAAAAAGAAATATAGATCAATGGAACAGGATAGAAAGCACAGAGATAAACCCATGCACATATGGTCACCTTAGTTTTGATAAAGGAGGCAAGAATATACAGTGGAGAAAAGACAGCCTCTTCAATAAGTGGTGCTGGGAAAACTGGACAACTACATGTAAAAGAATGAAATTAGAACACTCCCTAACACTGTACACAAAAATAAACTCAAAATGGATTAAAGACCTAAATGTAAGGCCAGACACTATCAAACTCTTAGAGGAAAACGTAGGCAGAACACTCTATGACATAAATCACAGCAAGATCCTGTTTGACCCACCTCTTAGAGAAATGTAATAAAAACAAAAATAAACAAATGGGACCTAATGAAACTTAAAAGCTTTTGCACAGCAAAGAAAACCATAACCAAGATGAAAAGACAACCCTCAGAATGGGAGAAAATATTTTCCAATGAAGCAACTGACAAAGGATGAATCTCCAAAATTTACAAGCAGCTCATGCAGCTCAATATCAAAAAAACAAACAACCTAATCCAAAAATGGGCAAAAGACCTAAATAGACATTTCTCCAAAGAAGATATACAGATTGTCAACAAACACATGAAAGGATGCTCAACATCACTAATCATTAGAGAAATGCAAATCAAAGCTACAATGAGGTATCACCTCACACCAGTCATAATGGCCATCATCAAAAAAACTCTACAAACAATAAATGCCGGTGAGGGTGTGGAGAAAAGGGAACCCCTTGCACTGTTGGTGGGAATGTAAATTGATACAGCCACTATGGAGAACAGTATGGAGTTTCCTTTAAAAACTAAAAATAGAACTACCATACGACCCAGCATTCCCACTACTGGGCATATACCCTGAGAAAACCATAATTCAAAAAGAGTCATATACCACAATGTTCATTGTAGCTCTATTTACAAGAGCCAGGACATGGAAGCAACCTAAGTGTCCACTGACAGATGAATGGTTAAAGAAGATGTGGCACATCTATACAATGGAATATTACTCAGCCATAAAAAGAAACGAAATTGAACTATTAGTAGTGAGGTAGATGGACCTAGAGTCTGTCATGCAGAGTGAAGTAAGTCAGAAAGAGAAAAACAAATACTGTACGCTAACACATATATATGGAATCTAGAATAAAAAAAAAAGGCAATGGTTCTGAAGAACCTAGGAGCAGGACAGGAATAAAGACGTAGACATAGAGAATGGACTTGAGGACACAGGGAGGGGGATGGGTAAGCTGGGACAAAGTGAGATAGTGGCATGGACATACATACACTACCAAATGTAAAACAGATAGCTAGTGGGAAGCAGCCACATAGCACAGGGAGATCAGCTCAGTGCTTTGTGACCACCTAGAGGGGTGGGATAGGGAGGATGGGAGGGAGATGCAAGAGGGAGGAGATATGGGGATATATGTACATGTATAGCTGATTCACTTTGTTATAAAGCAGAAACTTACAAACCCTTGTAAAGCAATTATACTCCAATAAAGATGTTAAAAAAAAAAGGAAGAAGCAAGATTTAAAGCTAAGATTTTTTCAGACACTTGGATAATCAAGTAAAAGCATAATTAGTTCTCATATAAATCATATGTCCAATCACTATGCTAATGAACAAGGAATACTCCCATGAGGAGACAGTGCTAATCAAATGATAACAGGCAAGGGTGTAATTAATATTCTTATAGAAAAGGACAGTGGTCCAGTCTACCAAAGTGCGCTCTCCCATGGAAGAAAAATAGATACACTACTCTACAACATATTTTATGTGGTGAGAAAATTTTGATTAAAAAATTAGACATAGACACCAACACAAGATTAAATTTTAGCCCAATATTTTTGATGGAGATGGATACAGACATTCTAAATAAAATATTTTCAAGTCAACTCATTAAGCACAGAGAAGCAGAATGTTTAACATTAAAAAATATATTAATGTAATTAACAAAATAATAGATAAAAGGAAAAATGCATCTCGATAAATGCAGATGACTCTGGCAAAAATCCCATCATTCATTTGTGATTAAAAACTCTAGAAAATCTATTTTAAAAATTGAATCAATAATTAATAATCTTCCAAAGTAGAAAGCACCAGGCCCAGATGGATTCACTGGTGAATTCTACCAAACACCTAAGGAAATAAATACAATTCTCTACAATGTCTTTCAGAGGATAGAAGGAGAGGGAATATTTTCTAACTCATTCTATGAGGCCAGAATTACCCTAATACCAAAACCAGACACAGTCATTCCAAGAAAAGAAAACTACTGGCCAATTCCTCTCATGAATATAGATGTAAAAATCCTCAACAAAATATTAGCAAGTCAAATCCAAAAAAATACAAAAAAATTATATACCACAACCAAGTAAAATTTATCTCAGGTATGTAAGGCTGGTTCAACATGAGAAAATCAATTAATGTAATCCATCACATAAACAGAAACAGAAATCACATGATCGTATCAATAGATGCAGAAAAAGCATTTGACAGAACTCAACAACCATTCATGACAAAAACTCTCAGTAAACTAGAAACAGAGGGAAACTTCCTCAATGTGATAAAGAGTATCTAACAAAAAACCTACTATGCTAAAGTTTAAAACACTTTTTAAGAGACATGAAGTGTCAAAAGAAATTCACAGAAAGGAAATATTTGCAAAACATATGGTGAATTAAAACAAAAAACAAAGCCAAAATACAACACTATACCAGTTGCTTAAACACGTTAGTCTTGTGCAACAAGAAGTTTGAAGGTAGAAGGGTTTGCGATTGACTCAAAGATACCATCAGAGATCTAGGCATTTCCATCTTTCTTCTCACCATTATCAGGACATATATCCTCATGCTGTTGTCTCATGGCTTCAAGACAGCTGTATCCTTAAAGGCCTCACATCCATTTGGAAGAAAAAGGCAAAAGGCAGAGAGCATATTGCTTTCAGCTTCGGAGGCTTTGCTTTTTTCTTCTGAATGGGAAGCCCTTCTCTTGCATTTCCACTAACACCTGATCTATGAGAACTGTATCAAACGGCTACCTTTCGCTGCAATGGTGATTGGGAAATGGAATATTTTCAGTTGGGCTCATTACTGCCACAGACAAAATCAGTTGTTAGTAACAAAGAAGAGTACATGGATATTAAGTAAGCATGTAATAATACCTACCACATTTATTTGCCCAAATACATGAAGGACTCATGAAAACCAATAAGGAAAAAGAACACAAATCCAATGTAAAATGTCACAAGATACAAACAGGCCATTGAAAGAAAAGAAAAATCAACTACTAAATTTTAAATACAAATAGATGTTCAACCAAGTTAGGAAAGAAGGAGGTAAAAATGAAAACCGACTTTAGATATTACTTCGCATCTCTGAAAATACTGCTTTGGCAAGAATAATAAATGAGAATTTTACATTCCACCAATAAAGACAACTACTTTTAGAGCAATTAGCGATATCTAGTGATTCTGAAGAGATTATACCTCCTACTCAGAAGGCATACTTATAAGTATATAACCAGATAAATGATCACACACATTCATAAGTAGATATTTCCAAAAAATAACAGCAAAATTAATTAACAACTTAAATGTCTATTAAAAGAACAAGCTAATGAATTTTGACATAATCATACATTAAAATATTAAACAACAATGAAAATGAATTCACAGCTAGTGAATACTCAATATGGATAAACCACAAATATTTGGGACAAAAACCTACATACTCAATGACTCCATTTATACAGAAATAAAAATATGCAAAATGAAACTACATACTATATAGGGCTATATATATATTGAGCAAAAATATAAAGAAATAGATGATTTACTCAATTTATCATTGAGTAAACTGATACACATTAAAACTGAATTAATGGTTTCCTTTACTGGGAAGTAAACATGATTTAATTATTTTTTAAATTATTTATTTCTTAAATAGATAGTGAGAACATGCATGTTCCATGCACTATCTTTTAAAAAATTCTACATGTCTATAATATTTCATAATAACTTAAATGAATGAATAGAAATTTGGTATTTTAATATTTTACATGAAGTTTAAGGTGAAATGAAAAGTGAAAATGAAAGCTGTGGAATAATGAAAAAAGTGGATAGCTTAGCCTCAAAACCAGTTTCAATCTCACCTCTCTCTTTGCCTCTGAAATCTTGTTAACATTTTTTGTTACCTGCTTGTTTTTAAATCTTGGTAAAGTTTTTTTACCTCTTCAGGCCTGTTTAAGAAGACCTGTGAGGGGACAAGATCAAGGCATAGGCAAAGGCTTTAACTTTTGATGTAAGAAGATATTCTTCTAAGGAAGAAAAAAACAATTTTGAAGCATGCAGTTTTGAACTGCCCAGTCTACTATTTTAACTTGCTGAGTAGAAAACACAAAGAGAACATGTCTTAAATAAATGGCTTGCATTGTTCATTTCAGTATTATTTTCATTTTGCTGTGATGAACTTCATGCATGATTATTATTTCTCACTCTCTAGGTCTGCAGTTGGTACTGCTAAGTCAATTTGTGGATTTAAGTAGCAGGTCAACTACATCAAGTACTGCTGGGGCATTGAGTAAACTGAGGAGACAAAAACGTCCATTCGGTTTGGCAACACAAAAGCCACCTCTGACCTTGAAAAAGCAGTTTTGATAGAGTGGTTGGGTGGGAAGCAAAACTGGAGAAGAGCTGAAAAGTGAAAAGAAAGTGAATGCAAGGAGATACGTGAAATAAGTTTAGCTATTGGAAGAGCAGGGAAAAGTACAAGCTGGTAGCAAGAGGGCTATGAGAGATTCAGGGAAGACTTCTTGTTTTATTTTTAATGGGAATTAGAAGAGCATGTTTTGTACTGATCCAGTAGAGACAGAAAAGTTGATGATACGGATGCTCCACAACTCCTTCAGATTCAACATTTCAAATACTGAATTCATCGTCATCCCACCACTCCCACCTCCCTTCAGTCAGCCTGCCCTGCTCTCATGCTAATCAATTTAGACAAGCTCCGCTTACTGTTACCTAAACCAAAAGTCATCCTAGGCTGCTTTGCCTCTGGCATTTTCCACATGCAGTCCATCACTGAGTGCTACAAAATTTACCTCCTACATTATGAAAGTCCTTCTCTTCCCCATCCTACTACCAATGTTCTGATTCAGACAATCACTGTCTCAGATGGACAATTTTCACAGCTTCTAGTTGATCACTCTGGCTCCAGCATTACACTATAATATTTCCTGTCTATACTGCTGCCAAGTCACTCTTTAACACACATGCCAATCACCTGCTTAACACCCTATGATGGTTTTCCAACAATAAAACCTAATTCCGAAGCTTAGTTTCTTGGAACTTTGGACCAGTGTTCTTAAGCAACAGTCCTACTTATGTATGCTGGCTCATAATACACTACTTCAAATCTTCAATTCTTGGCTAAAATTGCCCCCATTTGACCTTATTATTACTCTTTAAAAATTCAGCTCAGCCATCACCTCACCCTGGAAGTTTTCCACTCCTCGCTTCACTATCATGAACCCTTCCCTCTACACTCCTGTGGTAGGTAGAACCCTAAAATAGTCCCCCCAAATTTTTCTGTCCAATTCCCAGGACCATGAATGTGATGAGAATTCATTCAAGCTCTGATTATGTCAATTAATAAAAGGGATTTTACAGATGTAATTAAGATTACTAATTAGTTGACCATGAGTTAATCAAAGGGGAGATTATCCAGGTAGGATATATGAGCCCTTTAAAGGCAGAGCTTTCTCTGGCTGGTAGCAGAAGAGGAAGTTAGAAAGATTCCAAGCATGAGAAGAATTCAATAGACCATTGCTGACCTGAAGATGGAAGGGGCCACATGATGAGGAATAC
Source organism: Balaenoptera ricei (assembly GCF_028023285.1). Classification (NCBI taxonomy): domain Eukaryota; kingdom Metazoa; phylum Chordata; class Mammalia; order Artiodactyla; family Balaenopteridae; genus Balaenoptera; species Balaenoptera ricei. Next base: position 107,592,550 of record NC_082642.1, on the reverse strand, counting down.
AGGAGAGGCCCGTGACTGACAGCCAACAAGGAAACAGGAACTTCAGTACTACAACCATAAGGAACTAGATTCTGCCAGAAACTTGAATGAACCTGAAAGTGGATTATTCCCTAGACCCTCCATATAAGAGCCCAGACTGGCTGATACCTTGATTTTTGGCCTTGTGAGACCCTAAGCAGAGAATCCAAATAAGCCTGCCCAGATATCTAACTGATAGAACCGGATTCTGTTTTAAGTTTGCTAAGTCTGTGGAGATCTGTTATGCAGCAATTGAAAAACAAAACTCCATAGTTATGAATCCATGCTTATGTTGGCTCCCTTGCATTTCTTATTTATTGTGCTCTCTCCTCAGTTAGCTCGTGAGCTGCTTAGGATGGAAATCATGTTTAAACGACGTTTGTATTCCTAGCATCTAGCACATTACTTGACATATGGGATGGGAGATATTCAACAAGCATATATTGAATATCTTAGGGGGATGTTACTCTGTCAGTTGAGTCCAATGAGAAGCAAACACTGAGAGTTTGGAGTGTGAGGAATTTGTGGAGGTGTGGAGGGATTCAGGCCTGTGAAGCTAAAAGACAGGGAAGCTGAATTGGTCATGGAAAGATTTCAGACTTCAACGCATATCTGAAAAAGTCATAGCCAACCCAGAGCAATGAATCTGGAGCTCCAGACCAATAAGTACCCTTAAGGGGAGTCCCATGTTGGGCAGAAATGACCAGACCCAGTACCTCCAACCTGCACACTCGTGGATCAGGGACTGCCTAGGAAAACCATTATCTTGGCCTAAAAGCTGAGGTGGATCCTGATGGTGCCAAAACTAGAAGCTGTCAGTTAACTGTACTTCTTTCAGGTGAATAGCAAGTTCTTACCAGAAGAAAGATCTAAACAACACCTCTCCACAGCCACCATACTCTATGAAAGATCACTCTCTCTGAAGCAAAACATAACATAAGCCCTACTCATCAAAGTGGAACTATGAGTTTTTCTTCCAGAAAGAATGCAATAAAGAAAGGACTCCAAAATAATAGTATCCTAAAATTTGGTTAAAAATCAATCCACTATTTTACAATGAAAGTTGTAATGATAAGGAAACCATAAACAAGATGAAAAGACAACCCTCAGAATGGGAGAAAATATTTGCAAACAAAGCAACTGACAAAGGATTAATCTCCAAAATACACAAACAGCTCATGCAGCTCAATATTGAAAAAACAAACAACCCAATCCAAAAATGGGCAGAAGACCTAAACAGATATTTCTCCAAAGAAGACATATAGATGGCCAACAAACACATGAAAAGATGCTCAACATCACTAATTATTAGAGAAATGCAAATCAAAACTACAATGAGGTATCACCTCATACTGGTCAGAATGGCCATCATCAAAAAATCTAGAAACAATAAATGCTGGAGAGGGTGTGGAGAAAAGGGAACCCTCTTGCACAGTTGGTGGGAATGTAAATTGATACAACCACTATGGAGAACAGTATGGAGGGTCCTTAAAAAACTAAAAATAGAACTGCCATACGACCCAGCAATCCCACTCCTGGGCATATACCAGAGAAAACCATAATTCAAAAAGAGTCATGTACCCCAATGTTCATTGCAGCACTATTTACAATAGCCAGAACATGGAAGCAACCTAAATGTCCATCAACAGAGGAATGGATAAAGAAGATGTGGTACATATATATAATGGAATATTACTCAGCCATTAAAAGGAACGAAATTGGGTCATTTGTAGAGAAGTGGTTGGACTTAGAGACTGTCATACAGAGTGAAGTAAGTCAGAAAGAGAAAAATATCGTATACTAACGCATATATATGGAATCTAAAAAATGGTATAGATTATCTTATTTGCAAAGTAGAAATAGAGGCACAAACGTAGAGAACAAACGTATGGATACCAAGGGGGAAGGAGGAGGTGAGATGAATTGGGAGATGGGGATTGACATATATACACTATTGATACTATGTATAAAATAGATAACTAATGAGAACCTACTGTAAAGCACAGGGAACTCAATGCTCTGCAGTGACCTACATGGGAAGGAAATCCAAAAAAGAGGGGATATATGTATACGTATAGCTGATTCACTTTGGTGTACGGTAGAAACTAACACAACATTGTAAAGCAACTATACTCCAAAAAAAAAGCTATAAAGATTACACATGCTCCTGATATTGATGGTTGTGTTTTTTCTCAAAGCAGAGAATTATTAGTCAACTATAACTTCCTCAAGGTTTTGGCAAAGAAAAATATTTTCACCTCAAGGGCGTATCTTCAGCTCAGAGAAAATTTTGTTTAAATAAACACCAATGATAACTTTTAAAGGAGTTTAGTTTTCTTAGCATTGTTAAAATGAGATTTTAAAGAGAAAACTCTATTTTCTTAGATTATTCTGTCTGAATTCATATATCTTTGTTCTTAGACTGTTTTTCTTATTTGTTTCAACAGCTCTTATTTGGAATTGCATAGGCGTGAATTCTAAGCAAAACTATGCAAAGCTTCTATTATCATTTCCCAAGTGTCAAAAAGAACTAGACATTGCTCTTTTTTTTTTTTTAAGAGGACTGAATGTTTTAGAGGAGAGGAAGTCTGGCAAGATAGTAAAGGAAGAGTTATCTTCAAAGGCAGCTGTCAAATCATGTTCTTTGATGACTTTCATGTTTGAGAGCATCGACATCACATCAGGGGAAATATGACAATTAAGGATACATTTTTCCCAAACCTTCTACGTTCTTGTTTATGTATATGAGTGTAAAAATTCTCAATACAACTGTTCTCAGAAATATAGTTTTAGATTTAATTATATCAAATAGCATTTTCCCAACTATAAGCCTGGATGAGACTTAGTATCTTCTTATATCCTTAGTGATATTGGTTTTCTCCTCACCCAGCTTCTGGCTTGGGGATTGGAACATATCCTAATTGCCATATTGAGGTTTAATTGTATCATATTTGATTCAAATATATGACCATAAAGTTTTAGTAGCATTTGTTAGATTAACACAATTTTTAGAGGTATGAGAAGTCTAAGAAAAATCCACCTTTAGTCTCATTTACCAGAATTCATTCTAATTTTGACTTCAATTTGCTACTTTCTTACTAATCAGCAAAAAACACACACAAAAAATTAAAATGTCAATTTAAAGAAAAATCTAACTCTTTTCCATATCCATAATCAATGGTAAAGACAGAAGCCCAGAGCTCTGTGTGTCCCTGACAAGAACCCTGAACTACCCTTCTATGCACCACATTTTCTAAATCTTTTTCCTTTCCACCCCTGGATGACCACATCAGTCTTCTCATTCCTCAAATCCTAGCTCCTCCTTATGTGTGCTCACTTTCAGCTCACGGTCTTATTTCCTGTTATTTAGAAGAGCAAGGCCATCAGAAGTGGTTTTTCGCATGCTGCTATTTCCACATCTATCAACATGCCTGCAATTGAACCCTTGTACATACACCGCCTTCTCTCCCAACTGCCTTACTTAGCTCCTCTATGAGAAGCTTCCACTGATGCACTAGCTCCCTTCCCCACTCGTATCCTCAGGGACATAGTTCCACAACTCTCCCCTTTTCCCTGTGACCAATTTCTTTCTTCACTACATCATTCACATGAGCATAGAAATTCAACGTTTTATTTGCATTTTTTTTAAGGCATCTTGACCTCACAACCCCTTCTGGAAAACACTCTTTCCAATAGGAAAACTCCTAAAAGCATATAGCTATCCTCCCTGTCTACCTTCTCTCCTTTCTTCCTTTCGAATCAGACTTTTTGTTTCCACTACACCAAAATGGCTCCGGTGAAGGTCAGCATTGTTAAATCAAATAATCAATTTTCAGAACTTATTCTATAAACAGCATTTGTCATAGTTGACATTTTCTCAGACACTTCACTTCTTTTCTAGGGCACCTCTCTTTCTTGTTCTCCTCCCATCACACTAGCTGCCTTGTCTCAGTCTCTTCACCATTTCATCTCCATCTCCCATGTTTCTAATGTTCGAGTACCCAGGGCTCAAGGCCCTAGATATTCTCTCCTTTTCTATCTATACACATTTCTTAAAATATCTCAACTATTTTTGATGCTATAAATTATACTTCCTGGGACTTCCCTAGAAGTCCAGTGGTTAAGACTCCACACTTCCAATGCAAGGAGCACAGGTTTGATCCCTGGTCAGGGAACTAAGATCCCGCATGCTGCATGGCACAGCCAAAAAACAAAACAAAACAAACAAAAAACCTATACCTCCTGTCCAGATCTCTCTCACTAAACTCTAGACTGTTATGTCCAACTGCTTACTCCCCACCCACACTTAGATGTCTAATGGGAATCTCAAATGTACCAGGTATAAACTGAATTCTGATCTCCTCCCTTCACAAAAATTGATCTTCCCTAAATCTTCCCCAGTTTAGTCCATGGCAACCTCATTGTTCTACTTGTGGCCAAAAAACCTGGAGTAACTTTGATCCTTCCTTCTTTCATACTCCCCATTAACCCATCAGCAAATTCTGTTGACTCTACCTTCAAAATACATTCAGAATCTGCCATTTTTTACCACTTCGATTTCTACTATCTTAGTGCAAAGCTACCATCATCTCTCTCCTGAGTTATTGCAATAGACTTAACTGGTCACCCTGCATCCACTCTTGAACCTCTGCAGCTTATTCTCAACCTAAGAAAGATCATATTTCTTCTCTGGTCAAAACCCTAAAATAGTTTCCCATCTCACTTGTATCTGTCAGGGTTCTCCAGAGAAACTGAATCAATAAAACAGGACAAATTGTACAGAGAATTGGAACAAAATAAAGAGATTTCTTTAAGCAGTTGGCTCAGGTGATTGCGCAGGCTGGCAAGCCTGAAGTCTAGAGAGGGCAGTCTAGCAGGCTAGAAACTCAGGCAGGAGTTGATGTTGAAGTCATGAGGCTGAATTTCTTCTTCTCCAGGAAACCTCAGGTTTTGTTCTTATGGACTTTCATTTGATTGGATGAAGTCTACCACATTATTGAGGACAAACTGCTTTAAAATCAAGATTGTAGGTGCTAATACATCTACAAAATACTTCGACAACACCTAAATTAGTGTTTGATTAAATACCTAGGTACTATAGCCTAGCCAAGTTGACACATGAAGCCAATAATCATATTCCTACAAGCCAAAAAACCTTAAGATTGCCTTAAAAGCCCTGTGTATTCCATCCCTGTGTTAGCTCTGACCTCATCTCTTTCCACTCTCTCTCTCATTCACTCTGCCCAGCCACTTCGGTCTTGCAAGTTCTCAAGCTCATCAAGTACATTCTTTCTTTAGGAACATTGTTGTTCCCTCTGAAATATTCTTCCCCAAAGGCTTAAAAGGCGCCTCTTCACTTTGCTCAGATTTTGCTCAAATATCACTTCCCTTCATTGCTTTCCTGATTTATTATTCTCCATAGCACTTATCACAATCTGACATCCAATGTACTTCTGTGCTTATTTGTTCATCGTGTATCTCTTCCCACTAGGATAAGCTCCAGGAAGGCAGGGATCTTTATTATATTCACTGAGAACAGTGTCTGAAACACAGTAACTATTCAATAACCACCTTTTGCATTGATTTTTGTTTTTAAACACACCATGGGAATTTCTATAATGATTACATTGAAGTTTTTCCAATGAGTGCAGTGAAAAGGATTGGATTGTAGATTTATAAGCCTGAGCTCTAATGTGGCTCTGCCACTCACCTTACTTCCTCTCTGATAAATCACTTCACTATTCCAGGACACACACTTCCCCAACTGCAAAACAAGTGTTCTGAATTAGGTTCTTTCCAACTGAGAAATCTCACCTTGTTTCTTTCCTCTATGTCTTATTTTGTTTAAACAGGACCTCAAGAAATATGACAGCTCAACAAGTTGGAAAAGTCTATACATCTCCTGTCATAAAGCATAAGGGAATTACACCTTAATTGAAGAAGCATAGATGATATAAATTAAAACAGACATGGTGTAGGGACTTATTTATGCCAGCAAACTAAAAATACCATCTAGATGTTACCCATCCCCATTGCAATGTTATAAACACAGGTCCACGTATTTCCATAATTGTGTGCACACTTGGAGGGCCTACTACATACTTCAGAAGCTGAAGACAGATGCTGCAGGCTTTGGCAGGTCCATCTCTTCATAATGACACCCCTTCTTCCTCCAAACTTGAGAACATTCTGTTCTCCTGATTTTATATTTTGTATTTTAGTTTCCCCTCCTCATGGTCCCTAAGCACCTACTGTCTTTCTGGAATAAAGCAGCAGTTACATATAAGTAATCACTTCGTTTAGCGCTACCCCAAAGCCTTGTGAATTCCATCATCAGGGCCCTGAAGGTCTTATCTGCCTTTCTTTACAGAAACTAATAAACAGTGTCACTAATTGGCAGTTTCAGCGATCTTCAGTGACCCACTTTCTCTCTCTCCCTCTCTCTCATTCAGACACAGAATTATGAGTATTCATTGTCCATAAGACTTTAAATCAATGTAGTCAATACTTCACAATTCTGAACCACAATCAATAAGAGAGGCTTGTACAACACTGCAGTGCATTTTCTCTTGCCTGGGAAACTTTCCTTTCTTATGAGAGAGAGAGAAAATGAAGAATCTTATACAATCAATACCTCAGATGTTGAGTTTAATCCTTTCAAGTCTAGAAAAGGAGCCATGTCAGTTATAATCATCGTATGAATTTTTACAGGGTTTTACTTTCACTAGCTTAATAATGGATTAAATTTCTAAACTATCCAGAAAAAAGACTCATAGCTAAAATTCAGCTTAAGAAGTTGAATTCAGCTTAGTTCTAACTGCAGTCGTAGGCACAAGTTAATTGCCGCTAATGCAAAAGAAATGCACAGAGAACAATTAAAGGGAAAGTCACGAACATAGCCACAAAAGGCTTTAATTGAAGTTAATCTCACATTAAAGAAAACCGTTATGTGAACAAGGCAAATTGAAACAGTCATTAACAATGCAGATGTGCTTGACAAGCCAGTCTTAGCCTTTCAGGCAATGCAGACCAGTCCTACAAACTCTTGCCTCTTTATCTCCATCACGCCATTAAAAAAAAAAAAAAAGTAAAAATGTATATTTTAAGATTGAAAGAATACATTGTTAATTCTAAATTATTTTTCACTTTCACCCTTCAAACTTACATGGAATTAGTAAAAGGAGGCTCTAGAGAAATATTTTTAAAAGCTGAAAACTAACTCACCTGTCTCTAGTGCCTCAAATGCCCTCAACACTACCGCAAATTATTGGCCATTTTTGGAGGCCCACTAAAGTCAAGGCCCTGTCCTAGACCCATTACATACATTATCTCAATTCAATACTGCAGAGACCCTGCAAGGTAGGCATTATTATTCACATGTTATGGATTAGATACTAAGATTCAGAAATGTTGACAGTTTACCCAAGGCTATACTGCGAAGTAGTGAGAAAGCTCAGATGCAAACTTTGGTCTATCAGAATCCACAGCTGATGTTCTTTCTACTGCTCTGCATAAAAATGAGTTTCAGTTGAGATTCAGTGAGGGGTAGCTTTTTTTTAACTATGGGGTGTTTGGGACTCTCATGGAAGGTCTGCAACCGAAAAGCCTCTCACCTGCCTTCCCGGATGACAGGGAAGCAGTGCCCAGGGCCTGGCTGAGGGCACGGTGAGATTGGCGAGAAAGTCAGAGAAAACTTTCCCAGGTCTAGCTATTGAGGACAGAATTGCTGAGGGGGCAGAGAATAACTGAAAGTGACCTTTTGATCACGAAAATAGGCGTCCTTTTTCCCACGCATGTGCATTTCAACATCTTGCATCCATTTTATTGACAGTGTAAACAAGGGAGCGCTCCAGGCAGAGTACTTCAAAGTTCACGAAGCGTTTAATCAATGACTGCCTCTCCACACACTCCCAACAGTCCTGGAGTCTGGCTGGAAACATGACACGCTTTTCAAAAGTACTATCAATTTTTGAGACCCTACCATGTACTAACTACTGTCAATTGAAAGAAAAATGCACAACCTAAATGTTTCAAGTTAAGTTTTATTCGGGGACCTTAACTGAGGACTACAGCCCAGGAGACAGCCTCTCAGTAGCTCCAAGGAACTGCTCTGAAGAGGTAAGGTAGGAGCCAGGATGTATACGAACTTTTTTTGCTGGGAAAAGACATGTAGTCGAACATCAAATGATGACTGCTAATCACAAAGAACAGACATCTCAAGTTAATGGTTTTAGTGCTTTTCTATCTATGTATGGGAAGACGCAAGAATCTGGAGTCATTGAAATTATTTATACAGTAAGTCCCCTACACATGGACCTTCAAGTTGTGAACTTTCAAAGATGCAAACATGAATTCGCATGTCCAGTCAAGTAAGTTAGTTCACGTGTCTGGTGTACAGTGTCACATGCGTGCATCCTCTGCAAGTGGTTGTGCTTTTGTGTACTTCACTGTACAGTACTGTATAGAGTTCAGTAAGTAGTACAGTACCATCTCCCACCTCCTCTCCCTCCTCCAGTCAGTAACTCTTCTTGCCTGTTTACTCCATGCCAGCCCCTGTATGCCAGCTGTTGTACTGGATTATGGTACTTTTCAAGATACTGTACTGTAAGATTAAAAATGGTTTTCTTTATTTTTTGTGTTTTTTTAATGTATTATCTGTGTGAAAAGTATTATAAACTTATTACAGTACAGTACTATATAGCCAATTGTGTTAGTTGGGTACCTAGGCTAACTTTGTTGGACTTAACGAACAGACTGAACTTTTGAACGTGCTCTCCGAACGGAAGTCATTCGTATGTAGGGGACTTACTGTATCTAAATATACATCTGAACTGTCCAAGGCCAGTATCCAAAGCACAGAATGCCTCCTGGTTTTCTCCATCTTGAATTCCCCTCAGGGTATAATGTTGGTGGGAAACTGCAGTGACAAAGGGCTTGATCCTTGAAGAACTAGAATGGTAGGCAATGTTCTTTTCTCTACACTACTCTACTGGGGGATGATACATTGCCAAATTTTATCTTCAAAACACCCTTTAGACAAGAGGAAACCCAAGTGTGATTTTAGTTTCCTCCAAATCAAAAAGCTAGTAAAATCAAAGTATAAACAAATGAATAAAGAAATAAATAAGAAAAAGAAATAGTACCTTTATTTTTTACAAAGAAAAATGATTTGTTATGTGAAGACTTGTTGTCAATACAAGTCTCCCAGCTCCCCATTTCAGTCACATTACTGGCCTTAACCACCTTCTACGTAGAACTTCTGGGCTCCCACTGAGGAGAAAAGGGAATCTACGTTTGATTTCACATCTAAAATTAAAGTTAAATCAATAGCATCTGTGTTCGTTTCCTATTACTGCTATAACAAATTACTTAAAGCAACACAAATTCATTATGCTACAGTTCTGAAGGTCAAAAGTCCAAAATGGGCCTTAGTGAATGTAAAACCAAAGGGGCAACAGGCTACATTTCTTTTCAAGGCTCTAAAGAAGAACCAATTTCCTTGCCTTTTCCAGCTTCTAAAGGCCACCTGCAGCCCTTGACTCATGGTTCCTTCTTCCACCTTCAAAGCCAGCTGGATAGCATCATTATCCAATCTCTCTCTCTGCCTCTGACCACCACTTCCAACTGCCTTTTCTTCTTTTAAAGATCTTTGTGGTTACGTTGGGCCCTCTCAGATAATCCACGAATAATCTCCCAGTCTGAAGTTCCTTAGCTTAATAACATCTACAAAGTCCCTTTTCCCATATAACCTAACATTCATTCACAGGTACCTAGGATTAGGACATGGACATCTTTGGAGGGCCATTATTATGCCTACCACAGCATATTTGTCTGGAATTTATACTCACTGATCTGGAAACAAAGACTTAAAAGAGTTTATAACAAAAGATTCTTTGGCCTCTTTTGTATAAAAAATGAGGATGAAAGTACTTTTAAATGTCAGTTAAAGTTCTTAGTATGATTCCAAGGAGCAAAACTCTTCAATGTGACATCTAAGAAATGGTTCACATTTGGGCTACATAATGCAATAAACCAAACATCTGTGATGAGGGGAGAAGAAATTCTACTACCGTATGGTAAAAATAAATATAAAATTGGAAAGATATGAGCGGGGTGTGTGTGGAGCAGGTGGGGTCATCTATATTACCACTGAATGACCCGCCGGCGTGAATTTTAGGCTCTTCTGCTTACTAGCTAGGTGACTGTAGGTAAGCTACTGAAGAAATCAATGCCTCAGTTCCTCACATGTAAAATGGAGACCGTTTCTGTATTATAGCCATGTTTTAGGGTGGTCGGGAGAATTGAAGATCATGCCCCTTAAGTACCTATCACAGAGCTTGGTCCAGGGGAGTTGCTAGGTAAATAGTAACTACTCTATTTCCATTTCTTTTAGCTCTTTTATTACACAAGGAACTCCCTATGCAAGGATGTTTTCCATTATTTGGTTAAATGTACAACATTTATATTCCTGAATGGAATCCAGCTTCAGAAGAATTCCTGCAGAGCTATAACTCCTTTCATGATAATACTTTATAAAACTCCCTGATGAACTGCCCAATAACAAATTGAAGAAATGGTCAAGTTTTGACAATTAAATTACACAAAGTTCCAAATGCCACAGTCACAAAACTGAAAACAGACAACACTGGAATGCTAATTCAGCTGAAGGAACACCAATAGGAAGTACCGTCTACAGGCTATCACAGAGGACTTAATTTTCTGACTTGAGTTAGAGGTCAGTTTAATAAATAAAGAGCTATATAGATCTTACATTGTGAATATAATTGCTAACCTCTTTCTGTGGTTTCTTTAGGTCATTAAGTAGTTCCTGACACTACCTCCCCAAGTCAGCATTTGAAATGAAAAGGTTTCTGAGCTAGCTGACCATGACAAGTTATATCAAGCCTCATTTATTCTAGGATATACAAAACATATCTTTTTAAAAATCGAGTGCTAAATATTGAGCAGATAATACATTCCCTACAGAAATCTAAAGCAAAGCTAATTGAAAACAAATACAGAATATTATTCTATAAATTAAAAGCAAAAAGCATTTACAGTTGTTTATAAAAAATACTCTTATTTTTATTGTCAAAATGTCTAGTGTCACACTTTTGGACAATTCAACAAAACAAGCTTGCTGCTAGTAGGAAATCTATCAAACATCAAAGAAGGGGATGTCATCAATAAAACAAGAATAGTTTCCTGGTGCAGTATCTGTGGCATGTATCAAAATGTGTATATTTTATTCTAAAATCTCTTAAAAATCCCACTTGTAAAGTTTATGCTTTCATTAACTAGTTATATAAATTTCAAACTCCACAAGCTTTCATATTCATGAACAAAATAGAAGTATATCAAAGCAACAATAATTTGTCCTTTAATAATATTGTTTCCTATGAGGAAATTACCTTACGGTTTCCTGTCTTTTTCTTGTGAAATTTGAGTGAAAATCAGAAAACTTTTAATGCCTTTTAAATTTAAAATTACAGCTAGAGACTAGAGACACATATCTACTGTCAGCCAAGGCAAAGGAATTCTACTGTTAAAGCACCAGAGATGTTGCTTTCAATGTATGTTGCCAAAGCCCTCCTAATTTCATCAGTGTGATTCCATCAGTCTTGCGATGAGGAATCAGAGAATGTTTGTATTCCTTTGGCTGCTGAAACGCTGGGGTTTTAACATCTTCATAGATTGAATCTTTGAGGGATTTACAATGGGAGCCTTTAGCTACCTACAACTCTAAGTTTTTGAAGTTGGGAAAACTATTAAAATAAGAAGAGTGTAAAATGGCAAGTGCCTTGATGTGAGGCCTTTGCAGCAGGATATGGTGTTAAATGAAGCTAACCAATTTCCACTTTGTAGTTTTGATAGATGTCCAGAGGGCTTTTTGAAAGAAAAACAAAATGAAAAGAACAAAAGCTGAGTGATCATTTCATCAGGGGACCCTTGGGTTATATTGTAGTTCAATTTAGGCAAGTCAGTATCAGAAAACTCAAGAAATACAAAAGAACTTCTCCTCCTCAAAACTCATTTCATCTCTCATCCAAGAGCATACCCTAATGTGCAGTTCATCATTTCTCTGAAGTTATACTCCTCTTGTGTTCCCATCCAAGAGAAAACATTACTGAATCCACCATCTCTAGAAGCTTTAATTCATGACTTTAATACATGGATACGTGTGTTTTGCATACACCAGGTCAACTTAAAAATTGAATTAGTTTACCAAAAAATATTTCTGAGTATCTATAATGTATTATTACCTATGCTAAGTTCTAAAAATAAAACAATGATCCAGATGGGTACTTCACAGAATTGACAGTTTACATGTAGAAAAAAAAAAACAATAAGCAACTAATTATTCATTTCAGTGTGATAAGCACTGTGAAGCAAACAGGGTACTATGGGAGCTTTTAATAGATTTGACTAAGTGGAGCTTTATAGAATGACTCATTGGATATATGAGCTAATTTTGAAGGATGAAGAGAATTAATAGGGAAAGCAGCTGGGAACTAGTTGTGGGAGAAGGAAAACTATTCAGGCTACTAGGCCCCAGAGTGGATTGAAGTGTTGAAACTGTGGTTGGCAACAGCAAATCCTCAGTAAATACTTACTAAATTCATGAATAGACAAAGAAGCAAAAAAAGTATCTCCAATCACTTCACACCAGTGGTAATTACATTCCCCATTCTCCTCTTAATGATTTCGACAAATATCATCTTTCTATAGATTCTTCCTCTTCCACCAATCCTCCAATGTAAGGCAGAAGAAGGTAGTAGGGTTCAGTGACAAGAGGAGCAAAGGGCTAAGTGGTGTCAAATGATAATGCAGTAGCCTGAAGAAAAGATAAACTAGGGAAGCATAAGATACAAAGAGAATGAGTTAGGTTAGGGCACTAAATCATTCACCTAATGAGGTTCAGGACCCATTAGGGCCTGGTGACTCATAGCTACTGATGACACCTTGCTATGGTCTGGGTGTTTGCACTCCCCCAAATTCATATGTTGAAACACTAGCCCCCAGAATGATGGTATTTAGAGTTAGATAATTTGAGAGGTGATTAGGTCATGAAGGTGGAGCCCTCATGAATGGCATTAGTGACCTTATAAAAGAGACCCCAGAGAGATCCCTCACCTCTTGGGTCTCATGAGGTTACAGTGAAAAGACAGCAGTCCAGGAAGCAGCTTCTCACCATGATCTCATACTTCTCAGCTTCTCTATAACTGTGAGAAATGAATGTTGTTTATAAGCCACCTAGTTTATGATACTTTTGTTGTAGCAGCCCGAAAGGGACCAAGACACACCCCTGTCTTCAAGAGTTCATATTGAAAAGCTGTCTTACAGATGATCAGCTGGAAGAGTATGCAGCTCAATTACATATGCACTGTAGCAAAATAACCAAGGCATCTATGGGTGAGGTAGCACTGTCATCCTCTACTGGAAAGCACGTAGGAAAGTAATGTCCAACAGCTTTAGGGTGATGGCTGAGCAGCTCTGTGCCTCCCATTTTTCACTGCAGCAACACTGAACACTTTCTGTGTATTCAATATTCAATCAGCCAGGAGAGACAGATCCTCAAGCATACACCACCCATGCACTATACACACCCTCCATGTGCACACACCCCTACACAGAGAGAAAGGAGAATGTCCCCCTTGGGTGGAAACAGTCTAGGTGAGCGCATATGCTTGAGAGGCCTGGCAGGGCCCATAGCAGCCTGTGCCCAGAGACCAGCTTCCAAGTCACCTCATACCCTAGAATTCTATAAACAGACAAACTATTATTCAAAAGTGGGACTAACATAAGGAGATTTTAGATCTATAAGGGCTCACAATATGTGTCCCGGAGAGATATTTTGTAAAAGAAGGTACCACAGAAAGTAGAAAAATGAAGCCAGGAGGAATTATTGGAATTCAGGAAGTAACGGTAAGTTAATTACTCAATGTTACTGTAAAGTTTAAATAGGTACTGATTATTAAAACATTTAACACATATGTGTATGTGGGGGAAGGGAAGAGGTGCCTGAGGTGAGGGTGGAGCACAGAAGTGGAAATTAAATGATGCAAACACATCTTAGTTTACGTCTTTTAGGGTATATATAGATGTTCAATAATTTAAATCTTTGTTTTTAAAAGTATAAGTTCGAACACCTGCTAAAGTCACAATGGAAACATTAAAAGCATAGAAGTATCATTTTCAATTTAGAAAACACACAACAAAAGCAGATAGAAAAAAGCAAACATGATGCATCTAACAAAATCCAAGAATGAGGAGAAAAGAAAGAGATACCATGGTGAAGAGAAAACACAAAGCAAGACAGCAGGTCTTCAGTGGACACAGTAAATATAAATATGCTTAAATTAGCTCATCTTTTGGAAGACATTTTCAAATTTGTTAAAACAAACTAATTAACCATATTCTATTTTTAAATGATGCAATTTTTATAAAAAGGACACAAGACACCATACACAAAAATAAACTCAAAATGGATTAAAGACCTAAATGTAAGGCCAGACACTATCAAACTCTTAGAGGAAAACATAGGCAGAACACTCTATGACATAAATCACAGCAAGATCCTTTTTGACCCACCTCCTAGAGAAATAGAAATAAAAACAAAAATAAACAAATGGGACCTAATGAAACTTAAAAGCTTTTGCACAGCAAAGGAAACCATAACAAGACCAAAAGACAACCCTCAGAATGGGAGAAAATATTTGCAAATGAAGCAACTGACAAAGGATTAATCTCCAAAATTTACAAGCAGCTCATGCAGCTCAATAACAAAAAAACAAACAACCCAATCCAAAAATGGGCAGAAGACCTAAATAGACATTTCTCCAAAGAAGATATACAGATTGCCGACAAACACATGAAAGAATGCTCAACATCACTAATCATTAGAGAAATGCAAATCAAAACTACAATGAGATATCATCTCAAACTGGTCAGAATGGCCATCATCAAAAAATCTACAAACAATAAATGCTGGAGAGAGTGTGGAGAAAAGGGAACACTCTTGCACTGTTGGTGGGAATGTAAATTGATATAGCCACTATGGAGAACAGTATGGAGGTTCCTTAAAAAACTAAAAATAGAACTACCATACGACCCAGCAATCCCACTACTGGGCGTATACCCAGAGAAAACCATAATTCAGAGGGAGTCATGTACCAAAATGTTCATTGCAGCTCTATTTACAATAGCCAGGACATGGAAGCAACCTAAGTGTCCATCAACAGATGAATGGATAAAGAAGATGTGGCACATATATACAATGGAATATTACTCAGCCATAAAAAGAAACGAAATTGAGTTATTTGTAGTGAGGTGGATGGACCTAGAGTCTGTCATACAGAGTGAAGTAAGTCAGAAAGAGAAAAACAAATACCGTATGCTAACACATATATATGGAATCTAAGAAAAAAAAAAAAAAAGGTCATGAAGAACCTACGGGTAAGACGGGAATAAAGACACAGACCTACTAGAGAATGGACTTGAGGATATGGGGAAGGGGAAGGGTAAGCTGTGACAAAGTGAGAGAGTGGCATGGACATATATACACTACCAAACATAAAATAGATAGCTAGTGGGAAGCAGCCGCATAGCACAGGGAGATCAGCTCGATGGTTTGTGACCACCTAGAGGGGTGGGATAGGGAGGGTGGGAGGGAGGGAGACACAAGGGGGAAGAGATATGGGAGTATATGTATATGTAAAACTGATTCACTTTGTTATAAAGCAGAAACTAACACACCATTGTAAAGCAATTATACTCCAATAAAGATGTTTAAAAAAAAAAAGGACACAAGGAAGTTGAAAATAAAGGTAAATGCTAGCAAAATAAATCTGAGTTGGCAATAGCACACAAAAAAGAATTCAAAGCAAAAGCTTTAAAAGAGTTTTCAAGCAGTTCATGACATACTGATAAAACAACAATCTAATATGAAGATATAAAAATCATAAATTTTAAACATCTAACAACAGAAGTACAAAACTTATAAAGGAAGAATTGTTACTCCCAAGGAGAAATGGATAAATCCATAGTTCACAGTAGGAGAATATAACACATCTCAGAAATCAACAGATAAAATAGAAAAGCATATTAGTACAGAGGATTTTAATGCCACACTTTAAAAGTTTGATCTAATACACCCTCACACACAGACACACACACCCCATGAGAAGTTGCATGAAAGAGAACATATGCTTTTTTAAGCACACTTACACAATAAAAAAATGATTTTCTATCAGGCTATAAAGAAGATAACAAGTTTCAAAAAATTGGTATAAGTCTCATAAGGCTTATTCACTGATCTTATTAGAAAAAATTAGAAATCAACAACAAAAATAGCAAGAAAAATTCATACATCTTAAAATTGAAATTCACATTACCAGTCATTGTACTAGATAGGAATTAAATACAAATTACAAACTACTTATCACAAATATGCCCAAAGAGACATGTACAAAGATGTTTAGTTAATTGTTGTTTTAAACAACAAATAAAATTTCAGGGAAAAGTCTGTTCTTTAATAGGATAAATAAAATTGCTGAATAAAACATGGGACACATACCATGGAATACCAATTATATCTGTAGATACTACCACGGATCCATTTCCAAAATGTATCACTGAAAAAAGCAACTTGCAAAATAATGTGTAGTATATGAGGATATCAATAAAACACAACACTTACAATCTACATGGAGCTTGTATATATTAGTCCATAGAAAAACATCTGACGATAAACACATCTAACAGAGGAGTAGGGAAAAGACACAGATTTAGTTTTCATGGTCAAAGAGGACCTCAGCATCTTCTACAATATTTTATTTCTATAAGGAAAACATAACCATGCAAAGATCTGGTTTGAAACAGATTATAAATTAGTTTATAACATATTGAAGTTTTAGCAATTATAGATAGTATGTAGAGAAAAGAGACAGAATGAGAGAGAAAGAGAGAGGTAGACCGACAGAGAAAGAGACTTAGTGAGGATGGCGGAAGGGTTCTTCTTTAAAGAGGGTGCTAGATGAGGCATCTCTGAAGAATTAACTTTTGAGCGGAGGTCTGAATTAAGTAAGGAAGTAGACTATTGGGAAAACAGGAAGAATTGTGTGATAGGCAGAAGGAACAGCAAACACAATGGCCCTGAGGACAACTTGGTATGTTAGAAGAAGAGCAAGGAGAGGGGAGAGGTAAGCAGTAACTATGTATTTTGGGGCTTTGTAGCCATGGAAAGGAGTATACATTTTATTCTAAGAGTTACAGGAAACAATTGGAGGATCTGAGCAAGGAAAGGACATGGTTTACATTTTGGTTTTCTTTAGTAACACTTTTTATTTTAAAATAATTATGGATTTATATGCTGTTGTAAGAAATAATACGGCGAGATCCCATGTACCATTTACCCAACTTTCTCCAATGGTAACGTCTTGCATAACTATAGTACAGAATTACAACCAGGATATGGACATTGATACAGTCAAGATATAAAATATTTCCATCACCACGAGGATCCTTCATGCTGCCTTTTAGAGCCGCATATCCCCTCCTTTTGACCTGACAACCATTAATCTGGGCTCCATTTTTATAATGTTGACATTTCAAGAATATTACAGAAATGGAATCATATAGTATGTAACATTTTTGGATTGCCTTTTTTCACTCAGTACAGTTCTCTGGAGATTTGTATAAGTTGTTGAGTATATTAATAGTTTGTTTCTTTTTATTGCTGAGTCGTAATCTATGGTACTAGAGTTTAACCACTCTCCTCTTAAGAATTAAGAGAGGGGCTTCCCTGGTGGCTCAGTGGTTGAGAGTCTGCCTGCTAATGCAGGGGACACGGGTTCAAGCCCTGGTCTGGGAAGATCCCACATGCCGCGAAGCAACTAGGCCCGTGAGCCACAACTACTGAGCCTGCGCGTCTGGAGCCTGTGCTCCGCAACAAGAGAGGCTGCGATAGTGAGAGGCCCGCGCACCGCGATGAAGAGTGGCCCCCGCTTGCCGCAACTGGAGAAAGCCCTCGCACAGAAACGAAGACCCAACACAGCCATAAATAAATATATAAATTAAAAAAAAAAAAAAGAATTAAGAGAACTAAAATTGGGTCATTTGTAGAGACGTGGATGGACCTAGAGAGTGCCATACAGAATGAAGTAAGTCAAAAAGAGTAAAGCAAATATCGTACAATAACACATATATGTGGAATCTAGAAAAATGGTACAGATGATCTTATTTTCAAAGCAGAAATAGAGACATAGACGTAGAGAACAAATGTATGGATACCAAGGGGGAAAGGGGTGGGGAGGGAGGAATTGGGAGACAGGGATTGACACATATACATTATTGATACTATGTATAAAATAGACAACTGATTGGAACATACTGTATAGCACAGGGAACTCTACCTAATGCACTGTGGTAACCTAAATGGGAGGGAAATCCAAAAGGAAGGGGATATCTGTATGTGTATGGCTAATTCATTTTGTTGTGCAGTGGAGGCTAACACAACATTGTAAAGCAACCATACGCCAATAAAAAAAATTTTTTTAAGTCATTAGAAAAATTAGAGAAAAAAAAAGAATTAAGAGAATTAAATCCCTGTATAATCCATGTACAGGTTTTTATGTGAATACAAGTTTTCAGTTCTTCAGGATGAATGCCCAAAAGAACAACTTCTGGGTTGTATGGTAGTTGCATGTTTAGTTTTTTTAAGAAACTGCCAAACTCTTCTCTAGAGTAGCTGTACCATTTTACATTCCCACCAGCAATGTATGTTATCTAATTTTTCTACATTCTTGTCTACACTGTGTTGTCACTGTCTTTATTTTAGTCATTTTTAGACATTCTGATAGGTGCACAGTGATATCTCATGATGTTAATATCCATTTCACTAATAGCTAATGATGATGAACATCCTTTTTATGTGATTATATGCCATCTGTATATCCTCTTCAGAGAAATGTTTGTCTCTTGCCCATTATCTAATTGAGTGTTTGTTTTACTATTGAGTTTTGAGGGTGCTTTATATATTCTACATACTAATTCTTTGATGGATATATGGTTGGTAAATATTTTCTCCCAGTCTGTACCAGTCTGTAGCTTATCTTTTCATCCTATCAACAGGTTTTTTTTTTTTTTTTTTGGCAGAATAAAGGTTTTCATTTTGATGAGGTTCAAGTTATCAATTTTTCCTTTTATGGATGGTACTTTTAATGTCAATTTTAAGAACTCTTTGTCTAACTGTAGAGCTTAAAATTTTTCTATATTTTTTCTAAGAATGTTATAATTTTACATTTTCAATTTAAGTCTGTGATCCATTTTGAGTTGACGTTTGTGTAAGATGTGAAGGTATGAGACATAGATCAAGGTTCTTTTTTTTTTTTTTTTTTTAATGGATATCCAGTTGCTCCAGCTATCCTTCCTCCACTGAATTTCTTTTGCACTTTTGTCAAAAATCAGTTGGGTATACATTTGTGGGCATATTTCTGGGTTCTCTATTCTGCTGCATTGAGCTCTGTGTCTATCTCTCCATCAATACCACACAGCAAGGACTGTGATAACACAAATATTAGATTTTTTGTTTTAGTTCTACAGATCTCTGAGGCTGTGCTAATTTTTTTTCAGTCTCTTTTCTCGTTTTTTTCCACATTGGGCAATTTCTATCGTTCTGTCATCAAGTTCACTGATTCCTTTGTCTTTTCCCACCATTTTGCTGTTGAGCCAATTCAT
This sequence comes from Balaenoptera ricei, assembly GCF_028023285.1. Taxonomy (NCBI): domain Eukaryota; kingdom Metazoa; phylum Chordata; class Mammalia; order Artiodactyla; family Balaenopteridae; genus Balaenoptera; species Balaenoptera ricei. The sequence continues at coordinate 107,572,795 of NC_082642.1, read as the reverse complement.
TAGCTTTTTTAAAATTTTGGTTACTATATTTTTTAGTTCTAAAATTTCCACTGGATTCTTCTTTATATCTTCTATTTCTTCCTGAGGCTTTTTGATTTCTTTGCTGAGACGTTTTTTCTTTGTTTGAGCAAGTTAATAACTGTTCATTGAGGTATTTTCATGATGGTTGCTTAAACCCTTTTTCAGATAATTATTATATCTCTCTCTGCTTGGTGTTGGCATCTATTGGTTATCTTTTTTTATTTCAGTTTGAGATCTTCCCTCTTCTTCAAATAAGGCGTCATTTTTATTGAAACCTGGACATTGTAGATGTTATGTTATGAAACACTTTATCTTATTTGTCTCCTGCATTAGCTGGGTTTCTGAAACCACTCGGCAGGGGAAGGAGAGGAGCTGACTTTTACAGCCAGGTGGAGGCAGATGCCCAGGTGCCTCACTCAGCCTTCATATATACCCAAGGTGGGAGCTAACTGGTACTGTGGAGCAGTGGTGGAAACTCCATCCCCCGAGCAGGACAACGGTGGTAACTCTCTAGTTGAAAAGATACTGCGTTGTTATTGTTGCCGCTCCCATCCTGGCCTCTACTGACACTGTTTCCTGTTTCTCAGGGTGTCCACGAGGGTCACATTAGAAAATCCTGAGCTACCAGAAAGTCCCCAAAACTCAAGGAAGAAATCTCCCTTCACTCATAGTCTTTTGAACAGCTTCATGCTCGACTCTGGCATGCCCCTAAAATGATCTTAAAATCAAAAGTTACACTGAGCTCAGCTCGCTGCCAAGCAAGCACTTTCCCGAGGCAGGTCTTAAAATATGCTAATAGGAATGTAAAAACATTAAATTTATTTTACATCCATAAGACTCACACTGGAATATTCATCTTCAGCTATGGATTCCTATCTTAATGTTTAATTTAATGAAACCAAAGGCATCTGAATAAAAAGTTGCAAAATTTATAATAAACAACTGCTTGTCAAGACAATTTATTACTGGTACACTATATGCCTGCGGATGTGATTTTATGCAGTTTAGATGCCAACATCTAGAACTATCTTTCATATCTGTAAGTATTATCTACTCTGTCTTTGCTCCTCTCCTGAGATGATTTCCTGAGTCCTTTGTTCCCTGAGTAGCTGTGAGAATGGGTAAGGAGCTGATACCCTCTTACTGCTAAGTCCTCAACTGCAGACTTAACTTTTTAAAGACTCAGCAGGTCTGGTAGAAAACTAAGGCAAAGCAACATACCTCAAGAAATCTCCTCACTCCTCAGTGGACATGGAGTCCCAGGAAAAGAGAAGTAGACTATCAGGCTATCCTTAACTATCACTCACTCAGAACTAATTGCTGGGAACATTTTCCCATCAACACTTCTTTCTCTGGTCAGGCACTTGCCTCCTAGACCGATGTGAGGTTCAATTTCCTTTTATAAAAGTTGATGAATATAAAGCTCAGTCTCATCACCACTGGAATATAACTTAGGTATGGCCTTTTAGGTAACGCATACCACCCTTAGAGCAGGGAAAGAGGACGTTGCTCTTGCCCTCCACCACTCGCTCCCAGCATACAAGGGTAGGAGTCTATGGGGCCATGGGACTAGGTCCAACCAGTACATGCCCCCAGTTTTGGGCCACTCTCTTTGTACCTAGGACCCTACTATGTCTTCTCCAATTGACCCAACCTTCTTTCAGGGCCTGCACAAGCACTTCCAAGGGCCTATACTACTAAGGTTATATCAACTGATGTGAGCTTAGGTATAGTCAAGGATGGCTTTTTGCAGAAGATGTGGATGGGGGAGTCCAATAATTCAAATTTGAAGTTGGCCTTCCAGGCAATTATAAAAGTATATTTGTCAAAGAAGGAGGATAGAATATATTTTATCTACCAGTCTGTCGGCTTGATTTATAACTTCTAAATATTTAGACATATGGCAAATGGGCCTCCATCTCTATATTCCTTGCTGAGATCTTGTAACTATTAGAGTTCAAGCCTAGGCTAAATCTGTGTGTAGTAAGAGTAAATGTCTACAATTATTTGCTAATTATGAGTCAGAGGAGCTGGTTCCAAAGAAAGTGCCAGTATAAAAAAATTACAACTGTGTATCTTTAAGACCCTGGGAAACAGGATAGTTAAGAATGGAAGAGATGGAGGCAACTCTATAAAACCTGGGAATCAGAAAACACTTTAAGATCATGGGAGTAGCATCCTCCAGGGAGGATTCCTTCACCCCTAAATGAATGAGGTGCCCGCATCCATGAGATCACTGTATCCTGTCCTACCATAGCACTGTACTGTAATTACTTACGTGTCTACATCCCCCACTAGACTGAGTTCTAGGACAGAGAGACTATTAATTTGGTTTACTACTTTATCCTCAGTAATCTGGCATAATGTATAGTAGGTGTTCAATTAACATATTTTGAATGACCAAATCAAAAAATGAATAAATTGTGCTATCCTAACTGAGATGAAACAAAAAATGAAGGACCAACATTTCCAAATCTTCACATACTGGGCAATCTGAGAAAAGCTCTCCTCAGAAAAATGGATAAGAACAGGTTATAACTAGTAAGAAAATATAAATTTGATTCATCAGAGAAATAAACTCTGGATCAAAAAGTCACAGTATTCTGATAACTAGAGAGAAATTTTCCAGTTTGAGAAAGCTTTATGAGTTCCCTAAGGATAAGACTGGAGTCTAATCCATCTCTGTATCCCCAGAACGTAATGCAGTGTCTGTAATATAGTAGGTGCTCAAAAAGAGTTTGTTGATTGAATAGATTAAGACACTTTCCAAGAAAAAAATGTACTAAACTCTATTTCAGTGTTATATGAACACTGTTCAGAATACGTGCTCTAATAAGTATTGAAATTCAATCAAAAGATACATTTTGATTGTGTAATTGTTACCTTTAAATGTACTGGATTGTAAACTCCATGACATAGCTCATGTGTATAAGGAGTATGAGTACAAAGATACAATTTGTTTCCAAGAATCATTTAAATAAATGATAGTGTTCCAGTTATCTACAACTGTACAACAAATCCCCCAAAACTTTGTGGCTTAAAACCATAATAATCATTCAATTACCTCTTATGGTTTCTTTGGGTCAGGTATTTGACCAGGGCACAGGGGGAACAACTTGTGTCTTTTCTATGACGTTCGAGGTCTCAGCTGAGAAGACTTGAAGGCTGAAGTAACTGAATGGCTGGAGGACAAAATCATCTAATAGCTCATTCATGCACATTTCTGAAGGTTGTTGCTAACTACTGACTTGGGCCTTAGCTGTGGGTTTATTAGGGTTATCTGCCAAAATACTTAGCAGGAATCTCTCATGGTTTTTCTGTTTCTTTAGAGCATAGTGAGAGGGTTCTAAGAGTAAGTACCCCAGAAAGAGCAGGCAGAAGCTCTATCACCATTTGCTGTTTAGATTCAGAAGTCATATAGCTTCACTTCTACCATAGTCACAGGTCCACCCAGACTCTAAGGAAGAGTGTCAACATCACATTATAAGAAAAGCATAAAGGATAGGCGATCTTATTGTTGCTGCCAACATGGAAAATACAATCTGCTACAGTCGACTCTCTGGCCACTATAATTCACATCCCTCAGACATACAAACCGCCTCCATTCCCACCATCAAGACTACCAAGTCTCATTCCATTACAGCAACAGCTCAAAGTCCATGAGAATCATCTAAATCAAGCAGATGGGGCTCCTTAGCTGAGATTCTTCGACTACAGCTCCTTAAGCACCCTTCCTTTCCAGCTGGAGACTTATGACATTAGGAGACAAGTTAGGCATTAACAGATTATCAGAGCCGCGTCTTTCCTACAAATGACTCAGGCAGCAATAGTGGACAATACAATAGTGGACAGGACAAACATTCAAAAAGGGGAAAAGCAGGAGGCACATAGTAGTCACAAGTTAACAGCAATTCTGAAATCCATCCTAATATATATTGCCAGTTCCTTAATTACTGCTCCCTAGGAATGATTCTCCATGACTCTTTGTTCTGCCTTATGAATTATCTTTCCTTTTATGTATAAGTCAGCTCATGTTTGCAGCTGAGTAATTTTCTCAAGATGTGTCTTGTTAGTAAAAATTGTGGGGAAAGGGACTGAAAGTCTCTTTTACTCGTACGCTCTGTCCCTTTCAGTCCAAGCTGGTGGTGCCTCCATGAAATTAAAAATTCCATGAGATTTTCTACGACTTTTTTTGGTGTTCATTCACTTCATTAGGCAAAAGTCATAACCACAAATCTCTTCTGGATGAGCTCCTCTACCTAGTCTTCCTTGAAACATTGCTATGGTTCATCATATGTAAGAATCTTGAAGCCTTATTACTTAACAGAGATCTATAAGGTACACCCATAAGGTCCTTAGAGAGGCTTTAGTCTGTCTAAAAGAGTCGATGAAGCACCACCTTAAATCTTTCTGAGGTCTCAAAAAAAGATTATACAGTCATATTCCTGGCTTTTTCTTTAGACCATGTTTTCCTGACAATGACATGGATCTGACAAATATTAGGAAGCCTTTTCTTAATTTTAGAATAATTTTCCATTTGGAGAGGTGGGAATGAAAAACAGTTTTGTTTTTACATGTGATTCCTGGCTTCTTTACTTTTAACAGTTTGTTTTTTAGCTTATCTCCCCGTTTTCATATTTTATCATGGGTGCCAAGAAGTTCAGTGACACTTTCAACATTCTCCCTGGAAGGTTCTTTAGCTAGATCATGGAGTTCATTAGATACATATACTATTTTCCATATACTGTAAGTGTCAATGTCACGAAACTTTTCACCACTGTATAACCATGGTTCCTTTACCTCTAGTCTCCAATAACATTTTTCTTACTTTCCTTTAAGGCTTCACCAGTAGCCTCCCTGTGGCTTTTAGGTGTCCACTAACTCATTCTTTAGGGTCCTTTAGGCTTCCCTTAACAGTCTTCTCAATGTCCTTCCAGCTTCCATCTGCCATCGAAAGCCAAAGCCACCTGTTTTAATTGTTTAGCTGCTCATTTCCAGCACCCAAATCTGTTCTGGCTTTTTGTTGCTGAGCAAAAATTACTCCAACACCTTATGGATATTTATTATATCTCACAATTTCTGTGCATCAGAAATTTGGACAGGGCACAGAAGTGACGGCTTGCCTCTGCTCCACAACGTCTGGAGTCTCAGCTGGGAAGACTCAAAGGCTGGGGGCTGAAATCATCTGAAGCTTTGGTCACTCAGGTGCCTTGAGGTTAATGCTGGCTATTAGCTGGGCCCTTGGCTAGGGTTATCAGTCAGAACACCTACATATGGCCAATCCATATGGTCTCTTCATCTCCTCACAGCATGGTGATTGTGTTCAAAGAATAAGCTGTATTGCCTTTTATGGCCTATCTTTGGAAGTGACATAGTATGACTCTTGCCTTAGTCAAAGGCATGCCCAAATTCAAGGAAAGGTAACACAGACAACCTTCCTCCTTTGCCCCAACATTTCAGCGGGAGAAATGCCTATAGTATATCATAAGAAGTACAGGTAGAATAAGAGAACTTATTGCAACCATTTTGGTAAATATGATCTGCCACACATACTATTAAAAGAAGACTGAGATGTCTATGCTTACATGCCTCCAAAATTCAAAGTGTAATGATATCTTGTCTTGTATCTTAAGAATACGTATTTGAAATATATACATTTTTTTCTGATTTTAATGCTATAAAGAGGATTTAGTGCTCCTCTACAAAATACCCCAAGTTTACAAATAAATATAGTAAGGCACAGAGAGCTAAAATAACTTGTCTAAGTCACTGAACCAATTAATAGTCTTTTAACTTCCAATAGAGTTATCTTCCCATTATATATCCTGTTACATTAAAATGCTTAAAATGCTCTCTCCTCTCTCATCTAACATGGTATCTATAATACCCAAATCATCAACAATACTGCAAGTCTTTCTGAAAAGTTTTAGAAATACAGGTGATGGCTAAACCCATACGTATATGAACAATTAATTTACAACAAAGGAGCCAAGAACATACAATGGAGAAAGGAGAGTCTCTTCAATAAATGGTGTTGGGAAAACTAGACAGTCACATGAAAAAGAATGAAATTAGACCACTGTTACACCATAAACAAAAATTAACTCAAAATGAATTAAAGACTTGAGTGTAAGACCTGAAACTATAAAACTCCTAGAGGAAAACACAGGCGGTAACCTCACTGACATAGACCTTAGCGATGTTTTTGTGGATCTGATTCCAAAGGCAAGGGAAGCAGGAGCAAAAATAAACAAATGAGACTACATCAAACTAAAAAACACAGCAAAGGATAAACCATCATCAAAATGAAAAGGCTACCAACTGAATATAGGTTTTTGCAAATCATACATCCAACAAAAGGGTTAATATCCAAAATATATAAAGAACTCATACCAAAAAAAACCCCTCATACAATTTAACAACAACAACAAAAAACCTGATTAAAAAATGAGCAGAAGATCTGAATAGACATTTTTCCAAAGAAGACATACAGGTGGCCAACAGACACTAAAAGATGTTCAACGTAACTTTTATGGAAATGCAAATCAAAACCACAGTGATATCACCTCACACCTGTCAGAATGGCTATTATCAAAAAGACAACAAATAACAAATGTTGGTGAGGATATGGAGAAAAGGAAACCCTCATACAACGTTGGTAGGAATATAAATTGGTGCAGCCACTATGGAAAACAGTATGGAGCTATTCTACGTCTGGGTGTTTATCCAAAGAAACAAAAACACTAATTTGAAAAGATACATATACCCCAATGTTCATAGCAACATTACTTACAATAGCCAAGATATGAAAACAATCTAAGTGTCCACTGACAGATGAATGAATAAAGAAGATGAGCTATATATACATAATAAACTACTCAGCCATAAAAAAGAATGAAATCTTGCCATTTGCGATGACACAGATGGGCCTTGAAGGTATTATGTTAAGTGAAATAAGTCAAAAGATGAGAAACAAAAACCATATAATTTCACTCATATGTAGAATCTAAAAAAAAGAAGAACAACAACAAACGAAACAAAACAAAAACAAACTCATAGACACAGAGTACAGGTTGGTGGTTACCAGATAGGAAGGGGGTTATAAAGTGGGTGAAAGGGATGAAGGAGGTCAAGCATATGGTGATGGATGGTAACTAGACTTTTGGTGATGATCACTACAACAAAGTTGTAGTGACTACAGATATCAAATCATAATGTTGTACACTTGAAACTTATATAATGTTATGTACTTATTTTACCTCAATAAAAAATTAATCTTAAAAAGTTTTATCACCTTATAACTTTGTAGTAAGAATACAATACAAAGTCACATTTCCTGTATGCAAAAAGCTAGAGCTTAACTGGTATCTCTGAACAAGCTGCAGGTTAACCAATAAAACTTGCTTTGAACAGAAAGGAATATAAACATTTCACTCATCTTTCTTTCTCTTTCCTCAGTGCAAACTCTGGGTACATGTGTTCCATTTTACTGTCTGCTTTTAGGACTATATAGGCATTTTTCCCTCTGGTAGTACCGCTGAGATGTTTTAATTGGAGAAAGCATGGGTGGGGCCAGTGTTGCCTAACTGATTCCTGAGCAAAATCTTTGTAAAAGCACACAATTAGTTAATTTTTCTTTGTGGGCTACTACCATCAATAATCTAGAATTGAATTATTCATTCTCGAAAATAATAAAAATAAATTAAAAAATACCTACTGTGAAAAAGAAATACAGGATTCCTTTTTTTATAAAGTAATTTCTTTAAGCCCTTGTGAAAGTTGCAGGAACCTTTAAATATTACAATAAGCATTCAGCTCAAGCAAGACCCTCAGGTGTGTTAAGCTTACAACTCCACTTACAGTAACAGGGGCATGAAAGGCAAAAACATAATTACTCCAAATTTGTTTTTAAACATTTATTGACCTTAAGAGTTCAGAGCCTATAATGTTGTTCTCATCCAGAACTAATCACTGACACTTCATAACTCAAATGCTGACAAATTTCCACTCAGCTCCTGTCAAAGATAGCAAAATTATATTTAAGGTACTTTTTTCTGGAATGTTTCATATATGTTGGATAGCAGTGTTGGAGTCTAATTTTAAAGGTGTTCATTTGTCAACAGAATATTTTTAAAATTCTAAATTCTGAAAATAGTGATATATGAATATTAAATGCAGATAAAACCCATTAACATGTAATACTGCCTTCAGTCTTTAGAAAGCAACATGTTACTTCTCACTCAGAACTATGCCTTTAATAGGCCTGAGGTCAGACTGTGAACTACAAAGAAAAACAGTTTTTATTTAAAAATTGACAAAAATAAATAAAGGTAAACCAGCTGACAGTAATAGCTTCATATATATTGCTGCTTACCCATAAACATTGAACTATTAACCTATTTTTAGAAAACATTATTAAAAATATTTTATTTATATTTTTGCTTTAAAAATAAAACAGATACCAGAAAAAAATACCAGTCTACACCGTTACATAACACAATTTTAATGTAATTAAATTAGTCATCCAATATCCACATCAGATAATTTTTTAGACCCTAAACCAAATTAAGAAAAATCATTTACTTCATGGAGAAAAAACCATCTTATCTGTATCTATGAACTACTCACAAAAATTGATATAAATCACAAAGAAAGGTTTAACGTACTTAAAAATGAAGAAATCATACAGTAACTGAGTTGATTACTCTGGAAAAAAAGTACTGTAAAGGTCAATTACAGAAGTTTAAACAATATATCTACAATAATATGGAGATTAAAATCACAACATAAAAATTTTATAATATGAAAAATCTCTATTCTTATGTAAAGAACTGATACAAATTAATAAATAAGTAAACATGAAAGACCCTCCTATCTGTTATGGAAAAATAACAGTTGTGTAAGTAGTTGAAGAAATAGCAAAACTAAATGTATAATAAACATCTGAATAAATGTTTAACATCACTAAGAATCATTTACATGCAAATTAAATCAATAGAATCCAATTTTAATTGATAAAATAAACAATGATTAAAAAATAAGAACATCCAGTTCTGGAAATGGTGCATTGAAGCTAGGCACTCCCCACCACAAGTGATAATAGTCTAAACTGATACAATTTTTATGAAGAACAACCCAGTTATTAGTTGCTTGAAAAGTATCCAAAACCTATGACTAAGTGATTCTACTTTTGAAGGTCTGTTTTATGAAATTAAATTGAAAAGAAGATAAAATTTATGTCAACACCACATATTATTGCATTGTTTATTACCAGTAAAATGGTAGACACAACATAAATATTCAGCTTTAGGAAATGATTAAATCCAATCCTTATATACTTATATAAAGATTTTATGAAGATTTTTACATATTGTGAACAACTGCATATGAAATAATATTAATAAGAAAGGGTACACAAATATTCATTATATTTCCTATTACATAAAATGTACATCAAAGAAGCCTGGAATACATATTCCAAAAAGTTGGGAGTAACTCTGGCTTTACAGAAGTACTATGAGAGATTTAATTTGTTTTTGCTTTCCATGTTTTAAAAACAAGTCTGTATCACTTACTATTAGAAAAAGGGAAAAAGAGAGAAAATGTTTAATCATTTAAGAGGGAAAAATTTAAAAAGATAATATTAGCTTCTGGCAAGCATTAGTATAACAATAGGTAAAAATAATGTTTAAATCTTGGTTGAAAACTTCTATTCATTTTCTTTCATGTAATGATTCACTGATTTTTCTTTTAAAATTCTGTACAAGGATTTTTTTTTTTAATACAGAAAATCTGAGTCATTCTTTTTAAGAGACTATGATGATTATACACCTGCTTGTTTTCCTTTCATCCTTGCCTACCAGGAAGTGCAGGGTCAAGTGTCCTTCTGAGAAAAACAATCATCTTATTCTATTTTCCTAACAGTCATCTACCTGCCTAGTCAACTGCCATTTTCACTTACATCTACAGCTTTTTAACATGTTTATGATAGATCTGTTATAGCAGATGCTGCCATACTTTTATTTAAATGTGTATAATGTAGAATATGTGAAAACAACTTAAAAGAATTGCATGATGAGAAAATTTGCATAGTTAATTAGGGACAGAAGTTTTCAAATTAATGAAGGTTTAAAAGTAAAAATAAATTTAATCAATGTTTTTCACCTTAAATTTTGGACTCTAGGTAAATCCTGGGTTTTTAAGTATAAAGGTTATGAGGGTGACTAGAAAGAGAAGCCAGGAAAACCATTTTCTCTGCAAGAAAAATTAAGCTAATTGCATGTATGGAGGGCTTGTCAATAGGATTAACAGTTGAAGTGCTTCTGATTATATTATTTGTCTACGCATACTATTACTCTGTGGCAGCTTTCTCTTGTAAGAAATTCTATTCTTTATATTCATCCTTGAACAAGTCTTCTCTCTCTGGTGTAAAAAGCTTTCTACCAAATAAATAAGTGAGCCATTGACACATAGAAGAATAGGGTGGCTATATTTCATCACCTTCCTGGTTGTGCTGTGGGTCTGTTTTCTGTACAAGGTGATAACTTATGGATATCAAGGTTCCATTTCCGTCAGTTCTCTTTAGGAAATGAATCTTCAGGAAATCGTCTTCAGACTGTGTTATCATCATTGTCTGATACCAAAATGAGGCTTTTTTTCTATCATAATTTGATCACTTCTAAATTACAGCACATTTTGAATATTCTTGCATCTCTGTGCTACAAATATTGTAATATCATTTCCCCGACTTTTAAAGTAAAGCTATTAATTCACTTTCAAAAATGCTTTTAAAAAATCTTCCCAAAGTGGAATTAAATATCTGTTTGTATTGCTCTCAACAAATGATAATAATGTTTTAGGAAGTTATAGATTTATCCCTATGAATATGTACATGCTTTGAAATACAAACTCTAGAAAATGTCAATGTGGCCTGGAAGATTAACATTAATCTTGTCAAATTCTGCAAGGGACAAAAAAGAGAGGGTTAGCTAGTAGATGAGACTTAGGTGCTGTTGGACACCCATGTAAAGTATAAAAACTTTGGTGCCTTATTAGCGATAACTTAGTTAAATGGTTGTAATTGTTTTTCCAAAATGAACATTGGTTAGAGTGCTTGGTTGTTATATGAACTGGCTTCGGTTACTAATGTCTAGAGCTTAGAATTTAGAAAAAATATTTATGTGAACTGCTCATTTTACCTTTTTTAATACCTTATATATAAATTGATTAAAATAATTTCAAACACACATAACACATGTTCTCCCTGTGCAAAATTAAGATGTGAGATTAAAGAAAATGTTGATAACTAACTTAAATTTCAGTCTCATTCCCAGAGGTACCCAACATTATCAGGTGAGTGTGCATCCTTCCTCCTCCTTTTATCACATTTATGTATAACTATTAAACATAATATATAATAATATATATGTAAAATACCATATACTTTAATGTGTATGTAAAATTTTATAGTATTTTATATATACTACACATACAAACACAAATCCATAAAAATTCCAATAGCAATGTAGGAATATACCTATTACCACTGAAAATGAGCTTTTTTCTCATCTTACATGAATTACTTATACAAGTATTTCCTCCATTTTTCCTATAAGGCTATTTATCTTTTCCTTATTGATTTGTGTAGCTTTTTGTGTATTCTAAATATTAACGTGTCTCTTGCTGTATTTAAATTTTAATTGTAATGTCAATTTCTTCAATTTTTCCTTCATAAGTTTGGCTACTTAATTTACTTTAGAAAGGTTTCTCCGACCTAAAGATCAAATATACATTCTTCTATATTGTCTTCTAATAGCTTTATAATTTACTTTCACATGAATATATTTAATCTATTTTTCGTTTATCTTATAAGTTGTGTGAGTAAGAAATCATATCTTAAAAATTTTACAGAACACACCCAACTTTTATCTTATTTACTGAATAACCCATTCTCCATACTGACTTAAAATGTCTCCTTTAGAATTTATGTCAAATTCGAAGGAAGGAAGAGAGAAGTAAACACTTCTGGGCTTTTTACTCCATTTACCTATTTGCTAATATCTTTTCAATTAATAATTACTTAATTCCTATTTAATTACTATAATTTTTAACACTTTATTAGGGCAAGCTTCCACCATTGCTTTTCTTTCAATATCGTCTTGGCTATTTTTTCACATTTACTTTTACTTATAAATTGCCATCAGCTTCTCAAGTTCATTGGAAAAAATCTATTGATTTTGAATGGTTTGACTTTAAATTACAGATCTAGATTACAGATTTGCCTTATGGGAATTGAAATATTTAAAATGATAAATTTCTCACCCATAAAATTTTCTCTCTCTCCATTTTTGCAGCTCTTCTAATAAAATTCCTTAAATAACATTTTAGATATTTTAAAATTTTAATACTGAGTTCCGTGGACAGACTTGCTGGCTTTTTTCTTAAGTGCTTTACGGTTTGTGTATTTGTTGTTGCTATTAGCTATTTTTATTTGGATTATTAACTCTGTATTCCCTAGTTTGTTAAGTTCACATATATGAAAGTAATTACTTTTGTATGTTGATATTTTATCTAGCCATCTTGTTGAACAAGCTTGAGTTCTGATAGTTTGTCAGCTGATTCTCTTGGATTGTCTATGTGACAATCATCTTCTGCAGGTTATCCGGTTACATTGTTGCTGTCATTGTTTCATTGACCAGGCCTCTGGTGCCCTGTTATATAGCTACAGTAATAACGGCCCTTCTTTCTTGTCCCTCTTTTCAATGGGAATCCTGAAAGTACCATTTAATGGGATATGTATTTTTATAGATTTTTGTAAAAAATCTTCAAGATAATGATAACAACCTTTCTAGTCCTTGCTTGTTAAAGGATGAATTTAAGTTTTATTTAAAAAGTTTTTTGTATCCTTTAATATGTCACTATTGTGTATTGCATTGACAGGTTCTGTGTTGCTGAAACATTTGTTATATTTCTGGGGTAAACACTGGACGTTCATGATATATTTTAATTTCAATGCACGGCTTGATATTATTTATAAATATTTTATTTAAAAATTTTGCATCTATGTTTATATGTTTTTTCTGTGAACCTATGTATTGTTTTCTCTTTACCAGGTTTTTAAATATTTGTACTCCTCCTTTCTTGCCTTTTATTGAATCAATCAACTTTTGTTTGTATCTTTTATTTTTACTAATGGTTAAAACATCTATTTCTCTTCTTCTAGTAGTAACTTTAATTTTTAAACTACTCATTTATAATGAATTGTAATTCTACTGTTTCTAAAAATGGCATAAACAAATTTTCTCACTAAAAGTTAAGAACTGTAGCGTGTTTATGCTTTTCTTCACCATCCCATTTGCCTTGTTGATATAACCTGGAAATTTTTAATTATAAATAATTAATTTTAGAAAAAATAATTACAGTCAATATTTATTTAGGATTTACAATAATTTTGACTAATTTAGTTGCTTATCAGTGCTTTAGTATCCTTATTCTTCCTCTTGGATCCATATTTGTCTTCTTGCAGGAGAACATCCAACAGTAATTCAACCTTGTCTATACGTGATGCATTCTCTGAATCATTCTATGTACAAACCAACCCTCTTTCTCTCACACAACTGAATGATCAGATAAAGAATTATACAAAGTTATTTACCTCAAATGTACTTTCCCATTATCTTCTTGCATCTATTTAACCTAGTGAACTTTGAGGTGAATCTAATTTCAATTTGACCATTATTTCCTAGTAAACAATCTCTTCTACTTTCCTTCTCTGGAAACTTTTCGGGTTTTGTCTTTGTCCTTGGTTTTGTCTTTGTCTTTCTAAATTTCATTAGGATGGGTGGAGCTCTGATAGCTTTCTTCAACCTGAAGACACAACTTTTCCCAATTCTAAGAAATTTTTGACAGTTCTTTCATTTAATGTTACTAATTACCTCCGCTCCACTCTCTTCTTCTGAATCTTTTAGTATGTGAAGTTTGAGACAGGAGATTACTTTACCTTTAATACTTTTCATCTCTTTTTTTTGTTCTGGATTCTGTAAGAATTCCTCAGTTCTTTTTTTTTTTTTTTTTAGTATGTAAATTCACTTATCAGCTTCAGGGCTCATTCTGTTATACTTAGTTCATCTATTTTGCTGTTGTTTGACTAACCAATTTTTATTTTCCATGTAAAATAACTGATTACTTTTTAGGTATCAATATCCTCTTGCAACTCCCTGTTGCTAAAATATAATTTGCTCTAATAAGAAATTCTTGTTCTAACAGCTCTGTTTCTTTGGGTTTAAGTTCTGTTTATCACCTTTGTTGTCTCTCTTTCATGGCAATGAATTTCCCTGAGTACTTGGTGATTTTTTAATTCTGTGCTCCTTTTAAAAGGGGAGATTCTCTGTTAGGATGTCTGCTGTAGCACTTCACTCTTTTTCTTTGCTATACCAAAATCCTGCTCCTGCACTAGCAATGAATTTACTGCTAACTTACAGAACAGCTAATAGAAAGATCAGCTTTATTGTGTGATTCACGTGCTGCCTGCCACCTTTAGTTTTCTAAAGAGAAGCTGAGTACACTTTTGGTCTTTAAATGAAATAATAAGATAGAAAAGAATATTTACTCTACCTGGAAGACAAAAACAAGTAATTTCTTAGAGAACTTTGGGTAGAATAATATCACCAACAGATTCTAGTACAAAAATAGCAGCTCCCAAAAAATCCTGGTATAAAAGGAAAAATCATGGTGGAATATTTCGTTTCAGATAGAAGATTTTTATTTCAAGAGGTTGTTTTCTTTAGGCTACTCCATGAAAAGAAGTTTGGTTGGAAAAATGTAACCCAGGGCAATCAGAATCTTAGCTCCTTGCAGAGTCATGAGTAGAAAAGCAATATCAATATGAATTGTTCTAAAATTAGATGAGATTTAACTTTGCAAGAGATACTAGATCAAGTCATTTAACCTCTGTGATCTTCCACTGACATTTAGAAACTGAGATTGATCATAGTAACACACATATCACAAGGTTTTGTGAGGACTAAATGGATGAATATATCTGACTTTATTTTTTATAAATGGTAAAATCTTCTAAAAAGTCATTTGCCACATATGCAGGCCCTCACTATAAAAGAAACTACACATGTTATTCATTATTATTAAGTCAATTTGTAATAAAATAAAATTTTGAAATTTACTTTTGCTTTTTTGTATAATATCTCTTCTTATCCTATCCCTTTTTCATATACAGATGAATAGTTAAATAATATTCCCTTGATGTCCTTAATATCCCAATCTGAAGATTCAATTATAAATCATGTGTCCCCTTCATGCTCGAACGAAAGAATCTCTTGAGTTGCTTGTTACATGAATAACAAGTTCTAGGGCTTCCTCTGGAGATTCAGATTCAGGAGGGGCCCAGACAAATGTTATTTCACAAGCACCCAAATTAAAATTTGTCATCAGGAATATCTGGAAAACACTGGCTTAAAGTAATGAGCTGTAATGATTTTCTAAGAGTCACAAATTCATCTTCATCTAGTGCTAATGACAAATGGTGAAACATTATAATCCAGAAATAAACTGCCCTAAATGTGTCTAAAGTCCTCCATATGCTCTCATCCCAATGAAAAATAAGTTAAACTGCTTACAAAAAACCATTTTCAGGTCGTCTAGTCTGTGTTCCACTTATATTATCCCAGGTAGATGAGAATAAATCCTATTTCCTAAGACTTCCAGGTAAAAAACATTTCCCTCCTTTGTGACAGCCCATTCAAATATTTTTTCAACTGTCCAAAAGCTCATTTTTTTTTAATCTGGCTTAAATATTTAATGTATATAAATTCATTGTTAGTAGATTAGCATTGCCACTGGAATGCAAAGACTTATATCTCGAACCTTACTAAGCTCACAAAATGTCCCCCAAATTAAAAACTACGCTTCATCATCCAGAAGCTAATTCCTTGCTAAGAGGGGCCAAAGAGATCAAAGAACAGAAAAGGAAAAAACCTATAACCTGCATCCACCTAAACACCTCTGTGAATGTGCTGTCAGTAATACATGACGGGCCGGGGTGGGGGAGGAAGGGTATGTTTTCCACTAGACAAATGATTAGCATGAATGTAGCAGGCTCAGACCTTTAGGATAACAGAATAGCTGGGGTCTAGAAAAAATTGTGCAACTGCTTCTGGAATGCTTTTATTTGTAATTTCATGGACAGTGCATTGTGCCAAAAAACGTCAGTGGAAGGTATTCATTCATCTGCATGATTGTCTTAAAAGTCCTGACTGCCACAGTGATCACTAATGAACATGCAGAACATTTTTAAGGTTCAACAGTTTTCAGATAGGCTAGTGACAAACAACCGTGACTAAATTTGCTCTCAAGGCTCTTTTTAGAGGGCTAGAGCCCCTGACATGGTGCCAGTCTTGCCAGCACAGGAGAAAACTGCCTTGATTGTGCTCTTGTCTGCTAAAAAGCCTAGGCAATTGTATTCAGCTCCGTTCTCAATAGCAGCCTCTTCAACAGCTTGGTGTGAACCAGCCATGCTAAGAATGCCTGTTTAAATCTTAGAATGATGAAAAGAGAAAAGTAGACTGATTTGGCATTGAGACTTATGAAACAGGAGGCAACATTAAAATTTAAAGTATTCATGGGTATGCACACATAAAATTTCATTTTGTGATTTTGGTTACTGCACTTTGGGTCTTTTAGTTGGAGATCTCTTATACAGTTAGATATGTAAACTCGCCATACACACACCGAAAGATCCATGCTTGTGGCCAGTATAGCTATTCATTTTTTAAAACTGTTTTGACTGGCACAAAAATAGAAATATAGATCAATGGAACAGGATAGAAAGCCCAGAGATAAACCCACGCACATATGGTCACCTTATTTTTGATAAAGGAGGCAAGAATATACAATGGAGAAAAGACAGCTTCTTCAATAAGTGGTGCTGGGAAAACTGGACAGCTACATGTAAAAGAATGAAATTAGAATACTCCCTAACACCATACACAAAAATAAACTCCAAATGGATTAAAGACCTAAGTGTAAGACCAGACACTATCAAACTCTTAGAGGAAAACATAGGAAAAACACTCTGTGACATAAATCACAGCAAGATCCTGTTTGATGCACTTCCTAGAGAAATGGAAATAAAAACAAAAATAAACAAATGGGACCTAATGAAACTTAAAAGCTTTTGCACAGCAAAGAAACCATAAACAAGACAAAAAGACAACCCTCCGAATGGGAGAAAATATTTGCAAATGAAGCAACTGACAAAGGATTAATCTCCAAAATTTACAAGCAGCTCATGCAGCTCAGTATCAAAAAAAACAAACAACCCAGTCCAAAAATGGGCAGAAGACCTAAATAGACATTTCTGCAAAGAAGATATACAGATGGGCAACAGACACACGAAAGGATCCTCAACATCACTAGTCATTAGAGAAATGCAAATCAAAACTACAATGAGGTTTCACCTCACGCCAGTCAGAATGGCCATCATCGAAGTCTACAAACAATAAATGCTGGAGAGGGTGTGGAGAAAAGGGAGCCCTCTTGCACTGTTGGTGGGAATGTAAATTGATACAGCCACTACGGAGAACAGTATGGAGGTTCCTTAAAAAACTAAAAATAGAACTACCATACGACCCAGCAATCCCATTACTGGACGTATACCCTGAGAAAACCATAATTCAAAAAGAGTCATGTACCACAGTGTTCAATGCAGCTCTATTTACAATAGCCAGGACATGGAAGAAACCTAAGTGTCCATCGACAGATGAATGGATAAAGAAGATGTGGCACATATATACAATGGAATATTCCTCAGCCATAAAAAGAAATGAAATTGAGTTAATTGTAGTGAGGTGGATGGACCTAGAATCTGTCATACAGAGTGAAGTAAGTCAGAAAGAGAAAGACAAATACTGTATGCTAACACATATATATGGAATCTAAAAAAAAAAAAAAAGGTTCTGAAGAACCTAGGGGCAGGACAGGAATAAAGACACAAACGTAGAGAATGGACTTCAGGACATGGGGAGGGGGAAGGGTAAGCTGGGACGAAGTGAGAGAGTGGCATGGACATATATACACTACCAAATGTAAAACAGCTAGTAGAAAGCAGCCGCATAACACAGGGAGATCAGCTCGGTGCTTTGTGACCACCTAGGGGGGTGGGATAGGGAGGGTGGGAGGGAGACGCAAGACAGAGGAGATATGGGGATATATGTATATGTATATGTATAGCTGATTCACTTTGTTATAAAGCAGAAACTAACACACCATTATAAAGCAATTATACTCTAATAAAGATGTTAAAAAAAACACAAAAACTGTTTTGTATTATGATATATAATATACATAATGAAAAGTGCAAAAAAAATACAAATGTACAGCTCAGTGAGTTATCACAAAACCAGTTCCTGTGTAACTATCACTAGGTCAACAAAGAACATTGCTAACCCTGCAAAAGCCCCCCCCTCATGGCCACTCGCAACCACCATGCTTTCCCATCTCCTCAGAGGAAACCACCATCCTGACTTCTAACACTACAGCTTAGTTTTCACTATTTGATACAATTTTTTATCACTGAAATTACACAGTATAGACATTTTTGTATCTGACCTTCCCAGCAATATTATAATTGTGAAATTCATCCCTGTTGTTGGCTGTGATGGTAGTTCCTTCATTTCCATTCCTAAACAGTATTTCATTGTATGACTATAACACACTTATTTATCTATACTACTGTTCAGTGGACATTTATGTTTTTCCAGTTTAGGATCATAATGAATAATGATGCTATGAATATTCATTTGTATGTCCATTGGTGTGTGTGTGTGCACACACACACACACACACACACACACTTTTCTGCTGGATACCCCTATCCAATTTCACTAAGGAGTGAAATTGCTGGGTCATATGTTATGCAAAAGATCAGCTTTAAGAGATACTATTAAGTATTTTTCCAAAGTGATCACACTAACTTATAGTCCAGTCCTAGCAGCAGTATAGGAGGATTCTTGTTTCAGTCATGAAACCCAATACAAAATAAATGTCAAAGTTGAGAAGAATTTCTGCTATTATAAAAATCTGAGCACATGGAAACTTTGAGAGAAATGCTTCATTAGATATCTGAAGGCATGCAATAATACTAATGGCTAATGCCTATATATAGGACTTACTTTGTGCCAGACACTGTTTTACTGTTCTAAGAAATACATATATAATGTAGTCTTCATAGCAACCCTATGAAAAAGGTACTATTATTATATTATTATTCCCATTTTACAGATGAGGAAACTAGCACAGGAGGTTAAGTAAATTGCCCATGGTCATCTAGTTTGTAAGTATTATAGCTGGAATGTGAACCTAGGCAACATGTCCCCAAAACCCACGTTCTTAAACTACTATCTGGTACATTAACAACGGAATAATTCACAAAAGTCAGTGCCCCTGTAACTTATATCAACCATTAGCAGCACATGTTTGAAATAGGAATATATGAATGTTAGTGTTAGTATTTTTCATAATGGCTCATAATGGCTCATAATAAAACAGAAAGCAGACATCAGTGAGCTGAGGCCAGTCTTTAAGAAGCATTTTAATTTTAGAACCCAGGTATGGAGTCTTTGTACTGCTTTTATAAATTCCTTTGTTTAGGCTTTCAAACGTTTAATTCAAATCTAATGCTACATTTAACATTAAATTTAGAAATTCCTTCTTTTAGACCTGCAAATGTACATCATCTAAAAATACAGCCTTTGTAATCAAGAAGACATAAAAATAAATGCACTTGATTTGACAAGCTAACTGTAATAAACAGTAATAATAATAATAAAACTCTAGGTCTATGTCTATCTAGTGCTGCTCAGGAATCATGCACACACCACTGCAACATGACTACCTGGATATCCTCAATCACAGGTGATGATCCCCTCTGAGGGGGCATAACCACCATTTCCAGTCAAGCTCTTATACACACCACACTGATGAAATGGGTCTGCGTTGTGAGTTAGTCAAGCAAGTGGCAGTACTAAGTAGGAGACACAAGTACTCAAATAACCCTGGCTCCAGCTAGTTTGCCAACCTTAGTCTCGCCATGCACTAACATGAAATTCAAATCAGACTCTGCCACTCATTTGGAGAGCTCCAACTCCACCATAACCCCCAGTTCTCTCTGTTCCCTGGGGTACATTCAGCTCTCTGATGGTAATCAGCCTTATAGTTTCAAGTCCATGGAGGCCCAAGGAGATCAAATACTGTCAAAGAAGATAGGAATTCTGACAAAATTCTTGAGCTCCTCTAAGTAAAATAACAGTAAATGAGCAAGGGGAGAAGGTTTCCTTGTGTGGAGCTATATTCATCTGAGAGGTTGTGACTCCATCTGTATATATACCTTTCTTTTCCTCTTTCTATTCCTTCCAATTTAAAACAGCACCATTTCTAGCCAGAGTGCCTGAAGGAAAACATATACAATGATTGTAAAATAATTTGCAAAAATATATATTGCTGTAAAATGTTCAAAGAGATTTATTTCCTTTCTTGCAGAATAAGTCCCTATTGTATACACAATAGGATATTTCAGATACATTTTGTTGCATATTTAGCACAATTTTGAATATTCATATTGCCCCAAAAGCTACTTACTAGAGCCTTCATAATAATGCTTTTTAATCTTCTATACAACAGCATAAATCCCAAGTCTTCTTTATGAATTCACTAAAGTTGTATTCAAATAAGAGTAATTATCCTTAAGTTTATAAGCCTAAAATATGTAAAGGATATTTATGTATTAAAGCTGGTAGGTTCTGATTGCCTTTATTTTGATGGTGAGTTATAAATCCTCTACATTTAAAAGAAAATGTGTTTTCAAGCCCCAAAGCTAGAAATCTTTTTAAAACATATTGAAAATGAAGTCATATTTCCCTGGTCTATTTTAGCATACAGTACTTTGTAAAATAAATACTCCAAAGTGGTTTGACTTCATAACAATAATTGCTTAAAAACTGCCCCAAGGTTAGGACTGGCATTGCAGATTTTGTCTGGTGGCCAACTATTATGGTTCTGTTAATGCTCTAAAACACTGTCTATAATAGAAATGTCAACTTCTGTGTAGTCCATATGAATGAAATATTACAAATTGAAGTATGCAGTTGATGTGCAACTTCTCCTATGAAATACGATGATTGCTATTTGCCAGTATATTTTCAAAAAATGTATGAGCAACAATTGGTATGAATGCTTAGGGACTACAATTAAAAGTATTGTTCAATTCCGTATAATCCAATCTTTTATTGTTACATTTAGTGACTAGTTCATTATGAGTTACATCTGAAAGTAAGACAGCCTTCCCTAACTCAGTGACATACCATACACTATAATTATTTATTAGGGGCTTGTATACACCTACTAACTCTGTGATTCTTGGTAGACATTTTAAACTGTAATTTATAAAGAAAGTAGAATTTGAAACAGAGATAGTTCATCCATTGAGAAAAAGCAGGAATGCCAAAAGCACCATATCAAAAGCCTGCTCACCCATTTCAAATTCTGAATAGTAATAAAAGCATGTCCTACCACATGCTCTAGCAGTCCTTTCCACAGAATCAAGGACAAAAGAAACAGCAAGATTACTGGGGAAACAACATCCTATGCAGCTTCCACTTGCCTCTTCTCCCTGCTATCTCTATTCTGCCTGTTCCAAGGGTGACAAGATCAAACCATGCACGTGTTTAAACAGCATTTAAGTAATACCAGTAAGTCAGGGGAGCACTTTCGTTTACACCGTGTTGTAGTCAAACGGCAGAGAGTCTTAAAATTCTGGGGAATAATTTATATAATATTGCATGTGCTACAATTATCACTTACATTAACAGCATTGACCTGAATCTTTAACTCTTTTCTGGAAACATACTTTCCACATTGAAGAAATGCCTTAAATCACATTATAATTTCTTATTCTACAAAAAGCTGTCAATCAAGAAGGAGCTAGTCATCATCAAATATATTCTAGTCACTGTGGAGGTTTAAAAAGAGAGTAAAATATGTGACCTCTACCAGTGAAGAATCATATCTGGTTGTTTTAAAAAAGACATAAAAAAGTAACTAGAAAACGAAGTGTAGTGTGTATCACAACACACTAGAATGTTTTCAAACTATACTTGCTTTGGGAATTTAGCAAGGAATGGAGGAGCTTGGTCTCAAACCGTCATTGAAGGAAATATACGTGTTGAACTGATTGGTGGAGAGGCAAGAAGATATCTCATGTGGAAGGGAGACTGCTTGGGAAATGGTACAAAATGGGAATGAGTATGTAGAACATAGAGGTTAACCAATGTGACTGATTCATCAATGAGATGTTTATCATAGTATCTGGTTAATGGAGAGTGTTAAATGGCACATGTGAATCTGTACGGACAGCCACCAAAAGGACTGAAGTAGGAAAATACAACCTGTAAGCTTTTGTCTTAGAAGATTAATCAGGAAGCAGTGGTAAAGTAGGGTATTAAGAAACTAATGATTGCATTGTACACTTTAATATATACAACATACTGGAAACGAGCTCTAGAGTGAGTGTGTCTTGACTGGACTCCCAGCAACTCTACTTACTGAGGTACCCAGAACTGCTGCTGAAATCCTTGTGCAGCAGTTTTCTCATCTAAAATTTTGGTATAATAAAATGCCTAGCTCATTGGGTTATTATGAAAATTAAATGGATTAATACAGGTTAAAAGCTTGGAGTAGAGCGGGCACAACATAAGCAGTCAATAAAAGAATGCCATTATTATTATTGGGAATTACATGTATATGTTGCATATTCACACACACAATTTTTTACATTAATTCTCTCATCGTGTAAAAATTATTAACTTGAGGATAAAGGATTATGAATTTTTCAAAACTACATCCACAGCAGTTTGCAAGGTGCAAGTCACAGAATAGGCATACAATAGATATTTCCTAAAGAAAAAAAAATATGGAAAGGGAGAGATAGGCTAATATTGGATATTGATTATTAAGCTAATAGAAAAAATTCATGAGGGTAACAAGACTGCATCAACTACTTTGACCCCCTCAGAACTTAGAGAAATGCACTGAACGAAGGCCCACAATGTGTTCCAAGGAAATGTATGAAAATTTTCTGAAATCATACACAAGAGCAAACTGACAGCTTAATCATTCTAGGTCTCCCCAAAAAGATGCAGAATCGCATGTGAAATTTAACAGGAGTCAGCAAAGCTGAAGCAATGAACCAGGAAGGGAACTCTTCAAAGAGAATAGAGTCTTGAGTTTTTAAAAACATATATAGAAGCAGAGACAGAGATTTTCTGTGGGGAGACAAATACTGGGGACAGTTACTTAGAGAAAAGAGGTTTCACATTCTCCACAAAGGTTAGAGGCGTGTGTGTGTGTGTGTGTGTGTGTGTGTGTGTGTCTCCTATGTATTTCAGAGCAAAAGTGAGCCAACAGCATATAGCAATGGATGCATATAGATAACAAGCCACCAGTGGGTACCACAAATGTGGGAAGCAGACCTCTTGGGTCAAAACAAGGACATAAGAATATGGAGGAACAGTGCAGGTGAGATGGAGCCTGCCTCTGAAATGCCCTTCACGCTCATTATCTTACTTTTCAAAGTTCCAGTTAATAGAACAAGGTGAAAGCAATTCAAAATATAAGGAGCTTGGCAGCATGGCTGAGGTAGCAGGTCACCCTGATGTGCTGCTGGCTTAAATTTATTAGACGCTATTTTCTTTCAATTCAACTTCTTAGTATAACTTATGCTCAGAGTTCTTGCAAAAAGTGGTGTATAGAAACAAAAGAATGGCAAATGAGTCAGTATAATACAATTTTGCAATAAAATCCCAAACAAGGGACTTCCCTGGCAGTCCAGTGGTTAAAATTCCACGCTTCCACTGCAGGGGGCACGGGTTCGATCCCTGGTCTGGGAACTAAGGATCCTGCATGCCGCGTGGCAGTGGCCAAAAAAAAAAAAATCACAAGCAAAAAGCAATTCCTTAGAATTTTTAATATAGGACCTCTGTGGCAGAGTTGATCAACCCAGAGATTACCTATGAATACAAAGAGATAAATATATAATGAAATTATGTTGGAAAGATATGTCTGAGCCAGTAATCTAATCATTCTATAGATGCTACAAATTATGACTTCACAAGCACTGTATTTGCAATTGGTTCCCTAAAAAGAAAAGAGAGGCTTTGATGGTGATGGTCTGGTTGAGAAGGGAGAAGTTGAACATATCGTTATTTAAATATTACAATGTCATCTCTTCAATGAGGCTTTCCCAAACACTCCTATAGAAAATAGGTGCCCAGCACTCACTCTATCACAGAACTTGCATATGCATTAATTAAGTTTCTTAATTTTTTACTTGGTTATTTTCTTTTTCACCCAATGGAATATAAGGTCCATGAGACAGAGGATAGTAACGATTTTGAAAGGCCACACAGCATAAAGATTAAGAGCACAGATTTGAGAACTAAACACTAGAATTAGAGTCTTGGGCACATTGCTTAATGTCTCCATGTCTTGGTTTCCTCACCTGGAAAATACAGTTAATAACAGGACTACTACACTTTAAAATATATAATAACAAATATATATTTTATAGATATTAACCACTATGTAAGTGTTAGCTTTTATTGTTTATGTTCACCACTTTCTTCAATGCCTAGAACAGCAAATGAATGGATAAATATTCAAACACACATGTACACATATACATTCTGCACATCCTAACTGCCTACTGAAATGTGGAGTATTCATAATCAGGTGTTTACTTTTAAATAATTAAAACTGTTCAAAGTACCTGTATATGTCAAATATATACAAGTAACATGCAGTGTTACTGTGAAGCTCAGCGCTGCATTTGGCACAAGGACCCATGCTTCAGCCAAATTCAAGGCTTCCCAACCAGCGGTCCTCAGAGTTACTGCAAAGCATCTTCAAGTCCACAGTGCACGAAGAATAGTTGATTGACTACATAAATCTGTCTTGCATTTCTTTGACTATCTTTCCAATATATGCATTGTAATTAATAAAATATGAATGCATTTAAAACTACTACTGAGTTCAAAGGAATTAGCATTGTTTTGTAGTTTCCTCACTGTTTTGTAGTTCCTTCATTATCTTGAAGTTCTTTGGCAATTGATTCAAAAAAATACAACTAGTGTCTTTGGGGATTCTGAAAAGTTTGACATTTAAATGGGAATCTTAAACGTGGAAAGGTTGAGAATCACAGGTCTAGGTCATGCTGCACCACCAAAATGTCATCTTGCCCTCCCCAAGGTCCCCCGCAAGCAGCAAAGGGCACCTGAGTCAAGGAATATACAGACTAGAAGTGCTCCTGTTCAGCCTTCTCATCTAAACTGCTCTAGGCATCACTGCCTGAGTTTGTCTACATTTGTGAATTCTGTTTCAGCAGAAAGGTCAGGCCTCTGCTCAGAAATAGCTTAAACCATTGAGGATGAAACATGCCTTCTTTTTTAATATAGTTAAGTTGAGACTGAGAGAAGGTAGTAGACCATAAAACTCACACTGTTACAATGTTTCAAAATTTCAGTGGTGTCTTTCGAAATATTTACCTCCATTGAGAGGCTTCTCAAGCAGGTGATAAAATATTAGTATCTTCACCCATTAATCATGCATAATCACTACAGCCACATTTCAACATCCCTGCAACAAATACAGATGCCTGGACCCTGTGAGAGACACTGGAGGGAAACGATGAAGATGGGAAACATGATAAAGCAATTGTGGAACTCCTGTATCAACAGGAAGGCTTTGATGTCCCACTATATTACAGTTTTCTGGAAATTTCTAAATAAAGAATACTACTATCAGGAAGACATAAGCTCTGTGTTACCCTCTTTCTGTCTATAAGCATAATAATAAAAGATAATGTAGCAGTCCTTCAGTTATCTGCACCATGACCAGTGGTGGAGATACAGCACAGGCAGAACCAATGCTGTGGGTTCATGAAATCTCATTTCATTTTTCTCCTTCTGAAAATGCAAGAAAACCACATTTCCAAATTGCCCTTGCTATTAGGTCAGGGCTGTATGATTAGTCTGTCTAGCAGGATGTAAATGCAATTGATACGTGTAAATTCTAGTCAGAAGTTAAGAGTGGGTATATATCCTCTGCCCACTCTCTTCTGAAACCATTTAAGACCTGCTGCTAAATTCACATGAGTAAGAAACAGGGAATTCCCTGGTGGTCCAGTTGTCACGACTCAGCACTTTCACTGCGGAGAGCCTGGGTTCAATCCCTATCCCTGGTCCGGGAACTGAGATCCCACAAGCCATGCCATGCGGCAAAAAAAAAAAAAAAATTCCATATTACATCACTGTTACTGCATGTTCTACTTTGTTACACTGCATATCCTTGCCTAACCTAATACACAGTGTGTTCTAAACAAGTTACTTTCCCAATTAAACTGAAGATTAGTTATTAAACAAAAGTGCATTGGCTTTGGAGTTTGATAAACTTGGTTTTAAATACCAAGTTCACATCTTATGATTGAAATCTTTAGAAAGTTAAATGACTTCTAAGTCCTAATATGCTTTTTCTATAAAATGCATAGAATATCACATGCTATGCAGTTTTACTATACAAAGTACTATACTATACTTAGGTAACTAAACAAGTGAATAAATTTGTGAGTGTGTGTATGTGTTTAAACTCCTCGGAGTACAAAAACAGCTCAGTGAATATTAATTTCGTGTTTTGTATTATTTCTAATAAATATAATTTGACTAGAAATGAATTAGATGCTTAGAATAAAAGTTTTAAGCATGAAAGGAACCTGAATCCACCCCTTTATTTTGTAGATGGGGCAAACTGAGATAGAGGTTAAGTAAATAGCATTGCCTATAGTGAAATGCTCTTCTTTCCATCATACTATCTGCTGTTGAATTAGATATAATTAGAAAGTATTAAGAAATGTCATAACTTACTTTCCTATATATTAGATACCATGGCATCAAAATGTGGAATTGAAAGAGTTATTCATCTGCAAGTTTTATAAAATATAAAATAACTCCTTGGTCTTGCCCAACCATGTGGAAATAAGAGGCACAGGTGTTTCGAGCAGTGTCAAGGATGGTGACAGTGAAGCAGTGGTCTTTCCTCTACCCAAAGCCAGTTGGTAAACTGACTGTACAGCTGTGGCTTCACTCGTGAGTACTTAAGTTAATTTGTGCAGTAATGTAGCAGAGAGATTCAGAGCATCAATGCCTACCAGATAGACTTTGGCCCGAATTCCAGTTTCACCACCCTCCAAGTCTAGAGCCCTAGGCAGTTTAACCACTTGTTAGCTCTCAGTTTTCTTCTCTGAAACATCAGGATAAGAGTATTTGCTACAAAGAATTTTTCTGAGTATTAAAAGGGTTAACGTTTGTAAAATCATTTAATACAATGTCTGACAACTAGTAAGCACACACTAATGATAATTATCATGATGTGCAGAAATCCATTCCTCTCAGTACACTGTAATCACACAATGGATATGCCTGCATATAAATATTCATACCCACATATATATTATGAATGAAAACTTGTTACATCTGCTAAATCACTTATTTTTGTACCTCTACGGAAATGTTTGTAATTGAGTTATCATGGAGAATTTCACATTTGCAAAGTATGAATGAGGTCTGATATTATATAACACAAATTAAAGATTAAAATTTGTAAAAACTGAATTTCAAAAGATATTTACAGTGTTAGTATAGTCTCTTTTTTTTTATAAATTTATTTATTTTATTTATTTATCTTTGGCTGCATTGAGTCTATGTTGCTGCGCACGGGCCCTCTCTAGTGGCGAGCACGGGCTACTCTTCGTTGCATAGGCCTCTCCTTGCAGTGGCCTCTCTTGTTGCGGAGCACGGGCTCTAGGCGCGCGGGCTTCAGTAGTCGTGGCGCGCAGGCTTAGTTTAGTTGCTCCGCAGCAGCACATGGGATCTTCCTGGACCAGGGCTCAAACCCCTGTCCCCTGCCTTGGCAGGCAGATTCTTAACCACTGCGCCACCAGAGAAGTCCCAGTATAGACTCTTAAAGCAACTCATTAAATAGCAATTTTTTTCTCTGCCTTATGTACAATATAACCAAATTTCACATTTTATCAATTACTTAGAATTATCATTATATGAATTATACATGCCATAGCTGCTCCTGATGTGGGGTATAGGGAGTAAGGAGTATGGATTTAAAGACATTCTCAGATACTTGCTTTCTATGTAAAGTAGATGATTAGCTTGCTTTTTGCTCATCTGCATTATTCTTATGAAATTGAATATGTTGAGCTGTTTGTCCTTCAGGGCAACAGAACACCATGAACTTTTTGAAGAATAGATTAATAAATTAAAGAGTGAAGTAATCATCCCTGAACTGCTTTACTTGTCCGCCAGAAAAATTATCTTCTTTGCTTGTGCTTCCAGTATCTTTTGAGTTGTCAGCACCATTCAAAACATTTCTTAAGATTCCACCATGCATGTCATTTCAGATCACCTGTGCTGTTTCTCATACTGTCCTTTCCATGCCCGAACCAAATGAACAAACTTGACTGTATAATTTTGAATTAGGGTCTGCAATAACTGTCAGCCCTATAACAGGTGTGAGTTCCAAGATGCTTTTGTGCCTACAGAGCTACTGCTTCCTCCACCCGAATGGAAAACTGTTTCAAGCCCTGATTTATACACCAGCTTTCTGACTAGGATTGTATCTGGTTTCTCAGTTTCAACAATCATAACAGGGTTCTAAAACAATCCTACTTTCTCTAAGAGCTGGACCCTCTGTCCCTCCTGCCAACAGCTGGCTGGAATTCTGCTTCAACCCAGATGGACTCCCACACTCCGGAAACCACACAATTCCCATCCACCTGTTTTCACAGCACTACTGCAGGGAAACTCAGGCTGAGGGGCCCTAACCACCTGATTTGAATCTCAGGATATCAATTCAAGTCCAGATGGAGAACAAATTTGCTGCATCAACTTGGATCCCAAATCGGATTCCTGCCACCATCCTCACAGGCAAACCCTCTGCTGAGAAGGTTTCCCTAGTCCTGGCACTGCCTGCTCCTAACTTGTTTTTCTCTTGCTGCAGGCCAAACAATTGAGGATTCATCATGTCACATGACCCATCCTACAAAGTTTATTACAATAAATACCTTTGGCAGCCTAATGCTCTCTTTCTCTCTGGCATCTTTCATTAATACATTGTCAATGAAAAGTACCCTCAGATGTACCCAGTACTTTTCTAGGATACTTTGGGCTCATGACTAATGCCTCACCAACAAAATAAAAAGAGATTCTCTACAGCTATGATACTGAGTTAAAACAATGAAATTTGTATAGTTTACTCTGTATAAAGTCTGTTTGTGACACACTGTATTAGTTTGCTCCACCTACCATAATAAAATACCACACACTGGGTAGGTGGCTTAAGCAACAGAGATGTATTTTCTCACAGTTCTAGAGGCTGGAAGTTCAAGAGCAAAGTGTTGGCAGGTTTGGTTTCTCCTGAGGCCTCTCTCCTTGGCTTGCAGATGGCTGCTCTCTTGCTGTATCCCAACATGTCCTTTTCTTTGTGCAAGTGCATCCCTTATGTCTCTCTAGTGTGTCCAAATTTCCTCTTATAAAGGATACCAGCCAGATTGGATTAAGGCTCACCCTAATGGTCTTACTTTAAATTAGCTGCCTCAACAACAAGGACCTACTATGTAGCACAGGGAACTATATTCAATATCTTGTAATAACCTATAATGCAAAAAAAATCTGAAAAAAGAATATATATATATGTGTATATATATATATATATATATATATATATATATATATACATATATATGTGAATCACTTTGCTGTACACCTGAAACTAACACAACATTCTAAATCAACTAAACTTCAATTTAAAAAATAAATAAATAAAATCAATAGCCTCATTAAAGGCCCTGTCTCTCAGTACAGTCGCATTCTGAGGTACTGGTGGTTAGGGCTTCAACATATGAACTTCAGAGGGAAGGAGGGACAATTTAGCCCATAACACACGAAATAATATCCTCTTCACAAGGTCTTAGTATACTGCTTTGAAGAATGAGTCACCCATAGTAGACCTCTTTTAGAGGTTATTAAGTGGCTGAAAAACTATTTCAAACTTTTAATCTTGACCTCACTAGGAACCTGTGAGATAATACTCACAGGCAAAATGAGTAAAATTTTACCATCAAATCTGACTTTCTGAAATGGGCTGGACAATAGTGAAAATAGTTACTGTACTTGATAAACCTCGAGTCTCTAAGCTGTCTTTAAATGATGCTTCAGAAAGAAATATCTTGGTCTATCCATGTACTAGTATGTTTTGTTTATACTACAGTCAATTATATTCCTTTAAATGTTTTAATGAACATTTCAAATGGCCAGATATTTTATGTCATGCTAGCCTGGAGTATGGACAAACAGAAGATGGCTCCTAGAAACAGTATGTTCACTAACAACTACCACTGGTATAAAATTTGACAAGATCTGAGAAAAAAAGACTCATTATTTTTTTTTACTGATAAAATGATCAGAAGATGGTCACTATTCAAAAATAAATTCTATGTAAAGACCCATTTTCATTCTGTGGTTTTTAAGGATTGATTTTTCTCCCCACAGGCTATGCCACTTGGAAATGCCAAAGTTTCCCATCCCTCAATTCAATCCTTCCAGTTAAGGCACTGGCTCATCTTGGACGTGGAGGAATTTTAGAATTTTAGAATTTTAGAATTTTAGAATCCACACACGGGGAGGCTCCTGCAAGGCAGCTGGCAGGCTGCAGGGATACCTGCACACAGCCTGGCACACAGCCCACTGGGGACCAAGAAGAAGGGGGAGCCCTCACTGCTGGTTCTTCTCTCCCACGTTGTTCCTGAACCTTGCTGCATTATTAGTGCAGCTCCCAGCTCCTGGTCTCTCCTCTTCCCACTGCTCCTATCGTTTCAGCTCTCTGCTGGGCTCAGCTTCTCTTTCTCTTTCCATCCTCAGGCTGCAATGAACATTTTCATAATAGAACTTTGCACCCTGGTGAGAGTCTATCTGTAGAACAGATTCCTTGAATTGGACTTGTGGGGAATGCTCGATACTTTTTTAATGCGTAAAGAAGAAGCAAAGGTGATGCACTAAGAAAACCCTTTGCTTTCCCATCACTGTTGAAAGAGCACAGGTTTCTATATTATTTGAAGTTTTGTTAAGAGCATTTGTGGCCATGGGAGGGGTGAGAAGCAGAGAAGAGTCCAGAGAGGAAGAAAAGAAGGAAAATAGAGAAAAGAAGGCGAGAAGGAACTGGAAGGTTTTCAGGCAAATGAGGAGAACAGTTGGTAGGGAGGGAAAGATTTAAACTATGCCTAAGCACAGTGACGTTCACTTCCAAAATTAAAATTGTGTGCTGGTTATGGCTGAAAACCCACAATTCTTTTTTAAATCTTATTTTCACCATCACAGTCTTCTCAGGCTGACATAATTACCTTTTGGGGTCTCATCAGCATTGGGCAAAATTACAGCATCTCAATTTCAAAAATGTTTTATTTCCAGAAAGGAATCTAAAGCCTCTTATTTTTTCACACATGGCAGGTGGTTAGCTGTTAACAACTAACTTTTTACCTAAAAAGTGACATAATTAACCCAAGCACATTACGTTCCCATCACTGGATGTTATATCACTAATTTTTTTTTTAGAAATCAGGCTTCATTTAATAATAAACTAGCATTTGAAATTATTATTAGCATCATGGCAAATCTACCCAAGCTTACCTTTCACAGAATAGCCGCCTGTTGTTCTCAGTAGGTTTTGCCCTGCAGCAGGTGACAGATGGTGCATGTGAGGATGAACACTGGAGAAAAGAAAAAGGAAAAATATCAAAGCAGATATACTGTGTCTTTTTTGAAAGTAATTTATCTTCTGATTTCATGTTCACATAAGGCAGCAAAAATTTATGGCTATCCTGTGATAAGGGTGGTAAAGTAGCAGGCTCCTGATCTCAGTGATGACGGTGGGCAGGGAATGGCTCATTGTGGCTGCAGAGCAACAGGTGGTCCTTAGATTTTAGACTCAGAAGTTTAACTGTATCAGCTCAGTTGGGGAGATCAGGCCTTGGCAAAGAGAGAAAATGTAACCAAATTCTGAATAGGCTGCTTTATAAACCTGTTGCCAATTGGTTAACTTAAAATGAGAAACATACTTTTGAATGGAAGAATAGTTTTCTCCAGAATGAAGGCTTTAAAAAAATTAAAAAATTTACCAAAATGCAAAACTATATGAGCTTGGACTCAGGGCAAAGAGGGTTAACATGATAAAAACAATAGCACCTGCTCACAGAGTACAGTCTCTGTCACAGCTACTCAACTCTAACTTTGTAGTGTGAAACAGCCACCAATAGGGCAGGTAAAGAAATGGGCAAGGCCATTTCCCACTATAACTTCATACACCAAACAGGCAGCCGGCAGGCTTTGGCTTTGGCTCGGGTCTGCACTACAAGTCATATGCATGATCATATATGAGAGATTTATCACAACTCCCTGAAGTTAGTGTTACGTATTTCATGAGTGAAGAAACTGAGGCTCAGAGAAATTAATCGACTTATTACCTGAAGTGACACAGGTAATAATGTTAATGAATTTTTCAAACCAGGACTTCCCATTTCAAGTCAGATTCTGTTGCATCAAAGTTGGCTACTCTGGAGGTAATTCCATTGAGGCAATAGTAAAATCTTATTAACTTTTCTTAATTCAAAATATTTATATCGGTTGAAATTATCATTTTCCCAAGAGAAACACCAACATTTTAATCCTCAAACTCCATTATTTTTCTAAACTCTATGAAGATTTTAATATTTACTCACTGTGATTGAGCTGCACAAAGAAAATAGCTTCTTAAATTCTTAAAATCTGCATTTATTTTTTTCACAACCTCTAACCATGGGTAGGAAGATTTTTTTTTTTCAACTGGCCAGTTAAAATATTTCTGCCTCTTCTTGTTTCAACAATCCTTATTCAGTCTTTCCAAAGTTAAACTTCCTATTAGGGCTTTTTTTTTTTAACCTAGCACTGTTCTTAACACATACATATAGTTAAAATTTTTTGGCTCTCATCCCTCTTTTTATTTTTCTTTCTTTCTTTATTTTTGGCTGCGCTGGGTCTTCGTTGCTCCGCGTGGACTTTTTCTAGTTGCGGCAAGTGGGGGCTACCCTTCGTTGCTATGCTCGGGCTTCTCATTGCGGTGGCTTCTCTTGTTGCAGAGCACGGGCTCTAGGCGCGCGGGTTTCAGTAGTTGTGGCTCACGGGCTCTAGAACGCAGGCTCAGTAGTTGTGGTGCACGGGCTTAGTTGCTCCGCGGCATGTGGGATCTTCCTGGACCAGGGCTTGAACCTGTGTCCCCTGCATTGGCAGGCGGATTCTTAACCACTGTGCCACCAGGGAAGCCCCCTATTAGGGCTTTTTAAAATTTGCCTCTTTCACAGAATTTAGTCTTTTAAGGTAAATGTCCAGTCTTTCAGATTTACCCCCTTAGTCCTCTCAAGTTTATATGAGTGTGTGAGGGGGTTTGACCTTGTCCTCATAGAAGTAGGTGAAGGACACATGAAAGGATGGTGGAGAGATTCATTCCTCAGATCCATGAGGTATCACCTGGATCTCTATATTCTCTTATACAGAATATATGGAGTAGTCTCCACCCCAGATTGGTGACTGCTGACGGGCAGGTGGCTGGACCAGGCTTTTGGGGTGACACGCTGGCACCACTGCTAGGACCCATAAGGACTTTTCACCCAGTCTCAAAGTCCTTACCTACGGTGGCCACTCTGTCTTGATCCCTGGTCTCTGCTACCTGCCAGCAATTTCAACATCTCTTCATCACTTCATTGGAGAAATTCTGGGATCCCAGAACGCCGTGCAGACCATCTATCTAGCTGCCTTACAGCAAGGATATGCATAACCACTCCATGCAGAGCTGGAAGTATCTGAGGGATAGAGGCTCAAAGGCTTCCATTCAGTCTTGCCAGGGAAGCATGACCAGCCTGAATGGACTCAGGCCCCGCATACCCATGTGAATATATCAAGTCAACTCTTTTTTTTTCAAATTTAGGCAGATAGTAAGAGCCCTTATTCCTCATCTACTCACCCTCCTCTCTGTCCTCTCCCCACAAACTACCAAGACAAGCAGCAGTTTTTCTCTCCCTCTCTCTCCCTGCCCCTGCTTGATAAGGACCACCTGAAATTGGAACTCTGCAGTCCAGTTTTATCAGCCTCACTCATGTTATGCTTCATGAAGAAATAAAAGAATCTAGAAAATCCTCTGTTTTACCAAAGCCAGGCTTTTAAGTCTATTGTCTTCTGTAAACTTCTATCTGTATAGTGTCAGAAGCTGAATATTAATTCACTCTCTTTGATTTCCTCTTCTGGCATTCTTAATCCCTACCTGAGATAGATACACTTCTAAAATTGGCTAGGAAATTGAATGTGGATATCACACACACACCCATTTAAAAAATATAAATTCTATTATATACCATTACAGTATTTCACACTATACTGGCATATTTTCATAGTATTAAGTTTCCATATTCCTAAAACATTTTTCATTGTTCACACTTTAGGTTGTGTGCTTCCTGAAGACCCAAAGAAATAAATCTGTATTTATTTCCAAATGGAAAGTTGTACTTCAGAGAGAGTACAACATTTGAAAATTTATGGGTTCTTTTAACAGCAATAATAGAGACTTGCACATTTTCACTTTTTCAGTAGACTGTATTTGTATCCTAGTCCTCATTCCATAGACCCTTGCAAATAAGAGAGACTTTTGCAGATAAGAGGAAGGGTGTGTCTAGAAACTATTATGTGAGACAGCCCGGGCAGCATAGTAAGAAGTTCATTTGCGGCCTTTATTAGAATTCCCACACCTTAGAACCTAGATTAGAATTCAAGCCACTGAATTAACACATGGCACTTCCATAAAACCTAAAAGGCAAAATTTCAAGTCTCTGAGGGACACAAGATCTTAATTTCTTGTGGTAAGAATCTC
Source organism: Balaenoptera ricei (assembly GCF_028023285.1). Lineage (NCBI taxonomy): Eukaryota > Metazoa > Chordata > Mammalia > Artiodactyla > Balaenopteridae > Balaenoptera > Balaenoptera ricei. The sequence goes on along the minus strand of NC_082642.1, from coordinate 107,537,698 downwards.
TTAACTTTCTAGAGTCAAAACTAAAATAATTTCCTCCTACTCATGGCATCATAACAACCATCTTCTCTGATCCACTCTATCATTTGACTATTTTATAGGGAGAAACTTTACTCTGTAACTTTAATTTTTCAAATCCCTTTTCTGAAAGCATGTTAATTTAACCCACTAATGTTTTATTAAATGAATAAACCAAGTATAATCCCCATGTATAAATGAGGAATCACACACATGTTTTATGGTATATCCATGTGCTACAAAGAACTGGAATTAGAATAGTTTCCTAAGTTTTAGAAGAGTCCACTGCCATTATCACAAATCATTCATCTTCTTACATTGCTTCCACAATTTGTTGGTTCACCACATAAAGAATTATTATAAAGAGTTATTAAGTCCGCTCTTATCTTTCTCTTTCCAAGCGCAATTTCAGTGCTAATGTAGGGAAGAGAACTATTACCTTATACGCTAAAAATTTTATAATTTTATTGTGAAGTTTTCTTTGGGGAGTCATGTGACTGTGTTATATTCAAATTTGTGATATGAGGTGTGGTAACGAGGGGTTTGCTCTGGTTATATTTCTAATTAAAGTTTTCTCTATAGCTCCTTTTTTCTGACCCTTTGATCATTTTTGTGATATCTGAGCCTTTCCAACATTCCTATTAATTAGATAAACTCGACAGCCTAATAATGTTTTGAATATTGCTTCATATTTTGCCCAAATATGCTGACTAATCCCTGATTTTATTTTTCCTTTATTACTCTTTTCCTGCTTGCTTTTGATATGCTTTTGTTGGACTGTCCATTAATTTCTACACCAAACTTTATCATAAACTCACATCTCACATCATATGTTTACTCCTGAATTTACATCTTTCACTGTATCTTGAAAATATAACCAACTATTTTTAAATTCTGAAAACAAAAGATACGACATCAATATTACACTTAAGCTATCAATGATTAAGTTATTTTTGGCTTAATTCAAATTATGGTATTTGGAGAATTCATGTTGCAACACAAAATTTTTGAATCTGTGTATGTAGAGTGACATATCAAATACACTGTTTTTAAGACAGTTAAGTGTCTCCTGGTTATGAGATACAAGAAATACACCGTTAGCAAGTGTTACTTGCTATTGACTAGCTAAACTGCCTTATTAAAGTGCCAAGAAGAACAGTAATTTCTTGGGAGCAAATACAGTTGCGCAGAAAGAAATTCCACTTTCTGAGGAATCCTAAACACTTTTAGACCCTGCTGTTCTTAACAAGATACTGAAACACCTGACCCATCTCTCACTCTATTCCATAGTCCTTTTCAGGAACTAGGACTTATGAGGTGAGATAGCACCTGCCTTTTTCCCACCTTCTTTTTAGAGTTCTTTTGCACTTCCCACAGTAGTGCATCCTTTCTGCCTTGTTAATCACCTCAGACTACTCAAGCAGACAAAGCTCTCATCTTCTTAGTGAACAATGGGTAAGCATTAACTGGAATTACATGAATATTTGTGTTCATTTTTTCTATGAAAGCAAAAATAGAGGCGGTCTTTTCCACCACTAAACTGCCAATGCCTAGCACAGTGTCTGGCTGTGTGACATCTACACACATGTTTGTTACATGCTTCACATAGTGATGCTATTCACATGCAGAAGAGACTCCTCGAATTTTCAAAAGATTAATTCTTTTGATTCATATATACAGGTATATGCTCTACGTTCCTCTTTTAATAAAACCAGATGTTTTTATTCTTAACATTCTCAACATTCTCATTTGTAAAATCTCTCCTACCTTTCTTTCCCTTGATGATATGATTTTATAAGCAGGAAGGAAAGCCTTTTTGCTTTTTCACATCTGCTTGCTGATTCAGACTCATGCCAGTTTCCGTTTTCTCATCAACAAAATGGTGAGCGAACAAGAAACAACCTCTTCCTCACAGTATGGTTATGAGGATTAAATGCAACAATACATACAAAGCGTTGCTCCAGAGTATATTTATTCAAAATGCCTATAGGGCATTCCCAATGCTCAGTAAACATCAGCTGCCTTTTTTCTCCTTCTCGTTTTATTCCAGCTACAAAAGGAAATGCCATCTTTTCTACAACTATCTCATTAAGGTAAAATGAGATTCTCTATTTAAACAAAGCCCTTCCTTACCTAAGAAAGTAACCAAAGTCGCCCAGTTGTGCTAAACACAAACAGCAGTTGTGTAGGTGATGGAGAGCTGAAGTCAGTTCAATAAATCATGAAAGAATACAAAGTTTAACGAAGAAGAGTTTAATTGGAAACTGTAGTACCTCCATCTGCTCTAGCATCTTTTATTGAGTCTCGATTATTATTGCCTGAGGCAGATAAGCTTTAGAGTGATCTGAATGAAGTGAGATGTGACATTAATTGTTACATTTGAACTCTTACCAGATTAGAAATTGTGCAGCTACACACATGGCATATAACAACTTCCAGGTCCTCCTTTTCTTTTCTTTTTCTTTTTTTTCTATTTTCAAGAGATTATTCCATCTAGGGTGTTGCTGTGTTATTAAAAAGTAAATCTTGCATAGGATAAAGTGTTCCCTGAGACTTTGTTTCATGTGAGAGAAAGGGATATGGCTCTACCAGACTAGTAATAGCCAGATGCAGTTCGTGTTTACCTTCTCAAATGCAGATTACAGACAGATTACTGTCTTTTGCCATGAAAAGAAAAAAAAAAAACCTGTCTTTGGAAGAACTGGTCTCCAGGAACAAGAGTAAATTCAGACAAAAGGGAAAATTAACCAACATTTAGAAAGCATGAGGTCAGACACAAAACTCTATTGGTAGGAATTGTTATTCATATTTAATAGATAAATAGGCTCATGGAGGTTAAGTGGAAGTCACACAGCTAGCAAATGGATGAGCAGGGATTTAAATTCAGCTGGGCTGGGTTATTCTCCCTTTCAAACATGGTTCATTCTACTGCTGCTCCCTGTTTTACGAGCAACAAACTCAGAGGACTGTGGTTAGGATCAAATTGATACTGTAGATGAAATGTGCTTTGAGGGCTGAAGGATGGAGGTGTCCAGTAGGCATATGGACATACCCTGATCCAGTTTCTCCAACAGTAAAATGTAATGTTATGAAAATAACATTTAAGGACGCTTTAGAAGGCTAAAATACTATAGTGTATCTTTATTCTGTTCATGCTTGTTTATAATAAAGAAGCAGAAAGCCACATGCCTAGAGACCATCCTTCCTTCCCTCTTACCTTTCCTCCTCACTGCTCTCCCCCATCTCCTCCTATCACAAATTCTCATGTACATATACTTGAAGACAGTGAAGTCCTTAAAAGAAATTTCCAAGAAAATAAAAAGAGAAGGTGAAGAGAAGGACATTTAACGTCTTCGAGGAGGAACAGACCTGTGTTTCATATCTTGGGGCAGTGTTCTCAGAATTCTTTCAGAATTACAATATATCATTACTTATTTGATTTACAAGCTCCTTAAGCACAGAGGTGGTATCTTAAGGTTCTTTGTATTCCCAGTATCTAGCACAGTAAAGAAAACTTAATAAATATTTATTCTTGATAGGGAATACATGTGTGTGTATGTGCATGCACACACACACACAGACTCATGCATTGATAGCGAATTCCTTGTCTATAAGAATTTTGTTGTACCCATCTTGAGATAACTGAGGCAACTATGGTAAGTTTCAAAAAGCATGTTAGAAGCCCTAGATTTTGTAGGAGGAAACCAGAATTATAAATTCTAATGAAGCAACCAACAGGTAGGGAGAAACCAGAAAATTATGGTGTCAATAAAGGCAAGGAAATATTTTTATTTCAGGAAGAAAATAGTGTCAAACTCTAAAGTGAGCTCAAATAAAATATATAAGGAAAAGTGTCCAACATATTAAGCAACAAGGAGGACATCGGTAACCTCAAAAGCAGTAAATTGATTCAGTCTTTGTTCATATGGCTGTAGTTTTACTTACTGAAATAATATCTAAAATGTCTAAATCATCTCACATCTGATTTAGGTGGAAAACCAAGATGCCATAATGAATGCATTCACCCATTCAACAAACACAAACCGAGCACTCACTAGCTCTGTGCTGGGCACTAGGGATAAAAATATAGATGAATATCACGGACTTTCAGGGCACCATTCATTTAATTTATCATTTTCTTTTCAAACTTCTATTTGCATCAAAATAAGTTTGAAGAGCCTTTGGAAAACATATATTCCTTTGGGTTTTCCCCATGAAGTGAGTGAATCTGAATCATCTATTTTAAGACCAAGGTATCTATATTTTTATAGGCTTCAAAAAATTCTAATGCACATCAGTGTTTTAAACCACTAATACATCATCCCTCTAATAGTTGTAATGTAAAGATAAACTTATGGTTTCTGTTCGTATTTCAACAAGATGGAGAAATAAGATGGCCTAAAAAGTCTCAAGCTCAAACATCAGATAGAATATAATACATAGCTGACCTTTCAAGAAAGAGAAAAAGACTTCTGCTTCTGGATAAAATGTATGGGATGACAAAGACCTTGATCCTAGTGGTAACAACCAGAAAAAACCTAACAAAATAAAAGTCATATTTTCAATGTGACAAAGGAGTCTTGATAAACTGACAGCCTCCATACCTGGAGGTGGGTATACGGTCTAGGTACAGCTGACTAAGGAGAGAGATGTTAAAGGTGAAACAATTACGTGGGAACGGGAGAGGTCAGACAAGCCCTGAATGATAGTGTAGACTGAACTGGAGTATAGAAAAGTCCCAAGTACAAGAGCAAATTGCTGAGCCTGACAATTCTCTTCACCAACTCTATCCTCAAAATTCTACAAAGAGAGCTTCAGGGGAGGAAGGACTAGAAACGTAATCCATACATTCTCATGGTGACTGGACTTCTGAGTCCTACAGGTATAGAACCCAAAGATTAACCAACATATCTGAAGCTGCAGCCAACTCACTCCCAGCTCACATATTTATGAGATTTAAAGGGAATGAACTCAATCTAATAAAAGCTGTGACCTAGCCTCAGCTCAACACAAGAAAGGAATTCAGCTCTCTAAACTGCATAACAAACAGTATGACACTTCAATCTCTACTTTTTATACACAATATCTGGAATAAAATTCTTAAAAAATACAAGCAGGAAATTCAGTCTAAGTAACAAAGAACTGATGGTATAAACAGAAAATAAATCATATGATGATAGACTTATACCAAAATCATACTGATATCTATGTTAAATGTAAATAGACAAAATATTCTAAGTATTAGTCACACATTGTCACACTGGATTAAAAAGTCAAGAACCAACTGAATGATGTTTGCAAGAGACATACTTTAAATTTAAAGATACAAATAGATTAAAAGGAAGAGAAAAGATAAAATAATCATAAGAAAATGGAAGTAGCCATATGAATATACAAAGTAGACTTTAAAACAAGAAGTGTTGCCAGAGAAAAATAGCTCATTTTGTAGTGATAAAGGTCAATTTATCGAGAAAAAAAAATTCTAATGATATATACACCTAATAACACAACTTCAAAATATATGAAGCTATCAGTTGAGAGCACAGGGACATAATCTTGCCAGTGGACAGAGCAAGGGTTCCAATGAACTATAAGCTAGAGCTGCTGCTAGGCACTTTGGAATTGTTGTGTCCAGGGACCAGCAGTCAAGGAGTTACTACCATATTGTCCAGGGTAATTAACCATGATCAACAGGAGGAGTAGAGATGTTTTTGCACAGTGGGGAAAGGCAAGAATACATGTGGAACCCAGGTGATCCACTTGGATGGCAACTGGTACTCTTTTGTCCACTGTAGCAAAAAATGAACATAAGCAGCAACCCTGGCCTGGAAATAATTACCAGAGTTTCAGAGCCCTCTGAAAGGAAGATTTGGGTCACACCACCAGGTAAGCTACTAAGATCCAACAAGGCATTAGCAGAGGGTGAGGGGAATTTGGAATGGAGAGTGGAAGTGGTAAAAGATGAGAACAGTTTTAGCCCCAATATCAACTGCAACTATTAAAGCTGTAGCTTATCTCACTAACCTACTAGGTTTCCTCTCAGAAAGATAAGCCCGTAGGAATCATGGAGAAGCTGATCCCTGAACTTGTATGGAGAAGCAGATCTGTGTGATGTAAGGGATAGACTATGACAGTCATAAAAAAAAGTACCACTCAAATTTCCAACTGTAGTGACTACAACTGACTGACACCCCCAGCTGCTATGCTTTGAATACATCACTGCATCCTGACCAAGGGCATGCTTCCACTGAGCTGCTCCCAACCAATGACTTAGTGCAAAGGGATGCTAAGGCAAGCACACTCCAGTGATCTGGGACTCCTCTGACAGACTATTTTGGCACAAAGACACTACAGTGGCCTTGCCAAAACATTCATAAAATGGCACTGCAATCTAAGGCTTTCTTTCTTCCTTCCTTCTTTCCTTTTCTCCTTCACAGGGGTCAGACAGATCACAGTGAGATGCTCGCCCAGCCTCCTCCAGCTCCCTTCTCATTTTTCCTCACAGAGGGAAATCTCCCAATGAAGCTCATGAACGACCAATGCCGTCTTGTCTTCTGTTTCTCAGATGACTCAGATTAATGCTTAATCTTTAAAATAATGTTTACATAAAATTTTGATATCAGTCATCAGATAAAGAATTGCATACTCAAAAAAATTATTTAAAAGACTGAGAAAACCAAACATTGGCAAGGACGTGGATAAATAAAACTCTCAAAATTTGTGGATGGGAAGGCAAAATGGTATAACCAACTAGGGAAAAAAAAAAAAAAAACTACACCATTTGGCAATTTCTTATAAACTTAAACACATGCTTTACCCATGCCCTAGAAATTCCTAGGCACGTCCAAGAAAAATTAAAACATATGCCCATGAAATGACTTGTACATAAATTTACATAGCAGTTTTATTCATATCGGCCAAAACTGGAAAGAGCCCAAATACCATCTAAAGGATAATGAAAAAAACAAATTATGCTATATTCATAGTTCTCAGCAATAAAAAACAAAACAAAAACTCAACAGCATGAATGAAACTCTCATATTGTTTTGAGTGAAAGAAGTCAGACACAAAAGAGTACTCACTGTTTCATTTCATTTTTATAATGTTCAAGGACAGAAAAAATAATCTTTGGTCATAGAAATTATAACAGTGATTTTCTCTGGGGAAGGGGTGAGGATTTATTGGAAAGCAACAAGGCAAAACTCTCTGGGAAGATAAAAATATTTTATATTTTGATCAGGAGATCAGAGTCTAGATTACATGAATATATAAATTTATCAAAAATTTTCAAATTTATTTTCTATCCTTACACCAGTACTGCACTACCTTGATAATTGTAGTTTTGTGTTAAATACTGCTGTGTGGCAATATAAGTCCTTCAAACTATTTTCTTCTTTTTCAAGATCATGTTGGCTCTTGGCTATTTTATGTTCTTTGTAACAGCATGCAAATTTCAGAAAAAACTGTTGGGATTTTGGTCAATATTGCTTTGAATTTACAGATTAGTTTAGGGGAAATTGACATCTTAACAATGTTGAGTCTTCTGGTCCATAAACACTTTATATTGTTCCATTTACTATGGTCTTTAAAATTTTTTTCTAAAATGCGTTTGTATGTTCAGAGAAAAGGTCTAGTACATCTTTTATTGTACTTGTTTTTAGGTATTTAATATTTCATACTATTTTAAATATTGTTCCTAGTATACAGAAATACAATTTTTATATTTACCTTTTTATTCAGGAAAACTGCCAAATTCACTTATTAATTCTAATGTTCTTAGTGAATTCGTTTGGAATTTTCTATATACACACACCATGTCATTTGCAGATAATAGCTGTTTTAACTGATATTTTCAATATTCATGAAATATTAATATTATATAGATACGTGAATAATAAAGTTCATTTTGCACTATTGTACAGATTAGGACCACCAGTATAATGAAGTGATAATATTCCTGTCTCATTTCATACTTTAAGAAGCAAAGCATTCAATATTTTACTGTTAAGTACTCTATTAAATCTATTAAGTATTCTATTTAAATGTTTATAGATATTCTTTTCAGATTGAGAAAGTTCCCTTCCATTTCTGGCTTACCGAAATTTTCTTCCATGAATATCTGTTTAATTTTATCAAACCTTTTTGGTTTTCTAATGAGATAATCAGGGCTTTTCTCCTTGATTAGGTTAATTTGGTCAATGCAGTGATTGAGGTTTTCAAATGTTAAATCAACATTGCTACCTCAGAATAAACCACACTTGTCACACATGTTAACATAGTTTATGTATTACTGAATTCAATTTTCTCTTTTTTTTAAATTGTGGCCAAAAAAGCCCCACATAACATGAGATCTATTCTGTTCTGAAAGATTTAGTTGTACAGCGCAGTATTGCTAACTATAAGCACAATATTATATAGCAGATCTCCAGAACTTTTAAATCTTGCACGACTGGAACTCAAAGCCCACTGAACAGCAGCTCTCCATTTCCTCCTCCCCCACGTCCCTGGCAACCACCATTCTACTGTCTGCTTCTATTAAGATGCTTTAGAGAACATCAAATAAGTGGAATCATACAGTAGTTGTCCTTGTGTTACTGACTTATTTCACTTAGCATAATGTCCTCAAGGTTAATCAATATTATGGCGTGACAGAATTTATTTCTTTTTTATGGCTAAAAAATATTCCATTATATGTATATACCACATTTTCTTTATTTATTCAGGTATCAATGAACATTTAGGTCATTTCCACCTCTCGGCTATTGTGAGTAATGAGGCAATGAACATGGAAGCGCAAATATCTTCAAAATCCTGATTTCAATTATTTTGGATAAATACCCAGAAGTGGGATACCTGGACCATATAATAGTTCCACTTCTAGAACTTTGTCTTTTGATACAGTCTTTGTTTTAAAAACTATTTTGTCTGATATAAAATAGCTACCCCAGCTTTCTTTTGATTTCCATTTATATGGAACATCTTTTTCCATCCCTTCATCTTCAGTCTGTGTGTGTCCTTACACATGAAGTGAGTCTCTGGTAGGCAGTACATAGATGGGTCTTGTTTTTTCATCCATTCAGCCATTCTGTCTTTTGATTGGACAATTTATTTCATTTACATTTAAAGTAATTATTGATAGGTATGTACTTATTGCCATTTTGTTGTTTTTTGGCTGTTTAGTAGTTCCTCTCTGTTCCTTTCTTCTCTTGTTCTCTTCAATTGTGGTTTGATGTCTTTCTTTAGGGTTATGCTTAGATTCCTTTCTCATTACCTTTTTTTTTTAATAGATCTTTACTGGAGTATAATTGCCTCACAATACTGTGTTAGTTTCTGTTGCACAACAAAGCGAATCAGCCATATGCATACACGTCTCCACATCCCCTCCATCTTGAGCCTCCCTCCCATCCTCCCTATCCCACCCTTCTAGGTGATCACAGAGCACTAAGCCTCTCTCCCTGTGCTATGCTGCTGCTTCCCACCAGCTAACTATTTTACATTCGGTAGTGTATATATGTCAATGCTACTCTCACTACACCCTAGCTTCCCCCTCCCACCCCGTGTTCTCAAGTCCATTCTCTATGTCTACATCTTTATTCCATTCCTGCCCTGAAATTAGGTTTTCAGTACCATTTTTTGTTTTTTTAAGATTCCGTATATATGCGTTAGCATACGGTATTTGTTTTTCTCTTTCTGACTTACTTCACTCTGTATGACAGACTCTAGGTCCATCCACCTCACCACAAATAACTCAATTTCGTTTCTTTTTATGGCTGAGTAATATTCCATTGTATATATGTGTCACATCTTCTTTATCCATTCATCTATCGATGGACACTTAGGTTGCTTCCATGTCCTGGCTTTTGTAAATAGTGCAGCAATGAACATTGTGGTACATGTCTCTTTTTGAATTACGGTTTTCTCAGGGTATATGCCCAGTAGTGGGATTGCTGGGTCATATGGTAGTTCTATTTTTAGTTTTTTAAGGAACCTCCATACTGTTTTCCATAGTGGTTGTATCAATTTACATTCCCAACAACAGTGCAGGAGAGTTCCCTTTTCACCACACCCTTTCCAGCATTTATTGTTTCTAGATTTTTTGATAATGGCCATTCTGACTGGCGTGAGGTGATACTTCATTGTAGTTTTGATTTGCATTTCTCTAACAATTAGTGACACTGAGCATCTTTTCATGTGCCTCTTGTCCATCTGTATGTCTTCCTTGGTGAAATGTCTATTTAGGTCGTCTGCCCATTTTTTAACTGGATTGTTGTTTTTTTTGATATTGAGCTCCATGAGCTGTTTGTATATTTTGGAGATTAATCCTTTGTCGGTTGTTTCATTTGCAAATACTTTCTCCCATTCTGAGGGTTGTCTTTTTATCTTGTTTATGGTTTCCTTTGCTGTGAGAAAGCTTTTAAGTTTAATTAAGTCCCATTTGTTTATTTCTGATTTATTTCCATTTCTCTAGGAGGTGAATCAAAAAAGATCTTGCTGTGGTTTATGTCAAAGAGTGTTTTTCCTATGTTTTCCTCTAAGAGTTTTATACTGTCCGGTCTTACATTTAGGTCTTTAATCCATTTGGAGTTTATTTTTGTGTATGCTGTTAGGTAGTGTTCTAATTTCATTCTTTTACATGTAGCTGTCCAGTTTGCCCAGCACCAATTATTGAAGAGGCTGTCTTTTCTCCATTGTATACTCTTGCCTCCCTTGTCGTAAATTAGGTGCCCATATGTGCGTGGGTTTACCTCTGGGCATTCTACCCTGTTCCATTATATCTTCTGTGTATCTACAATAGGTTTTTGCTTTGTGGTTACCATGAGCTTTACATAAAACAACACATATTTATAATAGCCTATTTTAAGTTGATAACAACATAAGTTTGAACACATTCTAAAATTCTGTTTTTACTCCCACCACCCTCCCCAGGTTTTATGGGTTTTTTTTTCTTTTTTTTAAAAAGATGGGAAATTTATTTTACTTCATTTATTTTTTTATTTTTTTAATTTTTTAATTTAATTTTTTTTTTTATACAGCAGGTTCTTATTAGTCATCAATTTTATACACATCAGTGTATACATGTCAATCCCAATTGCCCAATTCAGCACACCACCATCCCGAGCCCACCATGGTTTTCCCCCCTTGGTGCCCATACGTTTATTCTCTACATCTGTGTCTCAACTTCTGCCCTGCAAACCGGCTAATCTGTACCATTTTTCTAGGTTCCACATACAAGCGTTAATATACGATATTTGTTTTTCTCTTTCTGACTTACTTCACTCTGTATAACAGTCTCTAGATCCATCTACATCTCAACAAATGACTCAATTTCGTTCCTTTTTATGGCTGAGTAATATTCCATTGTATATATGTACAACATCTTCTTTATCCATCCATCTGCTGATGGGCATTTAGGTTGCTTCCATGTCTTGGCTATTGTAAATAGTGCTGCAATGAACATTGGGGTGCATCTGTCTTTTTGAATTATGGTTTTCTCCGGGTATATGTCCAGTAGTGGCATTGCTGGGTCATATGGTAATTCTATTTCTAGTTTTTTTAAGGAACCTCCATAGTGCTCTCCATAGTGGCTGTATCAACTTACATCCCCACCAACAGTGCAAGAGGGTTCCCTTTTCTCCACACCCTCTCCAGCATTTGTTGTTTGTAGATTTCTGATGATGCCCATTCTAACTGGTGTGAGGTGATACCTCACTGTACTTTTGATTTGCATTTCTCTAATAATTAGTGATGTTGAGCAGCTTTTTATGTGCTTCTTGGCCATCTGTATGTCTTCTTTGGAGAAATGTCTGTTTAGGTCTTCTGCCCATTTTTGGATTAGGTTGTTTGTTTCTTTAATATTGAGCTGCATGTGCTGTTTATATATTTTGGACATTAATCCTTTGTCCGTTGATTCGTTTGCAAATATTTTCTCCCATTCTGAAGGTTGTCTTTTCATCTTGTTTATGGTTTCCTTTGCTGTGCAAAAGCTTTGAAGTTTCATTAGGTCCCATTTGTTTATTTTTGTTTTTATTTCCATTACTCTAGGAGGTGGATCAAAAAAGATCTTGCTGTGATTTATGTCAAAGAGTGTTCTTCCTATGTTTTCCTCTAAGAGTTTTATAGTGTCCAGTCTTACATTTAGGTCTCTAATCCATTTTGAGTTTAATTTTGTGTATGGTGTTAGGGAGTGTTTTAATTTCATTCTTTTACATGTAGCTGTCCAGTTTTCCCAGCACCAATTATTGAAGAGACTGTCTTTCCTCCATTGTATATCCTTGCCTCCTTTATCATAGATTAGTTGACCATAGGTGTGTGGGTTTATCTCTGGGCTTTCTATCTTGTTCCATTGATCTATCTTTCTGTTTTTGTGCCAGTACCATATTGTCTTCATTACTGTAGCTTTGTACTATAGTCTGAAGTCAGGGAGTCTGATTCCTCCAGCTCCATTTTTTTCCCTGAAGACTGCTTTGGCTATTCGGGGTCTTTTGTGTCTCCATACAAATTTTAAGATTTTTTGTTCTAGTTCCGTAAAAAATGCCGTTGGTAATTTGATAAGGATTGCACTGAATCTGTAGATTGCTTTGGGTAGTATAGTCATTTTCACAATATTGATTCTTCCAATCCAAGAACATGGTATATCTCTCCATCTGCTGGTATCATCTTTAATTTCTTTCATCAGTGTCTTATAGTTCTCTGCATACAGGTCTTTTGTCTCCCTAGGTACGTTTATTCCTAGGTATTTTATTCTTTTTGTTGCATTGGTAAATGGGAGTGTTTCCTTAATTTCTCTTTCAGATTTTTCATCATTAGTGTATAGGAATGCAAGAGATTTCTGTGCATTAATTTTGTATCTTGCAACTTTACCAAATTCATTGATTAGCTCTAGTAGTTTTCTTGTGGCATCTTTAGGGTTCTTTATATATAGTATCATGTCATCTGCACACAGTGACAGTTTTACTTCTTCTTTTCCAGTTTGTATTCCTTTTATTTCTTTTTCTTCTCTGATTGCCATGGCTAGGACTTCCAAAACTATGTTGAATAATAGTTGTGAGAGTGGACATCCTTGTCTTGTTCCTGATCTTAGAGGAAATGCTTTCAGTTTTTCACCACTGAGAATGATGTTTACTGTGGGTCTGTCATATAGGGCCTTTATTATGTTGAGGTAGGTTCCCTCTATGCCCACTTTCTGGAGAGTTTTTATCATACACGGGTGTTGAATTTTGTCAAAAGCTTTTTCTGCATCTATTGAGATGATCATATGGTTTTTCTTCTTCAATTTGTTAATATGGTGTATCACATTGATTGATTTGCGTATATTGAAGAATCCTTGCACCCTGGGATAAATCCCACTTGATCATGGTGTATGATCCTTTTAATGTGTTGTTGGAGTCTGTTTGCTAGTATTTTGTTGAGGATTTTTGCATCTATATTCGTAAGTGATATTGGTCTGTAATTTTCTTTTTTTGTAGTATCTTTGTATGGTTTTGGTATCAGGGTGATGGTGACCTCATAGAATGAGTTTGGGAGTGTTTTTCCTCTGCAATTTTTTAGAAGAGTTTGAGAAGGATGGGTGTTAGCTCTTCTCTAAATGTCTGATAGAATTCACCTGTGAAGCCATCTGGTCCTGGGCTTTTGTTTGTTGGAAGATTTTAAATCACAGTTTCAATTTCATTACTTGTGATTGGTCTGTTCATATTTTCTATTTCTTCCTGGTTCAGTCTTGGAAGGTTATACCTTTCTAACAATTTGTCCATTTCTTCCAGGTTGTCCATTTTATTGGCATAGAGTTGCTTGCAGTAGTCTCTTAGGATGCTTTGTATTTCTGCAGTGTCCGTTTTAACTTCTCCTTTTTCATTTCTAATTTTATTGATTTGAGTCCTCTCCCTCTTTTTCTTGATGAGTCTGGCTAATGGTTTATCAATTTTGGTTATCTTCTCAAAGAACCAGCTTTTAGTTTTATTGATCTTTGCTATTGTTTTCTTTGTTTCTATTTCATTTATTTCTGCTCTGATCTTTATGATTTCTTTCCTTCTGCTAACTTTGGGTTTTGTTTGTTCTTCTTTCTGTAGTTCCTTTAGGTGTAAGGTTAGATTTTTTATTTGAGATATTTCTTGTTTCTTGAGGTAGGCTTGTATAGCTACAAACTTCCCTCTTAGAACTGCTTTTGCTGCATCCCATAGGTTTTGGATCGTCGTGTTTTCATTGTCATTTGTCTCTAGGCATTTTTTGATTTCCTCTTTGATTTCTTCAGTGATCTCTTGGTTATTTAGTAACATACTGTTTAGCCTCCATGTCTTTGTGTTTTTTCCGTTTTTTTCTCTGTAATTCATTTCTAATCTCATAGCATTGTGGTCAGAAAAGATGCTTGATATGATATCAATCCTCTTAAACTTACTGAGGCTTGATTTGTGATCCAAGATGTGATCAATCCTAGAGAATGTTCCATGCACACTTGAGAAGAAAGTGTAATCTGCTGTTTTTGGATGGAATGTCCTATAAATATCAATTAAATCTATCTGGTCTATTGTGTCATTTAAAGCTTGTGTTTCCATATTTATTTTCATTTTGGATGATCTGTCCATTGGTGTAAGTGAGGTGTTAAAGTCCCCCACTATTATTGTGCTACTGTCGATTTCCTCTTCTATAGTTGTTAGCAGTTGTCTTATGTATTGAGGTACTCCTATGTTGGGTGCATATATATTTATACTGGTTATATCTTCTTCTTGGATTGATCCCTTGATCATTATGTACTGTCCTTCCTTGTCTCTTGTAACATTCTTTATTTTAAAGTCTATTTTATCTGATATAAGTATAGTTACTCCAGCTTTCTTTTGATTTCCATTTGCATGCAATATCTTTTTCCATCCCCTCACTTTCAGTCTGTATGTGTTATTAGGTCTGACGTGGGTCTCTTGTAGACAGCATAGATATGGGTCTTGTTTTTGTATCCATTCAGTGAGCCTGTGTCTTTTGGTTGGAACATTTAATCCATTTATGTTTAAGGTGAATATCGATATGTATGTTCCTATGACCATTTTCTTAATTGTTTTGGGTTTGTTTTTGTAGGTCCTTTTCTTCTCTTGTGTTTCCCACTTAGAGAAGTTCCTTTAGCATTTGTTGTAGAGCTGGTTTGGTGGTGCTGAATTCTCTTAGCTTTTGATTGTCTGTAAAGCTTTTGATTTCTCCATCGAATCTGAATGAGATCCTTGACGGGTAGAGTAATCTTGGTTGTAGGTTCTTCCCTTTCATCACTTTAAGTATATCATGCCACTCCCTTCTGGCTTGTAGAGTTTCTGCTGAGAAATCAGCTGTTAACCTTATGGGAGTTCCCTTGTATATTATTTGTCGTTTTTCCCTTGCTGCTTTCAATAATTTTTCTTTGTCTTTAATTTTTGCCACTTTGATTACTATGTGTCTCGGCGTGTTTCTCCTTGGGTTTATCCTGGATGGGACTCTGTGCGCTTCCTGGACTTGGGTGGCTATTTCCTTTCCCATGTTAGGGAAGTTTTCAACTATAATCTCTTCAAATATTTTCTCTGGTCCTTTCTCTCTCTCTTCTACTTCTGGGACCCCTATAATGGCAATGTTGTTGCATTTAATGTTGTCCCAGAGGTCTCTTAGGCTGCCTTCATTTCTTTTCATTCTTTTTTCTTTATTCTGTTCCACAGCAGTGAATTCCACCATTCTGTCTTCCAGGTCACTTATGCGTTCTTCTGCCTCAGTTATTCTGCTATTGATTCCTTCTAGTGTAGTTTTCATTTCAGTTATTGTATTGTCCATCTCTGTTTGTTCTTTAATTCTTGTAGGTCTTTGTTGAACATTTCTTGCATCTTCTTGATCTTTGTCTCCATTCTTTTTCCCGAGGTCCTGGATCATCTTCACTATCATTATTCTGAATTCTTTTTCTGGAAGGTTGCCTATCTCCACTTCATTTAGTTGTTTTTCTGGGGTTTTATCTTGTTCCTTCATCTGGTACATAGCCCTCTGCCTTTTCATCTTGTCTACCTTTCTGGGAATGTGGTTTTTGTTCCACAGGCTGCAGGATTGTAGTTCTTCTTGCTTCTGCTATCTGCCTTCTGGTGGATGAGGCTATCTAAGAGGCGTGTGTAAGTTTCCTGATGGGAGGGACTGGTGGTGGGTAGAGCTGAATGTTGCTCTGGTGGGCAGAGCTCAGTAAAAGTTTAATCCACTTGACTGTTGATGGGTGGGGCTGGGTTCCCTCCCTGTTGCTTGTTTGACCTGAGGCAACCCAACACTGGAGCCTACCTGGGCTCTTAGGTGGGGCTAATGTCAGACTCTGGGAGGGCTCATGCCAAGGAGTACTTCCCAGAACTTCTGCTGCCAGTGTCCTTGTCCCCATGGTGAAACAGAGCCAGCCCCCGCCTCTGCAGAAGACCTTCCAACACTAGCAGATAGGTCTGGTTCAGTCTCCCCCAGGGTCACTGCTCCTTCCCCTGGGTCCCGATGCGCACACTATTTTGTGTGTGCCCTCCAAGAGTGGAGTCTCTTTTTCCCCCAGTCCTGTGGAAGTCCTGCAATCAATTCCCACTAGGCTTCAAAGTCTGATTCTCTAGGAATTCGTCCTCCTGTTGTCGGACCCCCAGGTTGGGAAGCCTGACGTGGGGCTCAGAACCTTCACTGCAGTGGGTGGACTTCTGTGGTATAAGTGTTCTCCAGTCTGTGAGTCACCACCCAGCAGTTATGGGGTTTGATTTTACTGTGATTGTGCCCCTCCTACCATCTCATTGTGGCTTCTCCTTTGTCTTTGGATGTGGGGTATCTTTTTTGGTGAGTTCCAGTGTCTTCCTGTCGATGATTATCCAGCAGCTAGTTGTGGTTCTGGTGTTCTCGCAAGAGGGAGTGAGAGTACATCCTTCTACTCTGCCATCTTGGTTCCTCCTCAGGTTTTATGTTTTTGATGTCACATTTTACATCTCTTTATCTCATGTATCCCTTAACTAATTATTGTAATTATAATTATTTTTACTACTTTTGTCTTTTAACCTTCATACTAGCGTTGTAAGTGATTAATCTACCTTTACTATATATTTATTTTTACCAATGAGCTTTACACTTTCATGTGTTTTATTACTAATTAGTGCCCTTTCTTTTCAGCTGAAAGTGGTTCCTTTATTCTTCAGCTATGTGGCTTCTGTTTGGTATTTTCTTATATTTTCTATCTTTTTGTTGAAGTTCTTGCTGCATTTATCCAGTCTTCTCCCAAGTTTGGTGAACATCTTTAGAAACATTAGTTTGAACTGTTTATTAGGTAAATAATACTTATTCCCATTTCATTAAGGTTTTTCCCGAGGTTTTATCTTGTTCTTTCATTTGGAACATATTCCTCTACTTCCTCATTTTGCTTGACTCTTCTTTGTTTCTTTCTATGTATTAGGTGAAACACCTACCTCTTGCAGAGTTGACGTGTGGCCTCATATAGAGAATAAACCATATTGTTCAACTTTGTCTCGGTTCTTGGTTGTGTCTCAAACCTTTGTGATTATCCAAGCAGCCCACTTTATTTTTATTAGCTCCTAGTTGTTGAAGACGTGCCAAGACCTGTTAGTGCTCCAAAGAAAGGGATCTCAGTCAGCACCTAGTTTCAGGGTGATTGGAAACCAGACCCTCAGGCAACAGCTTGTAAAGTATGCAAACATATACAGGCCCATGGTACCACAACCATAAACCCCACTGGTCTCCAGACCAGACAATCTGGAAGTGTCCCTTGGGCAACAGTTGCAAAACTCAGGGCTCCAGAAGAGTGGATAAGCTCCTTTCTGAGAGGTATTAGCAAGCTGCCACAAGGCAGAGACAGAGCACAAAGATGGAGTCCCCAGCCTACATTCCCTGGGAGGACCTCCATAGGCCTTTAGGTGTGTGGCAAACCTGAAGATTAGAGGTGCCTGATGTGGGGTGTGAACACTGTGCTCTTTAGGGAGATACTCCAAATTTGTGAGTCCCCTCCCAATTGTGGGTTGCCGCACCAGGGTTTAAGGTGAGATTGTGTCTTTGCCACTCCTACTTGCCTCAATGTGACCCTTTTCTTTGACGTGAAGGAGCTGTTTAGATAGTTTTTAGGTCTTTTTCAGAGGGATTTGTTCTATATGTAGCTGTAGATTCAATGTGTCTATGGGAGGAGGGAAGTTCACGATCTTCCTATATCACCATCTTGAACTGTCTTCCTTAGTTTCTTCACTTTTTCCTATTGTCTTTCTGCCTTATATTTCATTTATTTTTACTTTAATGTTAATATTTTCTTCCTTTTTAAAATTTTATCTTAGCTTGTTCTTCTCTTTCTAGTTCTTTGAGGTGTAAAGTTATTTTGTTTATAATTGATCTTTCTTCTTTTTCATACAGGCATGTATCACTATAAACTTCCCTCTTAGTTCTGCTTTTGCTGCATCCCTTTAGTTTTAGTATGTTATGTTTTCATTTTCATTTGTCTAGAGATATTTTCTAATTTCTCTTTTGATTTCTTCTTTGATTCATTGGTTGTTCAAGACTGTGTTGTTTCAAATGAACCTATCTATGAAACAGAAACAAAATCATAGACATAGAGTACAGACTGGTGGCTGTCAACAGGGAGGGGGTTGGGAGAGGGATGGCATGGGAGGTTGGGGTTAGCAGATGTAAGCTTTTATATATAGAATGGATAAACAACAAGGTCCTACTGTATAGCACAGAGAACTATATTCAATATCCTATGATAAACCACAATGGAAAAGAATTTTAAAAAAAGAATGTGTATATATGTGTATATATACATATATATATATATAACTGTATCACTTTGTTATACAGCAGGAATTAACAAAACATTGTAAATCAACTATACGTCAATTAAAAAATATTGAAAAAAGACTGTGTTATTTAATTTCATATAATTTTAAATTTTCCTTCTGCCATTAATTTCTAATTTTATTCCATTTTGGTCAGAAATTATACTTTGTATGATTTCCATCTTAAATCTGTTTAGTCTTCTTTATGACTCAACATGTGGTCTATCCTGGAGAAAGTTCCATGTGCAGTTGAAGGGAATGGGTATTCTGATGCTGTTGGAATGTTTTATACGTGTCTTTCAGGTCTATTTGGTCTAGAGTGTTGTTCAAGTCCTCTGTGTTTTTACTGATTTTCTGTCTGGATGTCCTACCTATTTTTAAAGTGAGATATTGAAATCCCCACTATTATTGTGTTGCTGTCGATTTTTCTCTTCAGTTTAGCCAACGTTTACTTTATATATTTGCGTTCTCTGATGTTGAGTACATATACTTTTATAATTGCTATATCTTCCTGGTGAATTGATTTTTTTATTATTATGTAATGTACTTCTTTGTCTCTTTTGACAGTGTTTCAAGACCTTATATTAAGTCTATTTTGTCTGATATAAGTATATCCATCTCAGCTGTCTTTTAGTTACCACATGCATGGAAAATCCATCCTTTTACTTGCAGCCTATGTGTGTTCATAAGTCTAAAGTGAGTCTCTTGTAGACAGTATATAGTTGAATCTTGTTGTTTTTTTTTAATCCATTTAGCCATTCTATGTCTTTTGATTGGGGCGTTTACTCCATTCATGTTTAAAGTAGTTACTGATAGGTGAAAACTCATTGCCATTTTGTCAATTTCTTTCTATCTTGTAACATTTTTGGTCCCTTTTTACTTCTCTTGCTGCCTTCCTTTGTATTTCATTGATTTTTTTTCCTAGTGACATGTTTTGATTCCTTTTTCAATTTCTTTTATGTCTTATATAGATATTTTATGTGTGGTTACCATAAGGGTTACATAAAACACCTTATAGTTATAATGATCTATTTTAGGCTAATAACTTAACTTCAAATGCATACAAAAATTCTACACTTTCACTTCTCTCTCCCACACTTTGGGAGAGAGAATATATTGATATATTGATATATTGAAATATCTACTCATTTAGATATACAATATAAAATATTGTATATATCGATATATCTGCTCATTTAGATATACAATATAAAATATGTAATTTATGAAATGAATAACAAAGTATTGCATACTTTATAGCTAAAGTTACTTTTTTATATTTTTTGTTTTCTAACTTCCATACTATATTTAAAAGTGATTTACACACCATCATTACAGTATTACAGTATTCTGTATTTGTCTATATATTTACCTTTACCAGAAAGCCTCAGACTTTCATATGATTAGCATTGCTGTTTAGTGTCCTTTTGTTTCAACCTGAAGGACTTCTTCAGCAATTTTTAAAGTAAGGTCTACTGCTGATGAACTCTCAGCTTTTGTTTATCTAGGGAAGTCTTTATTTATACTTAATTTTTAAAAGACACTTTTGCTGGCTATAGTATTCTTGATTGGTAGGGTTTTTTTTCATCCCTTTGAATATGGTATCCCACTGCCTTATGACCTGCAAGATTTCTGCTGAAAAATCCACTGATTGGATATATCATCCCACTCCCTTTTGGCCTGCAAAGTTTCTGCTGAGAAATTTTCTTCTAAGAGCTACCTTGTATATGATGAGTAGCTTTTCCCTTGCTGCTTTCAAAATTGTCTTTAATTTTTGACACTTTGATTATAAGGTGTTTCACTGTGGATTTCTTTGAGTTCATACTAGTTGGGTTCTGCTGGGCTTCTTGAATCTGTATGTCCATCTTCTTCCTCAGATTTGAGAAGTTTTTGCCCATTATTTCTTTAAATAAGCCTTCTGCCCCTTTCTCTCTCTCTCTTCTCTTTCTGACTCTCCCATAATTCACATATTGGTCCATTTGGTGGTGCCTCATATGTCTCTTGGGCTTTCTTCACTCATTCTCACTTTCTTTTTCTTCCTCTGACTAGATAATTTCAAATGACCTATTTTCAAGTTTGCTGATTCTTTCCACTTCATGATAAGTCTGCTGTAGAACTCCTCTAGTACAGTTCTCAGCTCGGTTATTGTATTCTTCAGCTCCAAAATTTCTGTTTGGTTCTTTTTTATATTTCCATCTCATTGTTGATATTCTCATTTTGTTCATGCACTGTTTTCTTGAGTTAGTAGAGCAACTTTATTAAGAATATTTTGAATCCTTTGTCAGGTAACTCATTTACCTCCATTTCATTAGAGTTGGTTTCTGGAGATATATTTTGTTTCTTTAATTGGGCCATGTTTCCCTGTTTGTTTATGTGTCTTGTAGCTTTATGTTAACATCCACACATTTGAAAAACAGCCTTCTCTTTGTCTTTATAGACTGGCTTTGTGCAGGGAGAGACCCTCACCAGTCTATCCACCTACAGATTGTGGGGAACTCTGAACCATTTGGGGAAGCAATTTCTCTGGGCCTGTGCATAAAATTTCTCAATTAGAGAGGTTTGCCAGTTTCTTTTTCAGGAGCTTGTAATCTCTTGCTCCCTCTGGTATCTGTCTGTGGCACTGCAAGTTCTCTGGCTCATCAGCAGCAAGATAAAGCCACCAGACATCCAAAGTATGTTAACTCCTTATCAGCACCCTGAGTCAGAAAAGACAGATACCAGTCCCTTGAGGTATCTCTGAAAAGCTGGACTGCCAGAAACACACTGCACTCTTCTTCTTCCCTCTGAGAAAGAATCCTCAGGTTGTATGCTTTTTCCCCACTGAACCAACCATTCAGTCAACCCTAGCATTCAAACTATCCTGGTCCTCTTAACTCTCTAAGTGAGGTAAGACAGAAACCAGTCCTTTGTGCAGCCCTCCAAAATGCTGGAACATTGGTACACATGTTCCATGCTCCTCTTTCCCCCAAAGTAGAAGTGGTGAGCCACAGCATTCCCTGCTAACATTGAGCTGTGCTGGCCTGGAGGAGAGGTTGATATAGGTAAAGTGAAATTGCTCTTATCTGTTTCAGTGCAGCAGTTCTCAGCTTCGAGCTCACCTGGGCTTCTCCAACTTCTTAACTGGATTCTGGAAATCTCATAAAGGTATTCTGGTTTGTATATCATTGTTAAATCAGTATTTCTATGGGGGAATGAGAGCATAGACCTATTCTTCCATCTTGCTGATATCTGCTCATATTTTGTTTTGTATATTCAAGAATGAGGGTAAAATCCAGACATTTTAAAAGTCAAAGTCTGAGAAAATTCAGAATCCTACTCACATTCTCACAATGAGCCACTAAATTTTCATAAGAAATAATTTGAATAAAGGAAAAAATGGTTTGAAAGAAACCAAGATGAGCAAATAAATTGCCAAATTTTATGGTCAATTTGAACAAACACTGATTCTAAAAAATAACAAAAATTTATGTGATATAAAAACTAGATAAGAATGGTGGAAATAGTATTACATAAAATGGGAGAGGGTAATAGGAATTTCCTGAGCTGTGTGTATTGTACTGCTAAAGAATAGAAATATTGATTAAATCAGGCTGCCAATTTAGATATGCGTAGGCTTATAAATGATTTAAATATCTTTCTCAAGTCATAATTCCAATTAAAAAAAACATATCTATTTATTCCTCTTCTGCCCACCCTCAGTTCTGGAGTTTAAGAAAGTAGTAAGTCACCAACTATTATTCTATATCTGTTGTAACAGGCAGGTTTTTAAACATGTTTCAATGATTATCTCCCTCTTCAGAGAGCTCTGAGCACCTCACTTATCCTTTCCACCAGAAGCTGAATGTTTCCTACTCATCCATCCTCACCTCTCCTTTTTAAGCTTGATTTAAGATTTAGTCTCTTTATTTATAACCAAAGTAGCAAAGCATAATCAGTGATATGTATCTGAATTACCTGGAGAAAGGTTTACAAAATATATTTATAGTGGATACTACATCCACATTCCCAGATGTACCTATGCAACAGGACCGAGATGAGTCCCAGGCAGGAATATTCTTTAAAAGCTTCTCTCTACCAAAGTTACTCTGATGCACAGCCCGTGATCATCAAATGAGATCCATTTGCATTTTCTAGGACACCATGCAGCAAGATATCATTTATAACAACACTCTATCATGCACTGAATCTACCCTGAAAAGTAACTTTCTGCAGTAAAATCTGAATAGAAAATTATTAACCTATAAGTTGGTATCTTGCAAGATTCCTTTTTGAAAAAATTCTGCAGCAATATATGCTCATTATAGGATACTGAAAAAATGAAAAAAATATATATTTCTTTATTTTTTCACTTTTTATTCTAATATATATGTATGTGCATGTGTGTGTACACCTTTTGCTTAAATAATTAAATCTTGCTTTATATATCAGTTTGTTCTTGTCTTTCTTCATGTACTATTATATTGTGGGCATTCTCCAAAGTCTTTATAAAAATCTACCAACACTTGAATTTTTGTTTTATATTTCATCATAAAGACATACTATGATTTATCTACCCAGTCTGCATTGTTGAACATTTAATAGTTTTGATTTTTTACTAAGATAAACAATGATGTGAGATCCTTCAGCATAAATCTTTGTACTTAATTTTATTATTACTTCTTTAAAAGAGAGTCTCAGGAATGGAATTAGTGAAGGTGAACATTTTTAAAGCTCTTCATTCCAGATTTGCTGTATTAAGGTTCTATTATTTATATAGATCTTTATTTCTTTATGGAGGGTCATACTACCTTAGAAACTCTATACTCTTTTATAGATCATTATGAAATATGTAGTCTAAGGATAGAACATTTTAATCTTCATAGAGTAGAATGGGAATCCAGGAAAGTGAGAGACCTGAAGCTGCTTCCCTTCATTACAATTTACTTGCTCTGTGGCCTACAGCAATTCACTGAAGTATTTTGTTGAAAAATTGCCTCAAGTGTCTACAGAGTAAGAAAGAATGAGAAAGTTACACCCACATTCTCTTGAAGATTAGACTGTGAGCTATGAAATTCAAGCAGACAAATGAGATAAAAAATGAAGAGCTGAATTCAACACACAAGAGCAAAGAAGTGACTACATTGCTTTAGGGATGAAACTGCAAAAAATTACATTTAATATATCTGTGGAAGTTTCCAGAAATTGCACCACCTTGTTGTCTTTCATAGGCAGGCATTTTCCTTTCTGTTTAAACACACAGTTTTTCACTTAACAAAGCAAATTCATTTTAGAAAGTGAATTCCATAATTTTTTTAACCTAATTTTTATTTAAGACTACAGGTTATTCCCTTTTTCCTATTTCTTTCTCAAATGCTCATTTAAGGTTAATAAAGGAAATGATTTAATTGTTTTTAAAGCACCAACAACAGAAAGTCTCCTGAAGTGACGCTAATTTGGTGTAAGCAGAGAGGAGCCTATTTGAAATGGAACATCTGTTGTAGTTTTAAATTTTGTAAAATCTTTTGGTAATTTACAGAAATCATTCATTCTAAAAATATTTCTGAACACTTTATATGTGCCCAGCACTGTGTTAGACAATAAACATTCAGAAAACAGTAAGACAGATGATCTCTCTCCAAAGGGTTCATAGCACAGTGAGAGAGATAAACATGTATACAGATATTTATAGTGCCATGGATACTAGATTGGAGGAAACATTTAGGCTACTAGACTTGAGGAAACATTTAGGCTGGAGTAAATAATAACAAATTGAGCCTATGGTCAGGTATGGAAAAACTTCTCAGAGGAAGTAACTTTTGAACAGACAAAAAAAGAATAAGCCTTCACAGCAGTGAAAAGAATGGTTCGAAACGCATTAAAAGCATGCAGGATAGCACGTTTCATTAAAAGAACACAGAATTATAGAACATGACTATATATACTATGAATGATCAGAAAAGTCTCAGATTATGTAAGATTTCTCTATTAAAATACATTCTGTCACTGTTTACCTTCAGGTATCACTTCTCCCGCTGAAACCCTAAGAGGTTACTAGAAATTGTTTTATTTAGTGCTTTTGTACAGATATTTTGCGTAACTCTCTTTAAACTAAAACTGATTTTTAAGTGAAATTGTAACAAAAACATGAAAAAAAAACAATCATTCAATGATTGTACTAGAACTAGATGGGCAGTGAACCTCGGGATTTGAGATGTTTGCCACAAGGGATAAGTAACTGAGAAGAACTTCAAGAAGCTGATGGTACATAAAAGAGACAGTTTGCCCATAGGTCACACCCACTGCTAGGAGCAGCATTTCCAGGAGAGCTGAGCAAAGTACAAAAGAGCCTGGAATCCTTCCCGGGTCTCAAGAAGTTTCTGATCAGGACTTTTATCTCTTGGGAGTGAGGCATGGTGCAAATACAAAGTATTTATTACAAACTTTTCACAGAAAAACTATCTCAGAAAAATTAAGAGCTGAACATTAAAATCTCAACCTAGCCAAACAGCATTCTTTATTTAATAACAGCCTGCTAAATTAAAAAATAAAATTAAAATGTTATGAGCAATTAACATCTCTCATACTCATGTGGTGTTTCTGTACAAATGTCTATTAAATATGAAGGTCGATAATGGCTGGCAGCGCTCCAGGACTCCGCAAAACACACGGCACATCGGCAGCCACCATTTGCCTGCATCAGCAGAGGCTGCAATTCAGAGACTATTAAGTTCTTCTCCTCCTCTCTGTGTGCTTCTGTTTGTTTCTTTTTTTCCTCCTCCTCGTTGAAAATCAAATTCAGTGAATTAATATTTACCCTTTTTAAAAGCTACATATAAAAAGAGATAAGTTAAACTGCTTTGGGAATTCTGGTACTATACACTCTTTACCCTAATATTTTCTAGAAGGATGCATTAGGCAAGAAAAGGAGAACTTTATTATCTACAGAGATGGGAAGCCTAGCCTACCGGATGTGGAATTACAGACAGCACAGTAGAAGGTTAGAAGGAAGGAGCATCTTCCAGTAGTAATCCGTTCCTACTTTCCTAGAGCAGCTTTCCTCCCAGATGTCAGTAGCAAATTATCTAGAATTCCCAGATTGCGGAAAAGACCTGATACTTAATAGGAATTTCTCTTGTCCTATTTTGCATGCTTTAGTACATTTATTCCTCATAACAACCTTGAAAGCAGGAAATACTGCACCCATTTTACAGATGAGGAAACTGCGTATCAAGGAAATTAGGTAAAATACGTTGCTAGTAATTGACAGATTCAATCTCTGTAGAACACTAAAGCACATAATATTTTCTTCACTGGGTTTCGCCAATCTTCAGCAGCAACCCGCACCCTTATTTTTTCCTCACAGATTTATATCCAGATGAAATTCGTTACATGTAGATTACTGATATCTGCTCCATAAATATCCAGTTTGTAATTCTCTTACTCCCTTCTCTTCATCCAAGTCGTAACAAATCTATCCCATATCGTCACTGGCAGAGCCCATTAACAATTCCCAGGAAATAAAAATAGAATCTGGGTAATAAAATAAAGTCTAAGCTTTTTTTCCCCTTTATGCTTAGTCTAGTTTCACTTGCTCACAGGATGCTGTGGGCAGAGGCCTCAAACCCAGCGCTTCAGACCGGAGTTCCTCATGGAAATCGGGACACCATGACACCTCAATTCAAGATGGCGTTGGCGGGGCATGCGCAGAGACACTGCACCTCTACTGCGATCCAGAGCATGAGCAGCGCAGGTGCAACTGACCCACGACAACTCTACCCCCTCCCTGCTGACAAGATTCCTATAAAGCAGCTCCGCCCATGGCCTGGTTTGCAGGGGGCAGAGGGAACAGTGTGCTCTAGAGCAGGGCTCGCAGGCACCTCTCCATCCTTTGCTACTGAACCAAACTGCATCTCCTATTGGCTCAAACAACACACCTGGCAGAAGGACCCTTGTTGGGGACCAACTCAGGAGGGTCAGTAGCAATATTAGTTGGATTTTTTTTTTAAATTAAAATCCTAATCCAAATTCACTTCAAAGGAGTAGGCAGGCCCTTTCACAGTTGACTCCAATCAACAGAGTCATCAGAAATATGTCCAGTGACCTGTGTATTTAAGCTCAACTCTTGCCAGCTACTTCTGGAATCTTTATCCATCCGTTATTGTCATGAAAATTGTATTGTAATAGTGCAACCCAGTCCTCTCCTACAACACGAGCATCCAATGAGACACACCCCTTCGAGTGACCCAACTCCATTCTAACCAGCCCTTCACCAGTGGTCTAGAAGGTGAAGAAAGGTAGTCAGGTAATATAGCATTTACTTGTTTTGTTTGTTTGTTTTCAAATATAAAATGACCATGAAGAATGTTGGGTTAAAAACCTTAATATTTGTTTTTGTTATAATGCATAATAATAATAATAATAATATAGTAATTATAATAATTGTTATATAGTACTAATAATAGTAACTGCTATCACTTATTGAGCCCTTATGTGTCAGAAACTGCTCTAAACTGGCCTAAATTATAAGAATAAACTCATTTAATTTTTATCATAACCCTAAAAACGTATATACTATTTTCATCCACATTTGTTCAAATGAAGAAAAGGAAGTAAGATTTATGGATTAATTTGTCTAAGGGCACAAAGTCAGTAAATATCAGAGCTGACCCTTGATCCCAGGAAGACTGGCTCCAAATACCAAGCTTTTCACCCTGCCCTCTGCCACCTGTGCTAGGTGGCCTCCACGTAAAGAACCATAGATCGAAATCCAGGCCTTTCCAAACTCGATCTCCCTCTTCTAAACTCACTTTCTGAGTACTTTTAAAAGATGGTATTAAATCTGCCCTATGCAGATACTTGAATCATTTGCATGCAAATATTTAAAGATACAGTATTACCTTCAAGGTACTTAAGAAAATCACCCCAGAAGACACTACAGTATACCCAACTCAGCAACGTTTCCACACAGTGCTGTAGCCCATTATCTGTGGTCCAAGAAACATTTCCTTTTCAGAATCTTTATGCTTCCACAGTACCTTGAACTTAGCTCCACTATTATGCTAATCATACTGTCTTAGATTTGTTTATTTAATTCCCTTGCTTAACTCACCATATTGAGAGGGCAGAAGTTGAAATCAGAGCAGAAAAAAATGAAATAGAAACAAAGAAAACAATAGCAAAGATCAATAAAACTAAAAGCTGGTTCTTTGAGAAGATAAACAAAATTGATAAACCTTTAGCCAGACTCATCAAGAAAAAGAGGGAGAGGACTCAAATCAATAAAATTAGAAATGAAAAAGGAAAAGTTCCAACGGGCACTGCAGAAATACAAAGCATCATAAGAGACGACTAAAAGCAACCCTATGCCAATAAAATGGACAACCTAGAAGAAATGGAAAAATTGTTAGAAAGGTATAACGTTCCAAGACTGAACCAGGAAGAAATAGAAAATATGAACAGAACAATTACAAGTAATGAAATTGAAACTGTGATTAAAAATCTTCCAACAAACAAAAGTCCAGGACCAGATGGCTTCACAGGTGAACTCTATCAAACATTTAGAGAAGAGCTAATACCCATCCTTCTCAAACTCTTCCAAAAAATTGCAGAGGAAGGGACACTCCCAAACTCATTCTATGAGGCCACCATCACCCTGATACCAAAACCATACAAAGATACTACAAAAAAAGAAAATTACAGACCAATATCACTGATAAATATAGATGCAAAAATCCTCAACAAAATACTAGCAAACAGAATCCAACAGCACATTAAAAGGATCATACACCATGATCAAGTGGGGTTTATCCCAGGAATGCAAGGATTCTTCAATATACACAAATCAATCAGTGTGATATACCATATTGACAAATTGAAGGATAAAAAACATATGATCATCTCAATAGATGCAGAAAAAGCATTTGACAAAATTCAACACCCATTTATGATAAAAACTCTCCAGAAAGTAGACATAGAGGGAACGTACCTCAATATAATAAAGGTACGTATATGACAAACCCATATATGACATAAACCATATATGAAAAACCATATATGACAAACCATATATGACAAACCCACAGTCAACATCATTCTGAATGGTGAAAAACTGAAACCATTTCCTCTAAGATCAGGAACAAGACAAGGTTGCCCACTCTCATCACTATTATTCAACATAGTTTTGGAAGTTTTAGCCACGGTAGTCAGAGAAGAAAAAGAAATAAAAGGAATCCAAATCGCAAAAGAAGAAATAAAGCTGTCACTGTTTGTAGATGACATGATACTATACTTAGAGAATCCTAAAGATGCTACCAGAAAACTAGTAGAGCTAATCAATGAATTTGGTAAAGTAGCAGGATACAAAATTAATGCACAGATATCTCTTGCATTCCTATACACTAAGGATGAAATATCTGAAAGAGAAATTAAGGAAACACTTCCATTTACCACTGCAAAAAAAAAATAAAATACCTAGGAATAAACCTACCTAAGGAGACAAAAGACCTGTATGAAGAAAACTATCAGACACTGATGAAAGAAATTAAAGATCATACAAACAGATGGAGAGATATACCATGTTCTTGGATTGGAAGAATCAACATTGTGAAAATGACTATAATACCCAAAGCAATCTACAGATTCAATGCAATCCCTGTCAAACTACCAATGGCATTTTTCACAGAACCAGAACAAAAATTTCACAATTTGCATGGAAACACAAAAGACCCCGAATAGCCAAAGCAATCCTGGAAAGAAAAACGGAGCTGGAGGAATCAGACTCCCTGACTTCAGGCTATACAACAAAGCTACAGTAATGAAGACAATATGGTACTGGCACAAAAACAGAAATATACATCAATGAAACAGGATAGGAAGCCCAGAGATAAATCCATGCACATATGGTCACCTTATTTTTGATAAAGGAGCCAAGAATATACAATGGAGAAAAGACCCTCTGCAATAAGTGGTGCTGGGAAAACTGGACAGCTACATGTAGAAGTATGAAATTAGAACACTCCCTAACACCATACACAAAAATAAACTCAAAATGGATTAAAGATGTAAATGTAAGTCCAGACACTATCAAACTCTTAGAGGAAAACATAGGCAGGACACTCTATGACATAAATCACAGCAAGATCGTTTTTGACCCACCTCCTAGAGAAGCAGAAATAAAAACAAAAATAAACAAATGGGACCTAATGAAACTTAAAACTTTTACACAGCAAAGGAAACCATAAACAAGACAAAAAGACAACCCTCAGTATGGGAGAAAATATATGCAAACGAAGCAACTGACAAATGATTAATCTCCAAAATATACAAGCAGCTCATGCAGCTCAATATCAAAAAAACAAACAACCCAATCCAAAAATGGGCAGAAGACCTAAATAAACATTTCTCCAAAGAAGATATACAGATTGCCAACAAACACATGAAAGGATGCTTAACATCACTAATCATTAGAGAAATGCAAATTAAAACTACAATGAGGTATCACCTTACACTAGTCAGAATGGCCATCATCAAAAAAATGTACAAACAATAAACGCTGGAGGGCGTGTGGAGAAAAGGTAACCCCTCTTGCACTTTTGGTGGGAATGTAAATTGATACAGCCACTATGGAGAACAGTATGGAGGTTCCTTAAAAAACTAAAAATAGAACTACCATAAGACCCAGCAATCCCACTACTGGGCATATACCCTGAGAAAACCATCATTCAAAAAGAGCCATGTACCACAATGTTCATTGCAGCACTATTTACAATAGCCAGGACATGGAAGCAACCTAAGTGTCCGTCGACAGATGAATTGATAAAGATGATGTGGCACATATATACAATGGAATATTACTCAGACATAAAAACAAACAAAATTGAGGTATTTGTAGCGAGGTGGATGGACCTAGAGTCTGTCATACAGAGTGAAGTAAGTCAGAAAGAGAAAAACAAATACCATATTTTAACACATATATATAGAATCTAAAAAAAAAAAAAGCTTCTGAAGAACCTAGGGGCAGGACAGGAATAAAGACGCACATGTAGAGAATGGACTTGAGGACACGGGGAGGGGGAAGGGTAAGCTGGGACGAAGTGAGAGAGTATCACTGACATATATACACTACCAAATGTAAAATAGATAGCTAGTGGGAAGCAGCCGCATAGCACAGGGAGATCAGCTCCATGCTTTGTGACCACCTAGAGGGGTGGGGTAGGGAGGGTGGGAAGGAGATGCAAGAGGGAGGGGATGTGGGGATATATGTATATGTATAGATGATTCACTTTGTTATACAGCAGAAAGTAACACAACACTGTAAAGCAATCATACTCCAATAAAGATGTTAAAAGAAAAAAAGAAATATTGTGTGCCCCCAGCTGAAAATAAAATTAAATTAAATTAAAAATAAACATAATAACAGGCATTCTATTTCAAAATTAAATACTATTAAAATATAATTTAATACACTGATGTTTGAAGGATTACAACCAAGAGATTTCTGAAACCTTGCTAAAATTTCTATTTTTTGATAGTGAAAAAAACTCACATTTCAGATTTTCAATTCAAATGGTTTTATTGTGACATTTTACAAGAGAAGTGCAAAGTATTTCTACTAGTAGTTTGAATTCCATGAATTTGGAAAATATGTGGGGGGGGTTTTGATCCTGAAAAATATGTATTTTTAAAATTAAGAATTAGGCTAAATTTCTAAAGTTTCTTTGAATTTACAAAATATCATTTTATAACCAACACATATTTGATTATAAGTAAGCCTAGTGTATTTTTCTAATGATACTTTAATTTTTTCTCTTAAAAATTATGTCAATTTTCAGCAACGCCTTTCTGAGAATATCCTGCTGAAGGATTCAGGCAATGAGTGCTATAATCAGAATGAACTACCTCTGTGCTTTGGCCACCCTTTCCCGTGATTTCTTACAACCCTTCAAACATCCCAGAGATCAAGATTAAATCAAAAAGAACTGACACACATGCGTACAGCTATTGTATTCCAGGAACTATCTCTGTTGTTTAAATGGATACTTTATTCAGAAGAGCTGAATAACTTATCGCTTCTGATTTCTGGCATCCAGTGTAGAATTTGACGACTCACAACACTGTGTCTCAAGGCCGTCTTTGATTCCTAAGCTCCATTAGCCTTGCAGGTAGATGGCTGACTTTTTCCTGCACTCTTGAGAAGAGCTGTAGTTTTAAGGCAATACAAAAACAATTCAAGAAGCAATAGAAACAATTTTTAAAGTAATAGACTGAGATTCATCAGAACAGGTAGCTTCGTATCTTGGCCTGTTGTTACCTAACTGTGTGGCCCTCAACTAATCTCTCACTTCTCTGTGTCATGACTCGCTCCCCCATAAACAGAGAGGGTTCTAGGATTCACTCATTTATCCCAGGTATTTATTGTACACTGACCAATTGCCAGGCATTGTGCTAAACTTCAGAAATGTAGCCTTCAGTTTGCTGACTAATAGAAATAACTTATTCTTTTAGGAACTGAGTTAGAAGTTATTCAATTGAGATAGATATTACTTCCAGAGACCCAGAAATTCCTGTCAATCACCCATTCTTTCCAAGGCATCCCCAAGGGAATTACACATACAAGGAGTAACAAATAAGAACCAAAGTATAGTTGTTGTAATAAATCAGAAATGATGATAATGACTAAAATTTTTAATCATCTACTGTGTGTCAGGACTCAGTCTAAGCATTTTATGTGCATTAACTTATACGCTCTTCAAAGCAAACCTATAAGAAAGGTTCTATTCTTATC
This sequence comes from Balaenoptera ricei, assembly GCF_028023285.1. NCBI lineage: Eukaryota > Metazoa > Chordata > Mammalia > Artiodactyla > Balaenopteridae > Balaenoptera > Balaenoptera ricei. The sequence continues at coordinate 107,505,145 of NC_082642.1, read as the reverse complement.
TCCATTTTTCATAAAAGAAAACTGAGTCCAAGAGAGTCAAAGATAAACTGACTCAAACAGCTAATATGCGGCAAATCTCAGATCTGAATCCAGGATTTGAATGCAGAGCCTATGTCCTAAACATTCCCCCAGACTGCCTCCTGTAACAAGATAAGTGCCCAATAATTCAATCCAGAATTTCCTTGTAAGAGCTGAACTAAACAGCTTGCCCTTGATGTCCACTCTGTGAAACTAAATCTGTGTCTGGGTAGGAGGTAACGTTTTTGGAATTGGCCCTCCTGCTCCAAGCAAATAGCCTTATCTTCAGGGTTGCCTAAGGCAACAGGAAAGGTATGTTGTACTTATTAAAACCAATGACAACAGTGCTGTCTGCCTCCTCCAGTTTCCTAGGGAAGGAAATCTCAGGCCACTGAAACAACAACATCCCTATTCTTGGCTAGCAGCCTGTATGACACACTGCCTAGAAAGATGACAGTCTACATGGATCTACATGCTTGTGGAGAAATGGAATCAAAAGAGTCAGCTGGATTTACAGCATGAGCCCTGGCTCACTTATCCCCTCCTCAGTATTCACAGAGGTGGTGAGAATAAAAGAAAGTAAAAGACAAGAAATAGCAAGAATGAATGAATCCACCATTCTGCCCAGCTATATAGGAGAGAATAGAACATAACTACCTAATTTTTAACACAGTCAGCTGCCCACTTGTAAACATAACTCATAGTTTTCTCTCATGGAGGTGGATACAGAAAGAAATAAGCAGAAATGGAAGCTTCCTGGTGCACAGAGAAGAACAGAAATGTTCCTATACCCACATATATGGAGACAGTACTCTTTCTTCTTCAAAGATATTTCCTTTCTTTATTTTCTTTCATCTTCATAACAGCAGTATAAGAAGATGCTTAACCCCATTTCCATAGAACAAAATTGTGGAAAATATCTCCAAATACCTTTTTCCAATATATTCCTTTTTACAGAAACCAGCACACACTCTACCCATAATTCCTGAGACAGATCTAATATTAATTCATATGTGCTATGTATTTAAATCAATAGAGATTTATAAGAACCTGTTTCAATTCAAATACTTCTCTCATTGACACATTCAAGACACCTAATGACAACAAATAAAATGAATAAATCTGAATATATTTGTCCCTTATTTCTCATTTGAGGATGTTCTTCTAGAATTTCACTGTGGATGTGGAATTTGACTGATTCAACTCAAGGCAGAAACTATGTGTTTGGAGGCTATCCTTTTTATCCATCCTAAAATGAACCAGATTACCATCGAGGAGAATGCCCACTCTTATTTAATTTTACATTATTACTCTGTATTGGACTCTCCATGTCCCAGACTAGCATCCACCAATTGAACTGATATCTAGATTTCCTCCAGATCAATTATTCTCAGTCAGCATCTTTAGAACCATGTGTGACTCATTCAAATATATGCTAGCACCCAAGCTATCACATTGCTGCTTTAGAATTCTTTTATGCAAATGCTTACCAATATTGTAGCCAGACATTTTCAAAAGATATTAATGACTGTAAATGTGGCTACATTGTCAATGAATGTACAATACTGTGCTCAATTAAGGGTAACCCAATACTGGAAAAAGCACTTTTTTCCAACAATTATTTGAATCGGACTTGGACCCATCATATTTTCTTTTATAAGTTAGAAAGCACATAATACATTTCAGGGATAGTTTCCAAATATCTCCAAAAGAAGACTACATACAGTATTTTTTTCTACCGTAGCACCTAGTGTTCTTGGTGAATCAAATATTTATCCAAAGGACAAGGCTTAAATCTAAATGATATCCTAGATTCTCTATCTCCTTCACGGCTCATTTATAACTGATTAACTCCCTCTGCCACACATACATGCACACTTCTCCATCCTCATTGTCACTGCCACTCACTTTCTCATCACCCTGTTCAATCATCTCAAAATAGTGTATTGACCACTTTACTATATACATTGCACCAAACAACATGCTTGTTACTGGGCTCACAAAAATTAAATTTAAAAAAGTAGATATCAAAGTATAGTTGTGAAAACAGATGCGTAATCAATTAGATACAGCATGTTAAATACTTTAGAAACTTGGAGAAGAAAAAACCGATTTTCCTTGAAGGAGTCAGATGCAGATACATGGTTTTGAAGAATATGTCAAGGAGAGGGAATAGCATGTGAGATACTAGAGAGCAAGGCACATTGAGAGATATTCACGTACCTCAATATCCCTGAAACAGATTTACACAATAGTCTCTTTTAAGTGATTTTTCTGCTAGCAGTATTTTCTCATCAAAACCCCTTTTTCACATGGCTACTGTTCATTTTTCTAAAACACGTCATGTCTCATAGTACAACTGCTAAAAAAAGAATGTATGCATCCCCACTACCTGTAGTATAAGACACAAGCTCTGTGGCCAAGTATACATAGCCCATGCTTGAAACAGGACAAGAGACATAACCTATTAGCAGTGGTGGCAGTAAGTGGCTTTTGAATCAGCTCTTTTAACATGATTATTCTAACATTCCCATAACAAAATGGTAACATCAAAATACAAAAACATTTTTATTTATTTAGTTCAACTAATCATTCTTAGGTGCATGTTATGAACCAAGTGCTCTTATAGATGCTTAGAATATATCAGTGGACAAAACAAAGATCCCTGCCTTGTGGAGTTTAAATCCTAGTAAGGTGAGAGAGATAATAAAAATAAACTAATAAGAAACGAAATTAATATGTTACAATATGACAAGCATAACAAAGAAGTTGAAGAGGTTAAAGAATCAAGTATGCTGGGTTTGGGAAGTGGGGGGGGGGGGCAGTTTGAAATTTTTAATATGGTTATTAGGATTGACTTCAATGAGAACATAAGATATGAGCAAAGAGTTAAAGGAGCTGAGGGGGATATCAGAGAAAGGGTGTTCCCAGCAAAAGAAACTGCCAGTTTAAAGGTTCTAAGGGAAGAAAGGGCACAGCATGTTCAAGGAATAACAAGGAGACTAGTATAGCTGAAATAGAGGAAGTGAATAAAAGAATAGCGTAAGATGAGGACAGAGAGTATGAGGGGACAGATTATTTGAGACCTTGGTTGATATTAGAAGGATATTAGCCTTTATTCTGAGTGAAGTAAGAAATGATTGCAGGGTTTTGAGCAGCATGGCATGATCTAATTTACACTTTCAAGGCAACACTCTAGCTGCTGTCTTGAGGAGGAGAAAAGGGAAGAAGCAGAGAGCAAAGTGAATAGCTTCTGCATTAATCTAAGTGAAAGATGATGGTGGCTCAGAACGAGGTGGCATCAGTGAAAATGATGTTAGATAATGAATATAGTTTTAAGGTAGAACTAATAGCATGTCCTAACAGATTGGATGGGGATTATGAGAGAAAAACAAGAGTCAAGTATAATTCTAAGACTTTCTATGTTTTCTTTCCTTTTTTTTTTTTTTTTTGGTCTGGAGAAAGAAAAATGGAGTTATTAAATTTAAGAGAAGACTGCAGGTGTAGCAAATTGTGGGTATGGATTTCATATTAAATATAAATGATCTAAACACCCTAATAAAAAAGCAGATATTTTCAGATTTGACAAGAAAAAAGACCCAATTACATGGTGCCTACAAGAAATATAAAGAAACAAAAAGCTTAAAAGTGAAAGGATAGAAAAAAAATTGTTGCAAACACTAAATCAAAAGAAAGCAGGAATAGCTATATTGTTATCAAACTGGATTTCAAAGCACAGAATATTACCTGAGTTAAAGAAGGTCATTTCATAATGATAAATGGGTCCATTCATCAATAGGACCTAAAAATCCTAAGTTTTGTGCCATAATTTTAAAAAAGCTTTAAAATGCTAAAGCAAATACTGATAGAACTGTGAGGAGAAATAGATAAATCCACAATTACAGTCAGAGAATCCAATGCCCTGCCAATGATTGATGGAACAACGAAACTCAAAATCAGTAAAGATAGAGTAGATTTGAATAACAGTATCAATCAATTTGACAAATTTACATTTAGAGAACACACCACCTTACAGCTGCAGAATACACAATCTTTTCAAATGTATATGACCTATTTACCAGAGTAAATAAATTGAGCCTCAATAAACTTAAAAGAATTTTATTTATACAAGGCATGTTCTCTGATCACAATGGAATTAAATTAGAGATTAACAGCAAAAATATATCTGGAAATATCCTAAACACTTGGAAATTGAATAACGTACTTCTAAATGAACCAAGGGTGAAAGAAGAAATCAAAAGGGAAATTAGAAAGTATTCTAGAATGAGTGAAAACACAATATATAAAAATTTGTGAGATGCCACTAAAGCAGTATTTAGAAAGTTATAGCCCTAAATACCCAAATTAGAAAAGAAGTAAGATCTCAAATCAGTGACCTCAGCTTCCACCTAAGAATCTAGAAAATAAGGAGCAAAATGAACATAAAGCAACCAAAAGAAAGGATATAATAAAAACCAGAGCATAAATCAATAAAGTAGAAAACAGAAAAACAATAGAGAATATCAATGAAACAAAAACTGATTCTTTGAGATCAATAAAATTAATAGACCTGCTATACTGACCAAGGAAAAGAGAGAAAAAACAAAGTACCAATATCAGTAATAAATGAAGTAACAAACTACAAATTTTATTGTTACAAGCACAGTATGGTAATATTATGAAAAATTTTATGCCGATAAACTCATCAACTTGGATTAAATGAAAGTTCCTTAAAAGACGAACTACTAAATCTCACTTAAGAAGAAATAAATACTCTGAATAGTACTATATCTCTTAAAGAAATTGAATTTGTCAAAAACCTTTCCCCAAAGAATACTACAGGACCAGATGGCTTCACTGATGAATTCTTCCAAATATTTAAGAAAGAAATAATACCACTTTTACATAAATATTTCATAAAATTGAAGGACAGGCAATACTTCCCAACTCATTCTACGAGGCCAGCCTTATATTGATACCAAAGCAGACACAGACATTACCAGAAAAGAAAATGGCAAATCAACGTCCCTTATACAAACAGAAATAATTCTTAACACAATTTTAGTAAATTAAATCCAGCAATCTATAAAAAGAGTAATATCATAACCAAAAGAGATTTATCACAGTAATGCAATGTTGATTTAATCAACCAAAAGTCAATCAATGTAATTCATCACAGCAACAAACCAAAATGGAAAAAGCATATGATCAATTCAATAGACAAGAAAGCATTTGACAAAATATCCATTCTTGACAAAAATTCTCACAAAACTAGGAATAGAAGGGAACTTTTTCAACTTCATAAAGAGCATCTATAAAACATCTATATCTAACAATATACCACATACATAACAACATACTAAATAATGAAAGACAGCTTGCTTTTCTCCTAAGATCATGAGTAAGACAAGGATGTCTGCCCCCATCTCTTCTGTTCGACATTATACTGGAGGTTCTACCCCACGCAATTCTTCAAGAAAATTAAATAAAATGCATCCATATTTTTTTAAAAGAAGTAAAACTGACTATTCACAGATGACATGATCATGTTCTCGGAAAATTAGATGAAATCTTTAGAAAAAAAAACAAACACTAAAACTAACAAGTGAATTTAGCAAGGTCACATAGGATTCAAGATCAATATGCAAAAGTCAATTTTATCTCTGTATACTAGCAATAAACAGTTGGTGATTGAAAATAATGACATTTGTAACACAAAATATATAAAAGAAATACTTAGGAATAAATGACAAAAAAATATACAGTACCTATACACTGAAAACTAGAAAATGTTGCTAAGAGAAATTAAAGAAAACCCAAATAAATAGATAAACCATATTCTTGAGTCAGAAAAGTCAATATTTTTAAGATGTCAACTTAGATGTCAACAGTAGATTACTGCTGAAGTGCTATCTTTGAGAAACTAAGTGGAAAGATAATCAAATAGGGGAGCAAGAATGAAATCTGTTAGGATAGCGTTAGATAGGAGCCCAGATTTAAGCACAAAGGCATAAGAATACGAATGCAAAAGCTGACAGGTGACTAGATGCAGCTGTGGGAGTCCTTAGAAGTTTTTATTTTGGTGTTTCAATTTTCTCAGTGAAGTAGGAACCAATGTCATTAACTGAGATAGGAGATGGAAGGCAAGGTTTGGGAGGTTTGAGGAAAGAGGGGAGAATATGTAATAGTAGTTTAGGAGAGCCCATGGTAGTCTACAAAAACTCACTATGATTGCCAGGTAGCATTAAAAAAAAAAAAAAAAATTTGATGCTCCTGGCCATGAATTTAAAGTAGGACCATGCAGCATGTTTAAGTATTATTCTCCCAATCAGTGGACAGGGGCAAGCACTGAGTAGTCAAAGAGCTCTTTTAACTAGAGTTGTGCTCTTTCCAAGTAAGTTCAATGAAGTGAGAAAGGAAGAAAAGAATTGAGCATGTGCGCAAGAAGCATCTATAATGATTGCTCACAGAATTCAAGCCTGGTAAGAGAGTGGAATGAATGAAATTAACATATTAGAAGGGCTGTAATTACTGATAATGATATGGTCTAGAGAAACACCATATGAGTGAGAGCTGAAACAGGGTAAAAGGACAAAATCACTGGAGGATAGCATGTTGAAAGGATCATCAGTGAAACTGAACCCAAGCAGAATTAAGGTAGGAATGGTGTTGGCAAAAGCATCAAGTAACCAGGTGCTAAAATCTATGAAAAAGGAACAGGAACAATCCAGAGATTGAGATGACAGAAAAATAATAGAAAGTGGGTGATATAATCAGGTGACATAAAATTCCTCTTCAGGTTCAAGAGTATGATATCTGTGAGAGAAAAACTATCAATAGCTGAAAGAGCTAAAGGGGAAGTAGTGTCTTAAGGGCCAGGGGGGTAAGTATGTGAAAGAACAGGCTTCCATTAGCTCAAAAAAGGTAATCTGAATGTTTCGATAAGGGAGTAGTCACATATATTGATATACTATTTGGTGATGCTGGACAATGATTTTTAGAAAGCACAACAAAAATATTTCAGGAGTTGGAGATAGGTGGGAAAAGGGAGCATAAGATTCTACAAAGCCTTATGGAGAACACTGGAGCTAAAGGATGACTGATAGTCTAGGGCCCCTCTTATTGTCTGACAGATCAGGAAGAGATAGAAGGCATAAGATTTGTCCTAGTAGATTCAAGGTCAATTGTATTGGTGATGATCTGAGTTCAGAGGCGGGGAGGGTTGGATGTCTGGAACTTTCTCTTAACCCCTCGTCATGGAGTCAAGAAGTCTCTAGAATGGGACCTTAGTCCTGGGACTGGGTAGGAAAAAGTCTTTGGTGAGGCATGGTCTTAGTGTATGGTTTTACCTTTGAGCCCTATTAGAGAAGGGGCAAACTTACAGCTGTTGTGCTGATTCATCTTCAACTATTTTTGTAGTCCAAGATGTCTAAAGAAGACAGCTAATATGAAAAATAATTATTCCTAAATTGTACTGAATCTGGACTTCCATCCTATCTCTCACAGCACCTTACAACTCTGGCCTTCATCCTATCCCTAAGTAGTTTAGGGAATGGCTGACAGCACAGGTGTCAGAGGTGGAGAAAGAGCGTCTTTGTGCACATTATTTGATACTTCTAAAAACAATTTAAAGTAAAACATTTTAACATTTTAGCCTGCATAAAAATATCCTGTGGCTATCTAGCCCTTTATATCCTGATCTCCTACCCCGCCTATTCCCACCTTTCTATTCCATCTCCCCAGCTCCATATACACTTACCATGAACTTTTCATTTTGCACAACTCAAACTTTCCAGATCCACAATACACTTTCACTGATTTGGGCCTTTGCTTATGCTACCCTCTCAGCCTGGATATTGCATCCTCATCCTTTCATATGCCTGATGGACTCTTACTTTGACCTAGTTCAAATGCTCTACCTCTCCTGGGAAGCCTTCCCTTGTGGTCCCACATCAGATGCTCCATTCTCAGTGTTGTGCACTACTTCATACACACTACTCCCTCAGAGCATATCACACAACATGCTAACTCTTCATGTGCTTGTCTTCCCTGCTGATTACTGAGTTCTTCAGATGCTCTTCAACTTTATACTACAAAGGCCTCAAGTGCCTTGTTGAATTAAATTGAATATAATTTACTATTAAATATTTCAGAATAGGTGGTGTTAACCAAAGCTAGAGTCATATGAAGTTCATCCAAGTTTATAAAAATGTGACTCATATTCACTTTTATCAAAAAATATTTTACTCATAGTTCTAAAAATATTATAAGGAAATAATTTTTTAAAAATTTGTAAATGGAATCATTTATTTTATTTTACAATGATTAGTTTAGTCATCCCAGCAGTATAGCTGGAGTTAGGAGATTCAAACTAGCTTAATAAATATAGTTGGTTTCAGTGAAAAACTAAAGGATAAAATTGCACTCTCTTATCAAGGTGAAATAATACTATGCACCTAAATAGCATAGAGGAAGCAAAAGGTTAACTGGAATTTAAACCAAACCCCATTTTAGTAGACTAAGCTTTTAATCAAAAGGTGGAATTCAGCATTAAACACTATAATAAATAAGTGTCACTATCTGAGATCCTGGCTTATAAAAGAATGATAAATCAGGATACCTTTATTAGAATACAAACGATTTTGCCGCATATCGGAATACAACTAGCTAAGGCATAGAAAGAATTTGGTAAGGCATAGTTTACAGCATAGTTCAAAATATAATGGCTTTTTCAGAGTAAAAGCATAAGCCACATGCAATTTTTCCAGAGGGATTAATTAACAACACAATGTTGGCCCAATCCAGTTCAAGTATGTGGACATCCCAGGAAGTTACCTCAGGTTTTAAAACTTGTTTGAAACTGAATTCAAGTGCAACACCTTGATACAATCAAATCGCCATTGAATGACAATAAATATAGATCTTCAGAGGTTTAATTTTTAAGTGTGAGATTTTATTTGAAATCAAATTTATATTTTATCATGTATTGTTGCATTAACAGGAGAGTTAGTGCATAATAATGTCAATAATTCTTTGAAAGTCAGTAAGAAGAACTGCAAGCTGTCAACAGTTTTAAGAGCTTATGCCAGTCATAATGACAGAAGCAATTCACAGCCTTCTTTGCTGGACACTCACAGAATGTCCAAAATTGACATGCTAGGAAATTCTATTTTCTTTGAACTTATACTTTATCCCAGAAAATTGGTGTTTTATACCACTGGGATAACAAAAAGCTGCAACTCTTCTACACTGCTTTCTCACTTCGAGGCATGTGACACAGATGGCGTCTCCATCCTGAGAAAGGCTTGAGAAAGAAATGAGGGGATGGTAATGTCGTTTTTAAGTAGACAGAAACAAAAAGGTAACATTTTTGTCTCTCTCTCAGAAAAGATCAGCCTCTCAATTAGGTACTTCACTGACACTGTATTTCTCCCAAATGTAAAATTCTATATATTCTTTTAGTCCATCTAAAAAGCTAAAACTTCTCACCAAACTGCAAATCGTTAGCAGAAAGTGACATTTATGAAGTCCTAGATTTGCATAACTGTGTGCTGAAAATTGATAATAAGCTATAAGGACAGTTTTCTCTAGAATTACATTCACATATTAATGTTTTTAATCATAGAAGGGATCATATAGAGATAACTGCAATTATCTGAACAGTTGCTGCAATCACCAGCAAAAGCAGCAGCCCTGAATACACACGGTGTGACCAAAACACCCACAACTCAGTACCAGTAGTTATATGCAAAAGAGTAATAAGACACAGCCTGCCACCCATTGCCTGTTATTTACAAAAGAATGCTTTAACAATAAAAGACTGAATTGAAGAAGGTCAGAATATGTCAGATTAAAACTTAGAAGAACTTGGGTTCTTATAACCTCAAGCCAGCTCTGTACATGCTACAACCTTCTCCTCTTTCCTCTGGCTTCAACATAATACTAACATTGCTTCCTACTGACGATTTATACTCCAAGTCATGGTGACCACTGTATTATCGGTGCATGTTGTATAATTTGAGGCTATCACATTAGGAATTCCAAAAAAATGGCTGCTGATTCCAGAATTCTGCAGACACAACATAGATAACTTCCTTCTCCCTATAGTGTAAATAGACAAGCTAGAGTCCAGATGTCCTGTCAAGGAACTTATTACTGTCAAAAAATGCAAGAGTTCCAGTCAATAATATCTTTGACATTTCAGAAGAGCAGCTCAGTAGTAGTCCTGCCCAGAACGGTCAGTTCCACAATGCCAACAGAAAAACTGATAGAGGCAAAGAGTTTGTAGGTCAATACACTAGGCTGATGCTACACTTGCCACCTCAAGTGACAGGGGACTGACATTCTCCACAGCTGCTTAGAGTCAGTAAGTGAAGCAGCATGAAAAAAAATGGAAGAGACTCCTCTCATCCCATTAGAGCTTATTAATTCTTAGCAGATACTCTGACTTCCCACTTCTGTCTCTGCGTAGAAATTCCTAAACTCTGAGCAATGTTATTATTCCTTGACTATGATCTTCACTTGGACAGCAAAGAATCTTAGATAGTATTTTTGAGCTCCCCCCAAATGAAGGTGATTTAAGTTGCTATTAAATAAATTATGGTAGTAAGGTATAAGCACATACCTAGATATACCTCCAATTGTTTTATTTTGCCACAGGGAGATGCTGAAAATTATAATTATCCATGTGAAAACTTCATAGCAATGGAAAGTTTTCCTGGAAAAAAGCAAGTATCCATCTACCTGACAACACTACACTTAAATTATCCCAAACTACCTCTTTTTTTTTTTACCAAATTGAGGAATAAAAGATTTGAATCCGGTTATCCCAACAGTAAACATGTGCCTTTAATTGTCTTCTTAAAAGTCTTATTAACATTTTATTGTAACACAGGTTGAAACTCATTTCTATGAATAGTTCATAATGGAAAGTATGGCTCATGTAATTTTTTTTTCTACTTTGCAGCAATTGGTAAATTGAGTTCAAGATCTTCAGCTAGTTAGCAATTATTCTGCTGCTGTACTTCATGTAGACAATGGCACAGTAAGGTGGAAAGGGGCATTAGAAGCACAGATAACTAATAGATCTACTTTGGGAAGTGTTTAAATCATTATTAACCTCCCAACTCATCATTTCTTAAAAATTGTCCCTCTGGAATATAATGGTACAAATGAAGCTCAAGAACACATTGGTCACCTAATAACCAGAACTGAATAAGTAATCGAGTTTAATTCAAAATTCAAACCAAAACACCTCTACAGAAGCCCTAAGAGCAAGGCATTCTGGGGAACACAAAGGAGGCTGTCTGCCTTAATAAGTTATCACAAATAACTGGAACACAAGGTCCCAAGTCATTTAACTGCAGTGCAGAGGAAGCATTAAAAAAGTGAGAGATCATATTTTTTGCAACAACAAGAAAAGTGTTGTGGAGGATTTGACAATGGGAATAAAACCTGGGTTTTTCTAGAGATTTGTTTAGCTGGTAATTTATTTCTCAAAATGAGCATGAAGAGAAGGTAATTCATATGAATAAATTAAACTTTTAGTAGTCCATGTAATCTTTTTGGCAAAGAACAGGCAGAATCATTCAATTCATGTATTTAATCTTCCTCTTCCTATATCTCCCACTAATACTACCTGGTGCACAGTGTTTTTTTTTTTGTTTTGTTTTGTTTTTTAATCTAGCTGAATATAATAGAATGGCTAAATGATATATTTTGATATATTCATACTATAGAATAGTACACAGTAGCTTAAAAAACAGACATGTTTACACATAGTTAGATGAATAAACTTCCACAATATATGTTGAATGGAAAAGCCAGTTGTTGAATGCTGTATACTGTATCATATTATATATGCCAAAACACTAAGGAGGATTCATTATAATTTACATAATTATCTTTATCTAAATTCTAAGACCCTAATGCTCAATTGACTTGAACCTCTAGGCAATAACTTTGAAAACTTGGTATAGGCCAACCCAAGGGAGACATATCCTAAGTTTACAAGATAGGATTCAAGCCCAGGAGCGGTATTACCCTGAGAGAGAGTCAGGAAGGCAAGGACCTCCTGAGAGAGGCGTTGCTCATTCACTCTGCCTGAATACAGTATCCAGGAATGACCTGAAAGCAGAGGCTGTTCCCCCCACTATATCTGTGGCATTCAGCTCAGCTCCTGACAGGTGCTCTAAAAGACACCGGCAATGTTCACTGAGGCAGTGTGAGAGACTATGAATTTCCTGTCTTGAGTCCTTCTCCACCTTATTCTCACAACTTGCAAGTACACTGGCCATCATGTGTCCAAAGCGTATTCTATTAAATAAAATCAGAGGAAGGAGAATGATTAAAAAGGTGCTGATAGACCAGCAATTACCAAATAGAGTCTACAGAAGTCCTGTGATCTTCTCCATTCAGAAAAGAGGTCCAAGTTCGGAAAAGTGCAAGAAACCATCACCCTGTCTTGGAGAGTCACAATTCACATACATACATAGTTAAACATACTAAAAGTTCTGAGAAGTCATGTAGTAACAGAACCTGTTGAACGTTGTTTAATTTCTCTCTAAGTTCCACTCATCTGCCCCTTCGACATATCCAAAGGCATCTAAGCCCTCATGTGTCAAAAACTGAATATATCGGTTATCTCCCCAAACCTGATCTTCCTCGGGTGATGCCTAAAGTGTGCAAGTCATTCATCTAGTGGTGCAAATCAGCAAGCTCAATACCACTTTCTCTCATCCTGTACACACAATCCAACATCAAATCCCGTCACCTCTACTTACAAAAAGGCTCTCACTTCTGTACACTTTTCTCAATTTCTGCCATTCCCATTGTAGTACGTACTACATTATCTCTTATCGGAACTACTGCTATGGTTCCCTACCCAGTACTTGATATCCATTCTTGCCACCTGTTAGTATTAGTCTGCTTGGGCTGCCATAACAAAATGCCATAGACTGGGTGACTTAAACAACAGAAACTTTTTTTCTCGCAGTTATGGAGGCTGGAAGTTCATGATCAAGGCGCCTCTTTTCCTGGCTTGCAAATGGCCACCTTCTTACTGTAGGGCCACTTCTTACTCCTCACATGGCCCCTTCTCTGTGCACGGGCTGAGAGAAAGAAAGAACTCTGTTGCCTCTTCCTCTTCTTATAGAGACCCCAGTTCTATAAGATTAAGGCTCCATACTTATGACCTCAAGTACTTAACCTTTATTATCTCATTATAGGCCCTATCTCCACATACAGTCACATTCGAAGTCAGGGCTTCAAACATATAAATTTGGAGGATCACAATTCAGTTCGTATCACCCCCTTTTACTCTAATGTCCAACAGTAATCAAAGTGTTACTTTAAAAATGAAAATCTGATCATGCCACTCTCCCTCAAAAATGGTCTTTAAAAAAAAAAAATCATTGATGCTTTGCTCATTCTGGCTTCTGTTTACCTCGTTACCTCCCTGTGTGAGCTTCTGCTACAAAGACCTTCTTTAAATTTCTCAAACACCACGTTTCTGTTTATCTCAAGTCCTTTGAGGACAACATGAGGCAGCAATCATGTCCATTTTGCTCAACATTATATTGACAGCATCTTTCACTGTGTTCACCACATAATAAGTAATAGACATTTGTTCAGTAAATAAATAAATGTACCCAGAATTCCTTTAATTTACTTGAAAAAAGATTACAAGGCCTACTTATAAATATTTTGCTTAACCAGTATTATCCAGAGCACACTTCAGGAAACATGCCAATTATCTAAACTTCCCTGGGATAAAGATATGTCCTGGCAAGTAAATCCACAGGAAATTTGCTCAGATCTAGAATTCAGAAGGTCACATATCTGCAGATATGAAAAACAGAAAGCAGAGTCTGATTAGGAGAATTTTATACAGATTCTTGAAATTTTTCAGATGGATTCTAAAAGGATCTCTTTCCCTCTTTCTCTTGCATCAACTAGTGACCCTGTGATCAAAGTCCTATTTCTCAGGTATAGGGACCCATATGTGTGTGGTTCGAATTAATTATGATATGTTTACTTGGCTCTAACAATAAATTATTTTATCATCTGATCGCTATGAATGTATATGTGTATGATTATGATTAAATAGGGTGCATGTGACTATTTGCCTGGATCTACATATGGAAAACTCCTCTCATTGCACTAGGGGAACTTTCCAAATAAAAGATTTTCTGGAAATTATGATTTGTGCATCAAAGAGTACTTTTTACAAGCTAATCTTAAAGTTCCTGCCAACTCTGAGATATGATTCTACTTTTTGTACTTAAGAACTAACATCTCAAATAGATGCATGATATATTAAGACCCTAGAGAAATATCATCAAGGATGTCTTTGGACAACAAAGGTACTAGAAGATTCATTCATGTAAATGCCAAGAGAATGAAGGTGCTGCCATTCATATAGGTAAACTGAGTTGCCCAATGTCTAATTCCCAAATACTAATGTAAATTCTATCTCTCAGAATTACCTAGGGATTCATTTAAAAATTAGTAGAGAAAAATGAAGACTGAAAGTCATTGTAAAACTATGAGTCATTCATACCAAGTTATGGTATATTATTGTTCTATATTGAATCAGGTGGCAGAGAGGTCTGGAACTTAAGATGATAAAACCGCACTAATTTGTTTTTCCAAACTCAGGATAATTTGTATCCAGCCGATTGTAAAGTTTGCTTTTATTTAATCCATCAGAAAAGGGCTTGCTAAGCAAATGAATATCGTATACAAGATTACGGAGATAATGTTTATCCTTCTTAAGGTAAACTATTCAAGTACTTAGAATCATTTGCATATAAGCAATTCATATGCTCAATACAAGAGATGCTCGTGTATTCATTAGAGTAATTCCTGTGGGACTACTACTTGGCAAGGCTTTGGATGTGATTAAACATAAATTATATTATATATAAATGGTTGAATACAAGCAACAAACATTTCGAAAAGTTCTGTTTATTTACCAGTTAATAGAAGATTGTTTCATTTCATTATTTCTAACTTCTGCAGGTAAAGACGCATATTTACTAGTCAGATCAGATACGATATGTCATTTATACTTCTGAAAATTTAAAGTTCAGTCTTCTCTAAATATCCCTTAATTCAAAACTTTCAGAAATTCTTACTGGCCTTTCTCTGCTTATTCTGAACTAGTCTTCCAATGACTGCAACACCTACAGGGGTCTGAGCCAAAGCAGGCTCTGCAGAAGCAGGCTGCAACAAACGGAGCCTCACCCAAGCACCACCTACCCAACAACAGGTCTGTGTGTCGACGTGATGAGTCTGGTAGTCCTGGATGAGGCCTCCTCAGCAATAGAAAGACCCTCTAAATAAGATGTCCCTGGGAAGTGTCATCTACCTTATTCACAGCACTATCTTAAAAGAAAGACTTTGGATGCTTAGTATACCTTAAAGTTTAATGACAAATCCTTAGAGTATTCTAACTATAGAAGAGAATGACAGGAATGAAAAGACATGGCTAAGGATGAAAAAAAGATCAGAGAGAGTCTAGAAAGAAAAGCAGAAAGTGGGACTAAATCAAGCTAAAGCGCACACCAAAGCAGCTACTGAACTCTTTAGTTCCTGCAAAGATGTACATTTTGACAAATTGAGATATCAACTCCAAAAAGCCTGACACAATGTCTCACATATTTAATTGTCCAAAACCATTTCTTCTTTCCTTGGGCATTAACTCAGAGCAAGTTTTCTGGAAAATCAAAGCAAAACAAAAAATAACACTTTTGTGTTTACAATTCCCTTTCCTCCCTCCCTCCCTCCTTTCCCTCCCTTCCCATCCTTCCCTCCTTCCCTCCCTCCTTCTTTCCTTCCTTCCATCCATCCTTCCTCCTTCCACTTCTCCCTTCCTCCCTCAAAGATACATAATGTCTCCCTGAAATGGAAATTGTGCTGCGTCTGTAACATAATGATGAATGAAAGCACCACAAAGTTGATTTTTATATCAGAAAAGGGAACAGACCCAATGAAAATTGTGTCATAAATAAAATTTGTGGAAATGACTTGTAAGTTATAAATGCAAGCATTATTATTCTCATCCAGGGGGCATTCAATACATTCCTGCTGATAAAGAATTCCTAAGTGTTCACTAAACTGTTAATGTCTTTCCTGTCACTTATCACTGACAGATGCCATAGGGCACTTTGTCTAAAATTTAATAAAGTCAATGCTCATCAAGAAACCAATTAAAATGCAAGCTGCCTGAAGGCTGACTTCTTCCCTAGGTGATGAGCACGGTGTATTCTCCTCAGAGCAAGCATATCTCTGTGATGATTAAGCAATTCTCAAAAGTTGTGGGTAACCCAGTATACCATCCATGACTGCCACAGAACACTAATTAGTTCTTCCAAGCAGAATTCTATACCAACTTTTATACATGCTACCCATCACTTCTCCTTCCCCAAAACATAATGGGGTGTTAAATGACAACACTGGCATTTTAAGGGACAAAATAAAGGTTTTTTTACTACAGAATTATAACCAATGACTGTATACAAATGACACCCAGAGGAAACAATGAAATACCTGTGTTCTCAGTCAGAATGTTCGCTGCTAATAAACAAACAACAAAAGGATCTCAGGAAACACAAGTGTTCTGATGTGAGTGTAAATCATCATCGCTAGGTTACAAGCTCCTCAAATAATATTTGCATAGTACTTGACATTTACAAAACACCTTTATATATATTCTCAACTTGATATCAAAGCAAACCTATAAAGTTATATTTTGCTATTGACAATTTAGGCACAAGAAAATGGAAACTGAAAGAGGATATATGACTTGTTCGAACTCAAGGAACCAAGTAGAGGCAAAACTGGGTTCAAACTCAGAATTTCTGACTCCAGATAATCTACTTGTCCCATTCACCCATTCTGTTGTCTCTGTACAACAACTCTATAAGACATTAGAAACTGTAAACTACTTTCAGGCACGGTACAAGTTCAGTAGTCTTTAGAATGAATAGTTCAGTACTCCCAGAATTCTGGGTTGAGAATTTTGAGTGGGTCCACTCAGCATGAGGATGTCAATGATAAGGCCTTCTCTTTGAGTTCAATTCCTCTGCATGGAAATCTAAGAATATCAATTTTATCTGGCCCATAACACTTAGGGCCTATATTGAAAATCAGAAGGGTTCTGCTCCTCTAGGCCTGGTTCAAGTGCTGAACTTGTAACAAAGCAGAATCCTGGGCCTCATCCCAAGCCTATTAAATTAGAATCCACATTTTCGAAAGGTCCCAGGTGGTCCATATGCACATTAAAGTTCGAGAAGCAGAGCTCTGGTGTAAATCTCACTGGAATTTATATTCCAGTAGATTCAGGGTCCTGCCACTGTCAGAAGCTTGGGACTGTGGGCCAAAACTCTCCTAATACTACGGTGATTAGATATAAGTCTAGATTCAGCTTCTCACTTTATGCTCACATGTATGTCAGCATGTTTCCCTCTCACAGGAATAAGGAGAACACAGTGGTCAGCCAGAGCAAATAAAAGAAAAGCAGAGCTGAAGCTAGGTGACTTGACATTTTCTGCAATAGAATATTGAAGAGAGAGCATAAGAGAATTGGCAGAGTGTTTTAATATATTAGAAGTATCTTTGTTCAGAAATAATGGTTTCTTGATTAATGAATTCCCTTATTACCAAAGGACTGAAGTTACTACCTGTTGGTCCCAGTCTTACACAGTCCTGAAGAGTAGCATGAGCTAGTCTGTAAGCATCAACAAAACACATTACATGAGTCATCTGGAAGCTTCAATATATACTTTATATCTAATTATGATATACTTTCTAGATGATGCATGCTATTCTGAAATGGTAATTTGCCTAAGGAAAACAAGTAAGTCAGGAGCCTGCATCAGGTTTCAGAAGTTTCTATCATATACAACTAGAAGTTGACAGTGATTTTGGAGATTTGCTCTCAGAATCATAAGATCCTAGAGTCAGGAGTAAAGCAGACATCTCACATTACAATGAAGCTGTGAATAAGCAGGTGGAGCATCAAGTCCAGGTCCAGCACACCTTTAGGAACTGACCAGATCTGGTGTCAAATGAAACCAACCAACTGGGAGATCCAAAAGGAGGGGTGTTGCAGTTAACTTCCCACAACTGTAATAACTAGACCCTGATTGGTATCTCACCTGGCAGCTTAACCCATTTTCTTAGCAACCAGTGAAATCCATTCTAACTATAAGCACTCATCATGTAAACAACATGGCCCAAATCAAACAAAATCCTGCTTAAATTGTAAAATAAAAGTTCTTTAAAGAAAAAGCAGATATGGGAATTCCCTAGCGGTCCAGTGGTTAGGACTTGGCACTCTCACTGCCAGGGGCCCCCGGTTCGGTCCCTGGTCAGGGAACTAAGATCCCACAAGCTGCGTGGCCAAAAACAAAACAAACGAAAAAGCAGGTGTGAAAGGAAAACAAAGTCCCAGGAAGAAGCCCTGATTGATATTACATAATTAATGAACACTTGTTTAAAGATCGTGAATGAAGGAAAATCAATGAAACAACAATGGAGGCAGTGGCCATCACTACTCCCATGCCAGGTTTCTGTCTAGAGTCCTCTTTTCTGCTCTCATGTGTAGGGTATTTTGCTTTCACAGCAGCAATGAGGCTCACCAAATTCAATGACGGGGAAAAATTGTTATCTTCCAAGCATCACACTCAAATGGGTAGCATACACAGAATGTATGATACACATTGTTTTAATTGCAGCCAGTTTTAGTGCACTGAAGTGGAATCTGTAATGCAGAAAATTCAGAAGTAAATTCATAATTTTCACAAAACTTCCTATAGCCAAGCATGTGCCTTGAAAGAGGCAACGTTTTGTCTGTAATTGAAGGAAGGAATGCAAGCCAAGGCACATAAAGGGATACTTATGCAGTAGGAAGAGGAGTGTAGATGGCACTAGAGTCTTTTGGGGTCATATCAACACACAATTAACCAGGTCACCAGCTATAATATCACCTAGATAATATGAGATCCATAGATATGG
Source organism: Balaenoptera ricei (assembly GCF_028023285.1). Taxonomy (NCBI): domain Eukaryota; kingdom Metazoa; phylum Chordata; class Mammalia; order Artiodactyla; family Balaenopteridae; genus Balaenoptera; species Balaenoptera ricei. Next base: position 107,486,107 of record NC_082642.1, on the reverse strand, counting down.
ATACCTATACCCATATCCATATCTATGGATCTCATATTTTCTAAACACTATGTAAAGCTTTCAAGAGCTATCACAAAATTCAGGATTGGAAAACTGTTAATATCAAGAAACATTTACTGAGAACCTGCTAAGTAGAAGGCACTCGGGAATATCAGTGGTAGAAGTAAGATATCTGCATTAGCTATAAAAGCAACCAAAGTCATGAGTACTTCTTTATGTTCCATTTAAATCACTTTTGAAATTACATTTTGTTGGAGAAAATGATATCCTCACTACCACTTACGCATTTTCACATGAATCTAACTATATCAGTCACAGGATAGTCTTCGTTAAATAAAGAATAATTAGTTCCTTTTCTAAAATGGATGCAATAATTCAAAAGAATAGTAGCCATCATCTCTTGGGGAAAAAGTGAATTAGCAAAATTCTGTTCGAACTTTCAACATGTGATATTAGTAATGCAGTTAAGAGGTAACCTCTTTGGGAAGAGGTTAGAGTTGAAATGGGAGACAAATTGAAAGAAGAAATCAGAGCACTGGGTGTTTCTGTATTCCAAAGCAGAATAATTAGGAAGGCAATGTATTGTGATAAAACATCTGTAGCTCCCGTGCAAGTACATAAAGAATTACCAAATTAGAGCAGGTTTATGATTCATCCAGGATAGTGTTAGCTCTCTAAATGTGGTGGCTAGTAAATGCTTACTTGCTGAGCTGAAAAAGAAACCAAACGCCTATCCCTAAGGCTGTACGTTGCATATTTATAGTAAAGTTATTCCCCAGTGCAAGGTCTTGTGTCAAAGCAAACATTTTTGTAAAGAAAACTGTTGAAAAATCTGTTAGTAGTAAATCCAAGGTCTAGAAAATATACAAACCAATAGCCATAAAATTTTAAAATTTTCTTCATGTTACAGGTGTATTGTAAAGGCATGGAAAAGGAAAGAAGGAAAGAGATGTGGGGAAAGAGAGGCAGAAAGGAGGGAAGGAAAAAAGAGTCATTCATGTGCACTCTAGTGCCCCCTGAATTTCTAAATTAAATTCAAAATAAAGGTTTCCAAAATAAAGAAATGCCAGCCAAAATGACTGTTAACAAAAGCGAAATCATCTCTGTTACATAGTCAGCTTATTATTTTTTTCTAAGTTCAGTTCTACAGCCTATAAGTGTGACCACAGAGGACATAAACTTGAAATGAAAATAATGCGTTTATTAGATGTATAAAGGTGAAGCACATTACAGCAAAAGAAGATGACATTGCTGAGAGAAGTAACTTTGAAATGATAAGGAAAAATGAACAGGGGAGGAGAAGAAAAGAACTGGAAGAAATGAAGCAGGAGAACATTATTTCGTGTAAATTAAAATTAAATGTAAAAGGATGACAGTAGTTCTGATCTTGTCAGGCTGAGATATTTTGGTGGCAGACAGTAATAGGAGAATTATAAGCAATTTGCAAACCACAGGTCAGCAAGCATGCACATTTCTCCTCTCTTAAGATTGTTAATCAAGTTTTTTTTTTTCATTGAGAAAAACAAACTCCAAAACATCAGTTTCATGAATCCCTGCCAAAATCAGGAGCAGTTTGGTCCCTGCCGATGACAGACAGCCCCTGCAAACCGCAGGCAAAATTTGGCAATGGCTGCATTGCCTTTGATTGCGCCTCCATTTGATAACACCCTTCCTGGAGCTATCTTTCATACAGGATGCAGACTGCATTCCTTGCAATGCAGATTGCCTCCTTCTCCAGGCTTTCTCTCTGATTGAGCAACTGCTCCCTGCCCCCTCCCCTGCCCTGGGTGCAGCCCTCTGGCCTGGGGTTGTCAACGCCACAGACAGGATCCCTCCGTCACCCAGCTCTCTTTCTGTAGGTCCACATGACAATGGTCTGCTTCTACCTCCTCTAGCTAATACCTCGTCCTTGCTCTGTGCCAGGAATGTTGACATATATTAAAACATTAAAAAATATTTCATCCTCAAAACCACCTTATGTGGTTGGTACTATTATCACCCTCATTTTACAAGTGAAGGACCTGAGCACAGAATGAATAATGACTTAGGCAAGTCGCACACCTGGGAAAGGATCTGCACTCAGGGAAGTCTGGCCCTAGAGAGTTCTCTCTCTTCACAATGACGTTATATAGCACCTGTTTCTTCTCAAGTATTCATTCATCAAACAATCATTTATTTTAGCATTATTACATGCAAGTTACTGTCCTAGATGCTAGGGAGTATATCAATGAGTAAAAAAGATACAGCACTTTTTCTTGGGGAGCTAACAGTCAACTTGGGGTGATAGACAAAGGACAAGTGACCCACTATAGTGTCACTACTGTGAAAGTGTTCTAAAGGGAAAAAACAAGGTTAGAAAGAATAACAGTAATTTTCCAAATTTGCTAACGAATAGTCCTCACATTATAAAGCTGAAAACTATATATTAAGGGAGAATTAAGAATTAGTAAGGATGCAGGGGAAGGTGCATTCGTGGGAAGAACTGCACTTAATTCATTTTCTCCTTTTCAAAACCAGAAAGGGAAATAGCAACCAAATGACACAATATACGGAGTGTCTGTTTTTCAATGAAAAATGCCAGGTAAAGAGGTCTTTGTATTGAAATCCACATAGCATTCTCCTCCACTTCTGAAGATTTTTCCCCCTGCACAAATGGGCAGACGGATTGCTCTGTTTCTGTCACCCGAAGGCACGGGTAACAGTGACATCTAGTGGCACATGGTGATATAGGAGGGTGAAACAGAAATGCTCAGTGAGAGCTGAGAGCAAAACCTGGGAACCATGGAGCTACATTTAAAGTTTCCTGATTTATGTGGCAACAAAACTGTATTCCAATGGAATCAGTGAGTCCTGTCTCCAAGAAAATGATATTGTTCTGGGTCAACATTTGGAAAAGTCACTTAATATTCACTGCTGGGGAATGAGAAGCCGGTAGTCAAATCATACCACCTCGGTCTTGGAACTGGAAAGGTGGCAGCAGTATTACTGGGATTTTTTTTTTTTTTTTAAGCATTATCAATATGGCTACAAGAGGTTATGCTTCTCAGATAGGAGAAAGGTAGCTGAATACACTTCTGAATGCCAACCCTAAAAATTACCCAAAGATATTAAATTTCACTTTTCTTTCTTTTTCTCCTGTCAACAGAAGAGGCCACCTCAGGCTACTCTCTAGCAGCTGAAACTCTGGCACTCAGCCCTTTGGATTAGACCTATGAGCTACACCACTCTGCCCCTCTCTGCCTTGGGTACCAGCCACAGTAGCCTTTTGTCTGGTTGCCAGGTCAATAATCTCTCTTGGCATCTGCCTTTTTCACCCCTTCCCTCCTCCTCCCCCTCCATCAAGAAATCTAATTCCAAGTTGGCAGGCAGAAGGTCAGAAATCTTTGAAAGCTGCCATTTCCACCGCCCACACTCAGGTCTCGCCTCCGCACATACTGACAGATGCCAACTTACTTTTCTCCCTCCTCCATAACCTCCCGTATCTCTGCAGTGCCCAGGTTGTCACCTGAATCTTGCCCTCACATCTGCTTCCCTCCCCTTCTTCAGCAGCAGGGCTATCTTTTAATAGTAACATCCTGCCATGTCTGTCCCAAAGGCTCAGCACATCTTGTCATCCGTCCTGGGGTCAGCAGCCTCTTCAGAGTTATCCACTTTGGGACTTGCCTCTGTCAGAGGTGCCCGGAGGCCTCAAGCTGGCCCACAGCATCTGGGGAAAGGAGAGCTGACAGTCCCCCGAAACCCACACAATCACATCTCTGAAGAGTGGGCCAAGCTAAAGCAAACGATTGCAGGCTAGTGTGACAGAAAAGACAAAGGACAAAGTCACACCGAACCCCAATAGGTGACAGTTTTCTTTCTTTACACACTTTGAAAAGACATATTCAGGGCTACTTTATTTATTTATTTTTTTAACATCTTTATTGGAGTATAATTGCTTTACAATGGTGTGTTAGTTTCTGCTTTATAACAAAGTGAATCAGCTATACATATACATATATCTCCATATCTCCTCCCTCTTGAGTCTCCCTCCCACCCTCCCTATCCCACCCCTCTAGGTGGTCACAAAGCACCCAGCTGATCTCCCTGTGCTATGCGGCTGCTTCCCACTAGCTATCTATTTTACATTTGGTAGTATATATAAGTCCATGCCACTCTCTCACTTCGTCCCAGCCTACCCTTCCCCCTCCCCGTGTCCTCAAGTCCATTCTCTACGTCTGCATCTTTATTCCTGTCCTGCCCTTAGGTTCTTCAGAACCACTCTTTTTTTTTTTTTTTTTAGTCAGGGCTACTTTAGAACAGTCTTTTAGCAAAAAAAAAAAAAAAAAATTAAATATCTGGCATGATTTTTGCCAGTTATGAAATGAAAGAATTTTTTAAACACATATACTGGGAATTTTATACTTTTTGTTTTAGAAAGGGGATCATGTCAATGTTCAATTTTGAAACTGCAAATTGTATAGAAATTATATTCTGAAAATATAGGACTTTCATCTCACTTGTTTTTAAACTCTTATAAACACTGCGCTATCACTATCAATTCTCCCCCAAAAGAGCAAAGTCAGAGCTACCTAAAAAGGGAGCAAAACAAAAAGAGAGCAGAGAATTCCCTGGCGGTCCAGGGGTTAGGACTTGGAGCTTTGCTGGGGCCCAGGTTCAATCCCTGGTCGGGGAACTAAGATCCCGCAAGCCACACAGTGTGGCCAAAAAAAAAAAAAAGAGAGAGAGAGAGGTAGATCAAAAGGGAATTATTATCTACGATACAAATATCCATTGAGCAGAAGCTGAAAAAATGACTCCAAAATCTGTGAAACTAGGAAAATGTTTACTTGTAGCAATTCAGAAAAAATGGATAAATCACTAGTAAGAAAAAGTGAAGCTACAAAAAAGTCTTTGTAGTATACTTTAGAGATATTATTACTTTTGTGTTGCTCTGTTATACATGTAACACAGTGTTCAGACTTGACAAAATTATTTAAACTGGGGTATATTATATTAAGGTGTTTTGGTTTTTTTTCCGATAGCAAAGCAGGAACCAGAATCTAACTTTTTGATTACCAATCCAGTGCTATGTATACATTTATGTAGAATTTTTAAATATTAAAAGAATGTGTTATAGTAAATAGATGATTTTATGAACTGAATTGTGTCCCCCCAAATTCATATGTTGAAGCCGTTAAGTCCAGTGTAATGGTATTTGGAGGTGGGACCTTTGCAGGTAGGACCTTTGGAGATGAGGTCATGAGGGTGGGGGCCCCATGATAGGATTAGTGTCCTTACAAGAAAAAGAGAGAGACCAGAGATCTCTCTGTCTCTCCACCACAAGAGCACAGTGAGAAGATGGCCCTGGGACTAAGGCAAACCAGGAAGAAGATCCTCACCAAGAGCCAAATCTTCTGGCACCTTGATATTGGTCTTCCCAGCAGCCAGAACTGTGAAAAATGTCTGTGGTTTAAACTATCCAGTCTATTGTATTTTGTTACGGCGGCTCAAGCTGACTAAGACAGATGACATCTGCCTTACACACTTTTCCATTTCTAAAATAAATATAACCATAATCATGGAATCCTGATTATGCACCACTAAATCAACTAAATCACCTGATCTACCAAAATTGGCAAATGATTGGGAGAAAAGGAAAAAATCAGCCCTTTAAAAGGAAGCAAAGTAAAGAGTAAAGAATAGGGACTTATAAAAGTAAAGAGTAGAGATGGCATCATACAACACTCTTCACGGAGTGTGTAAAACGAAAAAAAAAAGAATATAGAAACAGATTGAGATGAAGAACGAGGTCTGGAAAGACTGACAATGATTACAAGGTTTAGATTTCACATACTGAGGGCCCAGGGATTGTGTTTGGAACTTGCTTTGTCCTCACCATGTTTTATTTGTGTTGCTAAGAAGATATTCAGCTTAAGATGACAGGAAGCCAGTATGTCATCCAGGGACTAATGCTAGAGAGGAAGGCCTATGGAATGAACAGGCTTCTGCAAGCTAAAAGAACAATGGAAGGTTTCTCCGTCTTTACAATGTGAGTGATGGATGGATGGTGAGTGCTTGCCTAAGGCTGCAGCTCTCAAAGACATCTTTCATTATTCTTTTAAAAGTGGTGCATCAAAATAATTCTCTGACTCAAAAACAAAGAATTCACTGAAACTGGTTACAGTTTGGTTGAAAAAGAAACCACCATTCCAATGTACCTGAGTTGAAATCCATTGTTTCCTGGTTATGTGACCTTAAACCAAGCAGTTAGCCTCATTGAACCTCAGTTTCAATATTTAGTCTAGAGATAATACATGTCCGTAGTCTCTTACCTGATATCCTTGGGATCAGATTTCAGAATTTTTTATAATGTCCCAGACTCATAATGTTTGGGACAGCAATTAGTAAGCAAACATACTGATATTCCTTCAGAAAAATGAAGTATCAGTAATCTACTAGATGAGAAAAATAAAATTTATTAACAGTTTTCTGGCAGTTCAAGTCAGGTGTTGTCACCAAAATTACAAAAAGAACTTTCCAATTTAGAGCTTTCTGGAGTTTGGAATTTGGGGAGGGCGACCCATAAATATATTCATCCTAGAGTGATTGTGAGGAATAAATGGTGGATAAATGACATATGGTGGATAGACAAATAAATGACATATGGTGGATAGAAACTCATAAGATTATGTAGGATGGATTACAAATGAGAACCCAAGGAATGCAAGTACAAGGGAGATCTTTCCTGAGCACAAACTCCCTCTCCTAAGATAACCAACATCCAGTTGCCAAGTGACCTGAGAGGCACACCGAGGTACATAGATCCCCCCGTTTCTTTCTTCCACTCAGTATTCCCTTCTTCAGACCTGCATCTCCAAGCCCTATGGGAGCCGGCCCTTCTGCAGGTTGGGGAAGGAAAGTGCATATCAACAGTGTTTTCTTTTTTAACACTCCACCTACCTTCTAACTCACTTCTCCCTCTGCGGGCCCCCAGTGAAGAGGAAAGAGCTTCGTGCATTGCTTTACAGTTTTTAAAACATGTTGCCTCCACTGACTTCTTTAATCATTACACCAGCTGATGACAGGCCAGTCTTATTAACCTACTATTTGCAGTTGGTATCAGGATCTAGGTTCCAAACTTTCTGTATCCCCTTCAGATGGAAGACGTCATCCCAGGATCCCTCCTAGGGTCCAGAAGACCTCTCTCTTCTCAGTTCAAAGCCCATGTCTGCTTTTCCAAGCACTAGTTCTTATCTCTAATCTGAAGAATGCCTCCAATCCTGCCCAGTGACTCATTCAAAAACATCCCACATTAGATGTCATGAGATGTGGCTTTGGATTTGAACTGTGCCCTTTCTGGATGAGTGTGTAATTCTGGATTATACTCTCTATGACTCAGATTTTTCAACCATTTTATAATGATTCTTATTAGGGGCGATTTCACTCCATTTAGGACATTTTTGAAATTTGCAGGGGCAGTTTTTGTTGTTGCATGATTGGGGAGTACTAGACATTAGATACCCTGTAAAGTCCTATACAATGATTTGTTCAATATTTCAAGCAACTTTTGAAACCCAATGGATGTGTATTTGTAGGTAAAAAACCCAAAGAGGTCCTAAACATTACAATGGGGCTACAGTGGTTAAGATATATTTTTTATATGTGTATGTAGGTTATATTGTCTATAAATTTCACTTCAGGACTGTAAATAGAGCATTGCAAAATACTTACTATTAAAAGGGGGAATTGCATTGGAAAAACAAAACAAAACAAAAAAAATCCCACATGCATCCCCTCCTCAATTCCCCTAGGAATCCACCTTTCCTGCATTCTATTACCATGGGTTTTACAATAGAAAATTGCTTTACAGTCCTAGCAGCAACAGCAGCCGTTCGGCTACCACAGTGAGCAGAGACCTGTTCTTTCATGGTTCCTACGCAGCTTAACAAAAGTCATAGACACAGATATTAAATCTATCATTTATATACCCCAAATCACTACACAGAGATGTAGCTTGATTTACATCTAAATTCTAATTTTTAAAAGCCCTAGTGACACTTACTAAGATAGGGGTTTAGGAGAGTGAACAATTACCATGGAAAAGCAAACACCCACACAAATATCTTATGACTTAGACATTATATTTCTTAAACACCTTCTTTAAAAGACTATAGTAAGTCAGGGGCTTCCCTGGTGGCGCAGTGGTTGAGAATCTGCCTGCCAATGCAGGGGACACGGGTTCGAGCCCTGGTCTGGGAAGATCCCACATGCCGCGGAGCAACTAGGCCCGTGAGCCACAACTACTGAGCCTGCGCGTCTGGAGCCTGTGCTCCGCAACAAGAGAGGCCACGATAGTGAGAGGCCCGCGCACCGCGATGAAGAGTGGCCCCTGCTTGCCACAACTAGAGAAAGCCCTAGCACAGAAACGAAGACCCAACACAGCCAAAAAAAAAAAAAAAAAAAAAAAGACTATAGTAAGTCAGGACAAGAGTCATCATTTCAAATATTCAAGTAACTAATAACAGGCCTGTTACAGTTGCTATCACTTTTGTTTAAATTCAGAGCTCAACAGTTATGCGCATGCACATGTGTGTGTACGTTCCTGTGTATTTGCATATGAGCACGTAAGCTTGATGCCTATAATGTACTTAAAAGCGTTAAAACGCAGTCTATGCCTATGTTGCTGGAAGGAGTACTTTTCTAAGGTAACAGTTATCCAAGTATCTCCTACAAGAAAGATTACTTTTATTATTATTATTATTTTCAGCAATATAACCATATTCTTATTATTTCATAGGCCATAATTCTGATCTGATACCAAATTGCACCTGTGAGCCCACTCACTGCCCTTGTACGTGCAGTGTGTGTAGATTCCTTCCTCACGTTACATAATGCGGTACTATATGGCTATTGGGTTTCAAAACACCACGTGGCGAACACTTGGAGAATTCAAGATTCTGTTACCATGGGGACAAGATGCTGGTCCTTCTCAGTGCAGTCAACACACTTCCTCGTTCAGAAAAACTATTTCCACAGGAAAATAAATGAGCTCAAAAACTGAAGCTTTTAGTTTTAAAATAATGACTATTTTCTTAAAGTTCTGTATTTAATAGCGACAGCAGAACTGGGCAAGCAATGGAGAAATATTCAGGAAGCCTTGTTTTCAAAAACTTATTTCTGACTTCTGTTTTCCTCGCTGGCTAGTACTAGGTGAAGGAACAGATTTCAAAGATCTCATGCTGCACTTCTCAAGTGCCTGTCCTATGTGGTAGATTACTAAGTGGCCATAAATCATTTCTCTTCCTTTTCCTATATCCGTTTGCATTTGACTTTGCAGCTCTTGCCACAAAAAAGTTGGAATCTATTCCCTCACTCCTTGAATATGGCCTGACATTGTGCTTTGTCTGGCCAATAGAATGTGGCAGAGCTGAGAGTGTATCAGTTCCATGCCTTGAGTTCAAGCGTCCTACACTCTTCCACTCTTTCTTGGGACCCTGCCTACTTCCGTGTGAACACACCTGGGCTGTACTGCAGGAAGATGAGAGACGCTGGCTTAGCCATCTCCACTGTCACCCAGTCTACAGCCAGCCAACCCTCAGAAGCAGAGCTGCCTAGATGAAAGACAACTGCTTGCAGACACGTAACTTAGTCCAGTGAGACCAAAAGAACAAACGAACCCACAGAATCATGAACAAAATAAACTTAAGTGTCTTAAGCCACTAAGTTTTGGAGTGGTTTATGTAACAAAAGGAAACCATATACCATATGCTTCTTTGTTAGTTCTGTCAATTTTGAAGGACATACTTATAAACATGCAGCTGGGTTCTTAAAACCAAAGGTTAGTCTGGAGTGACATGAATGCCTATTAAAAACCCCAAGCAGGTATGCACAAGCATAAACAAATACATTGCCCTCACTCTCCTCACTCTGACAATATGGACAGCAAATAGTTTCCTTTCATATATGAATTCAGAGGATTTTTATGCCAGATTCTGCAGAGTCTGAAAAGAAAATTTAACCCAGATGAACAATCCCTCCCTCTCAATTGCATATTTACTGAATGAAATCACCTTTGCTCTCCCAAGAATAAGATGAGTATACTGCTATAGATTCTATGGAGAACACACACACACACACACACACACACACATACACACACACACACAATGAAAGAGAAAATCCCATTAATGTGTCTACTGCATGCAAAGGAGATCATCATCCTTATTTTATTTATCAGTGGTAGGTGAAATCTCACATAGTGGATAGTAAAGAGTTAAATTTAAAATATCTTGGATTTTTAAATGTTTATCTCTAAAGCAGCTTTTCCTTAAAAAAAAAATTTATATGTTGTTCTTCAAAGCTTCTTTTTCCAACTCTGTTTATGCCACCTTCCCCTCTCTTTTCCTGGCCATGGGGACCCTAGAGCCATGTATTAATCTCACAAGCTGAAGGAACCAGAATCCCTGTGTCACTCTCATGGGGGAGAGCTGCTCTAAAGAGTCATCCAGCACCTGTATAAGCAAGAAATAAATCACTGTTCTGTACATTAAGATTTCAGGGCTTGTAACCACAAACCAGCAAAGCCTACTGTAATAAAGTACTGGGGCATATGGACATGCTGATAGGAATGATCCTGCAGAAAGGAGGGAAGGGCATTGATGCAGGAGAGAAAGGGGACAATTGCAGGAGTCCATTTTCACAGATAAGACTACAGAGTATGTGAAGTTGGTATACTTGCTGAGGGAGGATCGGGGGTACTTTTTTGGTTACCACTATTCTGGCCCTAAATCACGAGGCAGATCATTGGCTGAGACTGTAAAGGGCAGTGCAAGTATGAGGACTAACTTGATGCTGTAAAACAGTCTTCTCGGGAAGGAGAGAGTAAATGTTGAATGTGAGACGCTCCCACAGGTGCTGAATGAGTGTTGTTTTCCTTTAGCCGTGCTCAGCTGTTTGGCCACGGGCTTCATCCAAGTGGAGAGTGGGATCTAATCAGAGCGGAAGTTTTGCCAACAGGACTTATAAAATATAACAAAAAGATGAGGCACCAGAAAAACAAAGGTGTAGAGAGGGCATGATTATGGTGTTGGACCATGAAATCTGATCTGAGGAAAGATGTGAGAGCATGGTGCTATTAGCGAGCTATGTTAGTCAACATGGGCTACCAGAACTAAATACCACAGACTGGGTAACTAAAACAAGAGAAATTTATCTTCTCACGATTCTGGAGGCTGGAAGTCCAAGATCAAGGTTTCTACTAAGCCTTCTCTCTTTAACTTATAGATCGCCATCCTCTCTCCCTGTGTCTTCTCAGGGTCTTCCCTCTGTGTGTCTGTGTCCAAATTTCCTCTTCTTATAAGAACACCAGTCTATTGAATTAGTCCCACCGTAATGACCTCATTTACACTTAATCACCTCTGTAATCACCTTTGTAGACCTATCTCCAAATACTGTCACATTCTGAGGGATTGGGGATTGGGACTTAAGAGTCAGCACTTTAGAGGAACACAATTCAGCCCATAACAAGGGGGTTGAAATGGAAAAACAAAGCGATGGCCAGGAAGTAGGATGCTCAAAATTGAGGTTTTGGAAGCAAAGGCCTAGAGTGTGATCAAGAAAATAGATGTCAGAGGTGAGGAAAAGACAAAACAGTTGGGGATGAAGCAGTCAAGAATAAGGCACAGAATGAATTATCCTTGTGGCTATTGAAATCACCAAGCTTGAGGACAGAATCCACAAAGGAGAAAAATACAGTAAACCAAAGTAGAGAAAGTGCTAAAATCTTCCATGAACCTGTGTCTGTGTGTGGGAGGTGTGGGGAGGGAGAGTGGGACAGGTGGGAGGGAGAACAGGAGGCAAGGTGACCAGAAGGACAGTTGATGGCTGCAACAAGGAAGGGTATCAGATGCAGCTGGTCCGGTCAGATGGTATGTGTTTTAAAGGAACTGAGATTTGTGGGAGTAGCAAGGAAAGCAAGGGAGAGCCACATTCTGGAAGAATAAACAGTGAGCAAAGAGTACACTATCTTGCCTACAAGTCCAGGAGTATATGTGGTACAGTAGAAAAAGCTTTAGGGAATGCCAGATTCTCTTAGAACAAGAAGTTGAAGAGAAATTTAAGAGAAGAGATTGCAGCTGGGGTATTTTTTTAAATTACAGACTGAGATAGTTTTTACTGGTGATTAAAAATATCATTCACCTCCCCTTTCAGCCACTTGGAAGATAGGACTTCTCAACCCCATTGTACTTAGGCAGGGACATCTGAATATTTCTGGCAAAGAAATGTGAGACATGACCCATGTTACTTTTGGGCTGAGGCAGTGAAAAGCCCATGTGCAATTCTCTCATTTCACTCTTACTCTGCTGAGGCCGCCAAGAAGGCTTTATTGCCAGATGTTTTTGATAAGAGACTGGAGCCTCTGTCAGCTTCTTCTCTGGGTGACGATGTAGAGTGGACTCCTTGCCAACCAATGTTGACCATAAAGATTAAGTGAGAAATGAGCTTTTGTTTTGTGAGGGCCAGGGGTGTTTCTGGGTGTGAGTGTGTGTGTCTGCGTGTATGTGTGTTTGATTTGTCACCACAGTAAAACCTAGTCTCTCCTGATTTGTACACACTCCATGATTCCAGAACGTACAGTGGAAGAGCTGGGAAGGGAGGGAGACTGTGGCTTATCAGCGAATGTAGTCACACTGAATACATGAGAATAAGGGTCTTGGGGCTGCAAGATGGACTTGGCAGGCTTGGGCGTCTTGAAGTGATTGAGAAAAATGAAGATGCAGGGTTTGGTGACATCTTAGGGAAAGGCAGACGGTTAGGTGTACTTGTAGCCTCCTTCAGTGGGCCTCTCAGGCACATTGTGATGGAGAGACGGGGCATGTGGTAAGGAGTGAGGGGCAGCGGTGAGAGCTCTGTGACTAGCTCCCACCACCCGCAGCATCCTGGTGGGGGCAAAAGGGACATATTACTGTGATTATATACATTTTTTTATTCTAAAGGAATATTTTCTTCTTCTTGGAGTTTCCAAATGTTTCACATAGAGAATATATTAATCACCCCCAAGAAATTCATAACAAACATTTCTACAAAGGCAGGGTGGAAGAAATAAGATAGAGGAAAAAGAGATGGAAGGGAGGTGCATGAGAATGTTCATCATAGTTGTCTCAGGATGATGGGGTTACGTGTGACTTTTGTTTCCTTCTTTGTACTTTTCTGAAATTTCAAGACTTCTGCAAGGAACTATAAATATTAAAAGGTGGAAAATGTATCACATAGTCACAGTCATAGATTCATTCACTTCTTCACTAATTCATTTAACAAACAAATATCTCTTTAGTGCACACTATGTGCTTAGCACTTTCATCAGTGCTAGACTTAGAAGCTAAGAGATTATCCAATACGAACTGTTGACTTGACTGGCTGGAAAAACCCAGAGAGGTTATGAGACAAGCTTAGGAAGTCAGCAAGGGAACCTGAAGAATAGGGATCACGCTCTTCTCGCTCTGGACTCACCGTCTTTCATCATTTTAACACCACGAACAAGAAGGATGTGATGCGACCAACCACATAATCAAACAGCAATATATCCCTTAGTGGACATCCCTTCCAGCCCCCTTTGATACAACATCCTCACATTCTTCATTGAAAAGTTCCGTTTTGTAAATACCATTTCTCTGTTCTGAAACCTTCAAAGGCTGATCATTACCTCCCAAAGAAAGTCTGGATTTTTTACCCTAACATTCAAGGCCTTCTCCAATCTGGTTTTTACATACTTCACAGATATTATATTTGGTCTGCTCATTTCTCATGTATAAAAAATAACAAATTTATCTATTATTTGTGCACTTCATGCTCCATGACTATTCTCAGTTTTTCTCCCATTATTTAGTAATTTTCTCAACAGAAGTGTGTAGCAGGAGAGGGAGACAGCCAATCAATGAACATGACTGGACCCTAAACTTTCCATCACAAAGGCTTAAATTCTAGTTTGCTCATCATTTAACAGGTGCGTGATATTAGCAAATAATCTTGGCCTCTTTGAAAAGCCTGTGTACTTCACAGGGCTATTGTTCATTTCTTTATTTACGAATTCTCATGTAATGAGCTTTTATTGCATATTTATTACTCACCAGGCTCTGTGTTAGGTACTATGCATTCATCAGAACAAGATGGGCATAGTCTCTGTGCTCACGGATCAGGAGTGAGGTGAATGAGAGAGGAAAAATGGCATAAGATTATCTGTGATTATAATTTTTAAGGAAAAAATTACAGAACTAATGCTTCTTGGAACACACATTGGAAAATGCAGGTCTAGAAACATGTTAGATTAATCTTCTGTGTGATTTGATATCTATCAACCATAGGTATTCTTGAAAATGAGAAAATGTGGGAACACCATAAAAGGTTTTTTTTTGCGGGTTAAGAAGATAATTTTCCTGGCAGGTGCTGCCACAAAGTAGATCTTTTCCCATATCAAGAGTGAAGTTGCCTAAGCAAAAGATAAGCTTCTGTTTTACTTAGAAAAGAAACAAGTAAATGAGTGGGACCACAGAGTACGTGAAACCAGCTATCCAATGCCCAGGCCTGCTAAATCATATGTTAGAGGGCAGGCAAGTCCAGAGAATGTAAACAGAGTGTGGTATCAGGCAACACAAAGAAAGGAAATGCAGAGCATACGAGGAAAGGAAATGGCTGACGATGAAGCAGACAAGGCTAAACTCCCAAAACGGAGGGCTGGAATGGGAGTGTGGAGAAGGGGCAGCATCAGGACACACAGCAGCAGGGCATGGAGCAGAGAACATCCTTCGGTGAATATGCTTAGGATAAGAATCACAGAGACACAGAGAAAGAATAGAGTTAAGAAACAGGAAGGTTGGGAAATTGTAAAGCCATTAAGAAGTTCCAAGCCCTCTCAACATCTACCCACTACACACACAACATTCGTAAGAAAAGAACAGGAGAAAGTGGATCAAAAGAGGAACACTGATGAAAACAAGGAGGTAATATGGCTCAGCACAATTACATTCACTGCCTAGGGTTGCTGCAGCAGCTATAAAGGGTCACCAAAATATGTGCTACATAGAGAATGTTGCACTGAAGAATAATTCTCATTCCCAGAAAGCAAGACTGAAATGTAGATGTATCCACGGATGGCTAGAGAGAATTTACCAGCTCTCAAAATGAGAAAAGATTCTTGGTCCAACTTAAACTCAGGCTTGTGTATTTTATGCTGCATTCAACTCCATAGAAAATTCAGTTAAAGTTCAGGCACAGGGTAAATATTCTCTTTTGCTGCAAGTCTAAATAAAGAACACTAAAATGATACTGACAAATGTAGCGTGGATACCTACATTCCAGTGGACACTAATGATCATTTGATCATTGGCCTGGAACCCAGGCTAAAAACAATCCCCAATTATGCCAGCCTACTTCTCTACCTGCTGGCAGGAAAATTTGAATGTATGTGTTTATGGGGCTATAATTTAAATGACTGATGACCCCCACACCACCAAAAAAAAAGTACCATTCCTGATACAGACAGAACTAGGGAGTAAAGAGGGAGGACCACCTTTGCAGATGAGGCTACCATGAGACTGTTCATTAAGTCCGTTCCAGGATGAAGAAACCCAGGCAATGAGCTCTTTGAAAGCAGGGCTGACGCCCACCCTTCTGAGCACAGCCAACACACAGGACCCACTACCAGACCAAACACCTAAAGCTGTGCTATCTGTTGGTTGATTGGTGAATTTTTTTACATGGATAATAGTTTGTGGATTATGCACATTCCTCCAAGTTGTGCTAATCCTTTTACAAAGAGCAGAATGACCTCTTTCTACTCCTTTGATACAAATATGCTTATTGAGAACTTCCTATATCCCGGGCCACACACTAAGGCCTGAGGATACAAAGATGAGAAGACCCTGTTTTAGTGTGCTAGGGTTACCACAACAAGGTACCACTGGGTGGCTTAAACAAGACAAACTTATCTTCTCACAGTTCTGGAGACTAGAAGTTCAAGATGGAAGTGTCTTCGGTTTGAACGCTTGTGAGGGCTGTGAGGGAGGGATCCGTTCCAGGCCTCTCTCCTTGGCTTCACCCTGTATCTTCACATGATCTTCCCTCTGTGTGTGTCTGTGTCCAAATGTCCTCTTCTATTGGATTAAAGCCCACCCTAAGGACCTTATTTTAACCTAATTCCCTCTGTAACGACCCTATCTCCAAACACAGTCACATTTTGAAAGTCAGGACTTCAACAGACAACTTGTGGCAAGGACGTAATTCAGCCCACAACAGACACATGCTCTACTTCAGAATACTCATATTTGATTGCTCAGTGAAGTGCTCCCAGGAAGACCTGAGAAAGCAAAAATATTGTTGCTGTCCAGCACTTGCCTGACAGAGTTCTACTTCCCAGCAATGAGCTTACCTTTCTTCTATTTAAACTGCATTCACAGTAAGTTCTCTGTTAAGAGAATTCTAAGCTCTACTAACTAGCCCCTCTGCCAGAGAGGCATTCTGTATTTTCAAAATCCTTGTGGAACTAAAAATCATAGTGGCTACACTTTGCCAAAAGGTATGCATGCATGTCGGAGATAAAATAGTAGTGAAGTAACTAGACAGGTCCATTCCAGAAAAAGCAAAATGACTAACTGTATACTATCTGCCCTTCTGCTTTATCTGTATAATTCTTACAAAGCGAGTTTATTCATCACAGGACTCTATTCTCTGTTCTTTGCTTCCAGTCTACACTGTGTCCCCAGCTCAGACTTTGAGAATAGAAAGTCCAGTTGCATAAACAAATTTTCTGCTTAAATAATAAGGCTTACAAACTAAAGGCATAATCATCTTAAAGCAAACTACTCCTAGTTCGCTAATTCAATGAATGATATTTACACAATGTTATTAAGAGCCATTTAGCTACCAGAAAACATTCCATTTGTACACAGCATTCCATTTCAGCCAAACTCATAAAGTGTACTCACTTGCTGCAGATCAGTTGCTCATAAAGTGTAGAGTCAATTTCTACTTCTGCATGAGCAATGTCAAAAAGGTAATAGAAGAAAACCTGCAGTCTGAGCAAGGAAGTCAGCCCACTCTTTCATTTGCATAAACACATGCATTAAAGAGGAACTTAAGGTCTATTTATTTTACAATTACAAAGGATAACAGAGCCTTTTCAAGTTTTTTCTCCCAAAACCTAAATTTCTAACTACTCTGCTAGTTACATATTATTCAGTTGGTTGAAGATTGCTATTCTTTGGTCATGAGCAAACTCAAGTTTACCAACTTTCCTTCTCACAACCAGATTCATTATCATTCTTTTAAGTCTCCTGTTCCAGTTAATATCATAAAGATCTTCCCAGTTACCCAAAGGAGATATCTTGGAATGATCTTTCACTCTTCCCTCTCCTTTACTTTCCATATCTACTCAATCCCCAAATTCTTGTGATATTACCATGCTCATTCAACTTTATTGGCTTGCCATTATATGCCAGGAACTGAGCTAAGCATTGGGGAAATAAAGACACATAAAAAATGGTGCTTTCTATCAAATAGCTCATAAAATATTTGAGAAGGAAAGTCAGTTATCAATGACAGTGATAGGGGCCATGATAGAACCATGTTTTGACTGTTTTGGGAGCTCAGAAGCAATATTCTTGAAGGGAGTTTTAAAGAAAAAGAATTAAATAAGGGCCAGATTGGCCTGGGGAAGGAAGCAGGTAGCAGTGTGGAGATGTCATTTGAAGAACAGGAAAATGCACACACATGAAGCAGCATGATGTCATTGGGAAACTACCAAACTTCAGGATGGCTAGAGCAGAGTCTGTGGTAGATTGGCAAGAGATTAAATTGCATAATAAAGCAGGGAACAGATCTTAGAATACCTAGTGTTTTAAGTTATGGATGATCCATTAAAGGCTCCTAAGTAGTGACACAACCAGATTTCTTTCCTAGAAAGCCTGCTCTATCTGCAGTGGGTAGGTTAGATCGAATGTGTAAATGCAGGTATGCTGAGGGGGGAAAATCGGATAGGAGCTATTGGGTAAATATGGAGGAGAAAGAGAGAAAATTACTTTAACCTATTGTCTTCATTCTCTCCAACATCAGCTACAAATAAGGGTGAAAACGTGTAATTTTTTTAAAAAACAGAATATCAATGCATAAAATTAGATGATACCTACTCCAATCAAGAAATTGTACTGGTTACAAAATAGCCATAGAAAAACCATACTGAACAATGCTGGTAGTACAGTATAATTGTTAATATATGGACTCTGGATTGAAACAGATCTTAGCCTAAACTTACTAATAGTGTAAACTTAAGCAGGTTACAAAACCTCACTAAACCTCAGTTTATTCATCACACAAATAAGATTAAAAATCATACCAACCTCTTAGAGCTACTGTGTGGGATAAATGGGCTGATGCATACACTTCGCACAGTACCAGACACACAGTAAGCAACCAATAGAGAGCAGCTATTTTTAGACCAGTGCAGAATTGTTTGCCTCTACAATAAACCGGCAGGGAACTGGAGAGGAGAGTCCTGAACTGGGACATCTGCGTCTATTTCTTATTGTTATTTAACTTCACATAAGTTACTTAATATCTCTATTTCTTCTGATCAACTGAGATAATTCTTGTTCTATTTATGTAATAAGGTTGTTTCTGACATGAGATAATATCTGCGAAAGTAGCCTGAATAATCTTAAGTGATGAACACATACAAGATATGATGGTCTGACCTTGGCATATTTCACTTTGGGCAGCTCTGGTCACACGGTGATAATTATGAACTCCTGCACAGAAATAGTGCCAAAAGAGCAGAGGACTCAGATGAGGTGGGGGGAGGGTGGGGCTGGACTCTAGCCCCAGGATCACCACTGACCTGTGACCCAGGCCAAGCCACTCACCTGCTGGAGTCTCCACTTCCTCATCAACAACTCAAGGGGATGTATTCCACACCCTCTAAACCACCTTACTGCAGATACAACAATCTAATTCCCTTCATTAAGACGACTTTAAGTGTTCAATATTTCACATTTTCCTCTATGCCAACAAAATGCTCCAAAATGAAGCAAAGGCAGGATTTACTATGGGTCAAGAATCTTCTAACCCAGAGTCAATGCAATCTCACATTATTTAATTTTTCACATGCTTTAATCTGTGATGACATTCAGAAATGAGCAGATTAAACATAATTAACCCATCAGAACACAGTTGTCAGGCTTCACCCCCTGAAAGGGATTTATATAGCACCACTTAACTGAAAGAGGATATCTGTGTAAAGATTCTGGTCATAACCAGATAAAAAGTAGCTGGTAATAAAACTCAGCAAAGGACAATGAACATGGGGCTTGCTATCTATTTTTTTAGTATTTTTCAAACAGATACAGAATATTTATTTGCTATTATTCCCTGCTATTCAAGTTGCATCTCCCTGCAATATGTTGCTTTTTTCCCATTGGCAATATAATCAGAAAGGTTATTTTAAAAAGAGAGAGAGAAAAGGCTAAGGGTAGATAATGTTATGAAAAAATTATTTTCTGGATGAACTAGTAAGACACCAAATTCTTCCATTATGTTCCAAGGTTCAAGAACCTGAACTGTAAACCCAGTGGAAAACTGCATAGGATTTTATTGCTGTTGATGTTATTGCTTATTTTGAGTTGTTTCTCTGAATGAAAATCGTTGTCCCCAAAAGAACAAATGGCAAAGCAGCTAATTTAGAGTTCCTCAACCTTAGCAGTACTGCATCCTGGACCAGATAATTCTGTGCTGTGAGAGGCTGCCCTATGCCTTGTAGGATGTTGCAGCATCCCTGGCCTCTACCCACTAGGTGCCAGCAGTACTCACCCACCCCCAGTCATGACAGTCAACAATGTTTCCAGACACATTGCTAAATGCCCCTGGAGAGACAAAATTGCTTCCATTGTGAACCACTGGTTTAAAGAAAGCACACACACACTTGTCCAGTTCCAAATCTGTATCACCCCACCTGCCATTATCATACTGAGAACATCCTTTACCCATATGAAACAAGACAGTTACCAGTGAGGTAGGGAATTTTTTGTAACATGACTCCTTCTCGGGGAGGGGTGATCAAATGACAGACCACCAGGGCAATAGCCAAGAAACCACCCGTTCCATGAGTTCTCATTCACAAAAGATAGGCTGGGATTCTCAACATCCCCATGGAGAATATGGAAAGCAGGAGGCCTGGAGTACAAATGCACGTGTGTATTTTAATCTCTATTTCCCATCTTGATATATGGAATCTAGAGGGCTCCATTTTCTTTTTTCTTTTTTTTTTTTTTTAATGGTCTCCTGTTATGTGTTTTCTCTGTATGTCTCTGTTTAACTCTCTCGCAGAGAACAATCTTGGAAGCTAAAATTTGTGATCAAAAAAATTTTGGAAGGAAACTGTTAGAGCATTTGCCTCTGGAAAGGGTGGGCTAGGTGGGTAGGGGTCTCTAGACTTGTTTTTATTGTATTCTCTTCCATGCTATTCGAACATTTAATAGCTTCCATGAATTTGTTTTCAAATTTAAAGAACTAGTTATCAAAATAAATTTAAATTATGATCTGCTACAGACAGTATACAGGGTAATGTGGTTTTAAATTAGAAGGCAGCTGCCAACACTGATTCCCCCTATAGACAGAATAGCAATTATTTAGGTCTGTGATTTCAAAGTCTCTAATATTTTTCCTGAATGACAGAACAGCTACCACTGCCTGTAGCATGAATGATGCAGAGAAATAGGTGAACTTCAGACGGTGGCAGAAAATAGAATCCTGGATCCCTACATTAGGGATTCTATTTTATGGGGAGGGGGATTCTGAGAAGCCCATTGCTTCTGAGAATGTATTCATAAATTCTTGCAATAATTCAGTCTAAAGCGTTGGATTACACCTGCTGTTAGGCAGGGACTTTCACATTACATAGACTGACTATGAATTCATTGTGAGTCACTGAATAACAACTATATGATATGTAAATGCAGAATAGTTGCAAATATATTTTAGCTTCTGATTAATAGATGTGCATTATATGTGTATACAAATTTATAAAATGCAACATATATTTATTCAGGGCCTACTCAGTACCCAGCAATGTGCTGACGAAAGGATATAACAGTGAATCAGACAGACATGGTCCCTCCCCTCATGGAGCACCCCTTTAGCTGAAACATAAGAGAACTGTAACTCTTTAACTTTATACATTTGTAAAATTGTCATTTATAATGAGCATTTACTTTGCTTTTATTATTGAAAAATACCTTAAAAGCAAAAAAAAGAGAATGAATTTATTAAAATAGAGCAGAGTGTCCCAATTTTTTTCCATATACAATTATTTCCACAAAATGTCCCCTCAAAAAAAAAAAATCTATGGTTAAATAAGCTGATGAAACAGCACACACCATATAATAAATACCTCTCTTAGAGAAATGAAATGTAATTAGCTGGAAATTTTTGCTTACCAGAATCCCAGGGTGTTTATCCCCACAAAAAGAAGAAGCAAAGAGAGAAGGTAGGGAGAAGAAGGGAAGAGAAGAAGAGAAAAAGAAAGGAGGAAAGGAAAAGTCAAAAAGAAAATACAGCATAAACTATATTAAACTTCCAAGGGTGCTGCAAAAGACATAAAAGTTTTCATATTGGGAATGTTTTCATATAGAGAGAGAGGTGGGGGGGGGGGGCATCCTTTGGTATCTCTGGGGGATGGGTTCCAGGACCTCCACAGATACCAAAACCCCAGGATGCTCAAGTCCCTTATATGAAATGGCATACAGTTTGCAGATAACCTATGCACATCTTCCCATATACTTAAAGTTATCTCTGGATTACTTATAATACCTAATACAGTGTAAATGCTATGTAACTAGTTGTAAATATAATGTAAATGATATGTAAATAGTTGCTGGCATATAGATTCAAGTTTTGCTTTTTAGCTTTTTAGTGGTTGGTTGAATCCACAGATGCAGAACCAGCAGATACGGAGGGCTGCTTGCGTGTGTGTGCGTGTGTGTGTGTGTGTGTGTAGAGATATATACACACAGTCTGTATAGAGAGAGATACATAGTTATAGATATCTCAACTAAAGAAAAGGAGAGGGAAAAGAAAATGTGTATGGTAAATAAACATGAATGCACGGAAAGAGAGTGAGAATGAATGGAGCAGTAAATGGGTAGAGAGACAGACCGACAAACAGAAAGACAAACAGATAAATGGATAAGTGGGGAAAAGGAAGAAGAGAAAAGGAGAAAATGGCACAGAGAAAATATTTCTGAGCAGCTGCTTTAATGATGGATGTTTGCTTTATAACACACTATATGATCTATGTTTATCTCTTCAAGAATACCTATAGTTAAGATCCACATTCTTCTTAAAGTGTGTGAAATCAAAGCAGTAAGTTTGGGGACCATACCAACAAAGGCAGGCTCCAAAGTAGTCCACTATGCTAGCATCACACATACCTGGACCAATAAGGCTCTGCAAGGCCTGCCTGTATAGGTCATAGAATTAAGGATCAACACATTCTAGGAAGCACTAATGTAGGAAGACAAAGCCTACTAAAACTTGTCAGTAGATAACAAGAACATGATTAAAGAAAACAGAATAATGCTAACTAGATAGATGATAGATGTAGATAGATAGATAGGGAGGGAGGGAGGAAGGAAGGAAGGGAGGGGGCAGGGAGGAAGGAAGGAAGGGAGGGAGGGAGGGAGGGTGAGAGGGAGGGAGGAAGGAAGGAAGGAAGGGGGGATGGGGGAAAGGAAGGAAGGAAGGAAGGAAGGGAGGAAGGGAGGAAGGTTGGTTCTAAAGTGACACTAATTCAAACTGTTTAAACATTTGCCAGCATTAAGGCAGCAGCCTAACTTTAACATGTTAAAAATCTCACCCAGCAACTGGTTTTGTAGTTCTACCTGAAAGGCATTTCTATTATCATGAAGAGTTTTTGTTACGGTAATCATTTTGAAACTAGTTTACAGTTTAAATAAATGGCCACAGCATATTTTAATGGAATACATTTTTTATATTATTAGACTTATTTGCTAATATTGTACTGAAGATTTCTGTGTCTGTGCTCATGAGGGATACTCATCTGTATTTTCCTTATCCTGAAATGTCCGTCTCAGGTTTTAGTATCAGGGAAATGTTCAAAACACAAGTTAGGAAGTGTTTTCTCTTCCTCTGTATTTTGAAAAAGTTTATGTAAGATCAATAGTTCTCTTCCTTAGATGTTTGATAAGATTCATCATTGAAAATATATGGTCCTGGTGTTTTCTGGTGATTGATTACAAATTCAGTTTCTTTCATTGATATGAGGCTATTCAGATATTGCTTCTTCCTGTATCAATTTTAGTAATATGTGTCTATCAAAGAATTTATTCATTTTATTTAAATGGTCAAATTTACTGGCATAAAGTTGTTTATAACATCCCTTTATTTTCCTTTCAGTGATGTCCCATTTTCAGTTCCTGGTATTGATCATTTGTGTGTGTGTGTGTGTGTGTGTGTGTGTGTGTGTGTGTGTGTGTGTGTGTTGAGGGGGTTCCCCTCTTTTTCTTTTGAGCTATCTTGTTAGGGGGTTTTATTGACTTTCTTAATCTTTTTGAAGAACTAGCTTTTGGCTTTTGTTTCTTTGTTAAATTTCTCTATTGTTTGCCCGTTTTATATTTTATTGGTTTTTGCTTTTATCTTTATTAATTACTTTCTTCTTCTTAGTTTGGATTTAATTTGCTTTTGTTTTTCTACTTTCTTAAGTAGGAAACTTAGATCATTCATTTTAAACCTTTTGTCTTGTCTAATATAAGCATTTAACTACAAATTTTCCTCTAAGTAGTGTGTTAGTTGCATTCCACAAATTTTGCATTTTCATTATCATTCAATTTGAAATATTTTCTAATTTCTTCTGGTTTGTTCTTAAAATATATGGTTCATTCTTAAAACCATGGATTATTATAGATGTATTGCTTAATTTCATAACTAGTCTACAAATATGGGTCCCACCAATGCCTACTCTCTCTGTACATGTATGTTACTCCTCACATTGAGATGGAGATCATTTATCTTATCCTCAAATTTATGCTGGCCTTGCTAGCTGGCTTTAATCAACAGAATGCAAGAGAAGTGATGCTGTGCCAGTTCCAGGCTGAGTTGATCTAATTTGTAGTTGAGTTGAGTTTTGATTTGTTGCAGCTGTATTTAATAAATTTTAGTCACCAAAAGTTTCAAATATTTCA
The DNA here is from genome assembly GCF_028023285.1 of Balaenoptera ricei. Taxonomy (NCBI): domain Eukaryota; kingdom Metazoa; phylum Chordata; class Mammalia; order Artiodactyla; family Balaenopteridae; genus Balaenoptera; species Balaenoptera ricei. The sequence continues at coordinate 107,461,886 of NC_082642.1, read as the reverse complement.
AGGGCAAGATCATGGATTGTGATCTGAACACAAGCAATGCTTCAAAGGTCCCTCTATGCTTTATAATCTATCCAATGGCTTTTAAGACCTCTGTGGAGTCCCTCTGTTCTCCCATCCCAGACCATGAAAATCTTTCTCTGCCCTGCTATCCTTCCCCTAGGTTTCAGTGTGCCACCGTGCTGCAATCAGTAAATTCCTGGTATGCCAAAGGGGTTTCTCTCAGCTCTCTGGCCCTGCCTCCAGCCTTTAGGCCATGCACCTGCCCTATATGCTAAAAGACACTGTGTGCCTCAGTGGAATTTCTTAGCTCTCCTACTTTGCTCCCACCCTTCAGCATGCTGCCTCTGCTCTCAGTGGCAAGAACTGGGAGGTAGACATGGCTTTGCTCTCTGACCAGGGCTCGTTGGGGTCTAATCCAACAGGCATTGTTAAATGTTTATTAGAAGTTCATCTGGTTTCTTCCTATCCAATTTGAGGTGAGTTGGTGCCTCTTTCTGCTGTTCCTCAGGGAAAAGAGCAGTCATGGGTCCTTCGCTGCTAGGAAGGATCATGATTCCTTTCTAGACTTTAATTCACTTGTAATCCTTTAGCTCTTTGCTATTCATATTTATCGGATTGTTCTCATTCACAGTGGAATCGATGGTCTTTTTCAACTTTCTACCTCAAAACAGGAAGCAGAAGTCCTTGTATTTCAATATATTTAAGGTCCATAACCTTTTCACTCAACAGACGGGCCAGTGATAAATGATCTTTCAATACTTGCTCAAATTTCTCTCCCACTTACTAAGCTTGTACAACTAGAGTGATTGATGCCCTCCTCCTGACCCAGTTTATAGGCCAATTTTCATCAGGTCAACAGATAAATTAGCAACCTCACTGCCTTGCCGAGCAGCCTCTGGTTGTATGTACAGGGTTGAGGTGGATGCTTTAGGGTTAGAGTCTGTTTATGGGATTAGGCGGGCTGACTGGATATTAATATACACAGCTCTTCATACTACAAGGACCTTCTCTGATACCTGCGATATTGTTTCCATGTATATGTCTAATCTGATTTGTTTCCCATCTGACATTTCAGTGACATGGTGAAATTAGTACCACGCCCTGCTCTCCATCCTACACGGCCAGGATAGTGATACCTAAATTTTGCTAGCCACTCAGTCTTTGCTAGTCACCTACTCATCTCCACATCCACCAACAACTAGTCAGCACCTTGCTATTGTAAAAAATGATCTGCAAACATGAAGCTCTCTACTCATCTGCTTTTAAGCATTACCCACCCACATTTTGCTCCAATATTTTATACAGAACCTGTGAGATTTTTTTTATTACTATATGCCCAGCACAGTGTATGCCACAAAGTGTTCATTCAATAAATGTTCATTATTATTTAATTAAAGATATTACTGGTTAAAATTTCTACCTACATTGCAGGTAAGGTAAACCATGGCAGACAGATGAAGGAAGACAGTTCATGAGTGAGTCTTAATGACTGGCTTCACCTATAAAACCAGTTGTCCTAGTAATGGTCAAGAGTGGATTCCCCCCTCTGTACACTACTCCAAGATATGGTTCAATGGTTAGACTTCTGGTTCAAATTCTGATGTTTAAAATTCAGATGTGAAATTGGGTAAGGTGAGAGACAATGCTACATGAAAGTAATATCAACTGTCAAGGGCTGAGCTGAGTTGAGCTGAGTGGTGGTAGAGTGGTCAATTAAGATAACAAGCCAAAATGAAACAGTCAAGCCTTTAATAATTTACTGTGACAGTATAATCAAGAGGTCAAATAGGGAAAGTGCCAGCTCCCTCACTGTACCACTTTTCCCCATGGATCAGCCCTAGGTCAGGGTCTGGTGAATAAGCCCAGATGGGAATCATCTCACTGCCAAGAGAGTCCAAAATAAAAGACTCTTGAGCTTTTTATGGACCTGAGGGCCAGAAAGAGGGGGAGAGGGAAGGGTTAGGAATGAAAAAGTACTAAGTACAGGGTCAGATGGAGAAAAAGTGTCTTCAAGCCTTCCCCCCTTCCCTAGACAAGGAGGTCTCTGCAGAGGCACCTGAGAAAGGCTTCTGCCAAAGGCCCCCAATAAAGAGACCTCCAAATGGAGGTGCCTGGGCTAGGAATGCAGAAATACTTGAGAGCATGGCCAGCCAGGGGGCTGGAGTCCTCAGCTGTTATTCCCTCCAGACACTGCAAATACATTAGCTTTGCACCAAGCCGGGTGTGAGGAAGGCAGCTTTGCTTGGCGGGCTTTGTTTTTTCCTACAGTCAGGCTTAAAACAAATCACACAGAAGATTTGGGCCGGGAGCTGGGCTCCTCATCATCTACCAGCAACAAGCAGGAACCGAGGTAGGTGGAAACCTAGAGACTCCACAGGCCCACTCGGTTACACAGCCTGAGAGCCTGGTCTCCTGAAAGGGGCTGGAGGAAATCCAGCACTTTGAGAACTTCTTTTCTACCTAAGTCCCTGCCAAGCTCTGTCCTGTCTCAAGACACTGAGCCTGGTGGTCCACTGCACACACATGCAGAAACTAATCAGGGCAAAGGAAGAAGTTCTGAGACAGTTTATAAAATTATCTACGAGGCAGGGGGATCTTCGAGACTAAAAGCACTGGTGTTGTTATGATTCTCACAATAAATTAGAGTTAAAGAAAACCTAGACTCATCTTCATTACATTCATCATCACTTAATACTTTGCATCCATGGATATTAAATACGATAAATTTAAACGGCACCTTCAAAAGATGTAGCTCCTGTCCTGAAACAATTTACATTCTACAGAAGCACTTAGATCTGGGGGGAAAGGCCTGAGAGAATGTAGCTGTGCTGGTTAATGCCAACAAAAATAAAATAAATGACCAGCAGGAGTTCCATTAAAGGCAGTCTCATGTAAAAGTTTAGTTTCTTTCAAAGACTCAATAGGCATTCTTTTACTATGACATATACACAGATTTTGGACAGTAGAGCCTTTGTTTTGTTTAATAGATCAAAAAAGAAAGCTATGGAGTGGTTTATAATATCAGCCTTGAACAGCGATTCCGGATAAAGTATGGGGTACTTGAAACAATAAATCACATCTTAATGGGACTTGTAATGAAAATGCCATGGAAGGATAATAGTCTAAGGGTCTCTGTCATACTATGTAACTAACAGTAGTAATTGTCGGAGATTATTTCCAGAGTCAATGCCCTATAAAAGAATGACACACAGAAAGAAGTGTGTTTCCAGAGTCAATGCCCTATAAAAGAAAGAAGTGTGCAATCCTGATATTATCCTTGGTAACAGGCTGATATCCAACACCGTGTGCCTGGCAGAGGGAAGAGCAAGTGTATGAATATTTTGAAAGGAAAGAGAAAGAGAAAATCATTCTAGTTTCTAAGTCATTCTTTCTTGTATATCTTTTCAGAAATAAATACTTAGGCTCTACTGCCTATCCAAATACCTAGTTGCTACCTATGGGGGAGGAGGGAGGGAATACTGCCTTGAAAATGACCACCACCACATAAGTCATGTAAGTTGGGCTTAGGTAGAAAGTTTTTCTTTTTTTAGTTTTTCTTCAAAGGAAATTTTATTTTTCTGACAGTTTTATGGGCACTGTTTTCTGCAAATATCATCTCTAGCCCTAGCTCTCATCTTACATTCACTGGAAACCATTTCTACTTCATTTCACAATCATCAACAAATGAGTGGTGTCTTCTGGATCCGCCATGTAGCAATGCTGTTATATCTAAGGATTCCCACTGAATTGACAGGCTCTCAATGAATCTCCAGAAGTATCTCATTTGGTCAGTAAAACTATTAAACAGATGAGATTTAGGCTGAACCAAAGAGCCACAGCATTACAAATCCCGCCTGGAATAAAGTTTCCAAGAAAGCATCAGTTAACCTATTCCTGAGTATCATCCCTGCAGAAGGAAGCCTGTAGCTGATGATCCTGTCATAACTGATAATAAAGCAAACAATGAATTGTTCAAAAATAGGCAAAAGATTTTTCAAGAAAAAATGCAAACAACTCACTATTAGAGATGAGACTATTTATTAAATAATCCAAGTTAATTCTTACTTTACTCTTTATACCATTTAATAAGAGTAGATATTATGGAATGGGACAGTTCTAGCAATCGTGTTTCCAGTGCATATATAAGCTGGAAACATTAGATTTTTCATAAAGCTTAAATATTCAGCTTGGTAATTTTAGTAATTGCATTGTCTTTTCTCACTGCGTTTCTTTAGAGATATTTCCACTTCTCTCCTGCCTGAGAGAACAGGCAGAGAAATTAATAGAAAATTTCTATTAATTTGTCTTTCTGCATATGTTTGCCCTCCTTTTGTGCCATAGTTCTGCAGTTAGAACTCTTAGAAAAAGCACAATGCTTAAGTATGAGAATTAAGAATGTAATTTTGCTCATTATTTTTCTTTTTGTGATTTCTCACATGTATTCCAGATATTTATTTTAATGTTTTTTTCACCAGAATCATTTGAGGGCAAAGGGCAGTCTCATTTATCAGCATTTAGTAATATAGTTTGATAAATGTTAAATTATATTCCTTATTCTAGATAAACATTCATGGTGCCCTAAATATAACCAAATGAAAAAAATCCTATTTTATCTTATTTTATCTTATTATGAAACTGACATTTTCAACATTTATTTAAAATTTTTAAAAGGCCTATCCCAAGCAGCTATAAATTTTAAAATCACAACCGCATTGAGCAAATGGGACATGTATATAATTTATTAAAATATAAAGCCAGCAAGTGTTTTCAGGAAAGTCCAAAGTACTTCCTTGTTCCAAGGTAGGAAAGCTCCACTGGTTGACAGGCTCAGGATAAGCTCACTGAGAACACCAATTTTAAGACAGGTTTGGAAATGAATTTGATTTCAATATAATACTCTCTATTTACTTCATTTTTCTTCCTTTATATGGTAAAAAGATTCAAACATTCTATCAAAATACACAAAACAGGAAAGCAGGATTCACAGGTTTTATCTGACCATCTGCATATATACAATGTGTACAGTTGATTCTATTTTTCACATAACAATATGTGAAGTTGAGGAGATAATATTCATAATTATTGGGAAACAGGTACTACAGAAGAAAAAGTATTTGTTAGTTTTCAAGGAACATCCTGCTAATCTTTTATTGATTCCATTATTCACAAAAGGATAAATCTCTAATAGTGCACCTTACTGAGCCTGAAATAGAAAGATTTTCATGGATGGCCTCATAGAGAGGTGCAGGCTAGCCATGGGCCAGGGAAATCTATCATAGTAACACTACATCCCCTAGTTTCTGCTTTCTGATCTCACAAAATTCCAAAGTTACTGACGACAGCATTTATTTCAGCAAATTTAGCATGCCCTTTAAACTGCCACAAGTTAGATGCACAGTTCAAAATGCACACAAAATATACACTAAAAGTACATTTACCTCATCCCTAAATGACATATTTATTTTAAATGCAATACCTCAGGGCTCCTAAGAAGGATGGAATTAGGAATCAGAGGATGGTACTTGATGCCTTCCCTCCCCCACATCTTAGCTGAGTAACCTCAATCTAGTCATTCTTTCAGAAGAAAAACACATTGAGTACCAGATACTGTTCTAGGTACTAAAGATGAGGCACTTACATTCCAGTGGGGGAAGCAGACAGTAATCCATGTGCATAAGTGAATGTGCACATTGTAACTAAGTATACAGCCCAGCAAAGGTATGACATGCTGCAGAGAAAGACAAACCCAGATCAGGTGACCAGAGAGGTGTTACTTTATAGACAGGACTCAGCGGTCTCACTAATAGGCTCCCTGTGTGCCGAGACTGAAGAAAGTGAGTAAGCAGGCCAGGAATATTGGGGGGCAGAGTGCCCCTTCCAAAGTGGCTCACTTTGGTGTATTCACGGAGCAACAAGGAGGTGCTGGTAGCTGGAGCTGAGTGAGAAGACGTGGGGTTGGTAGGACATAGGGTCAGAGGAGGAAACAGATGTCACCGCCCACTTACATTTTTATTTTGTCCTTTTTCATGTACAGTCTCACTAGTGTTATATTCTTTGAGACTCTTTTTACTTCCTTCATTGTTCTCCTTCCTGAGTACAAAGTTTAATTAATCTGCAGTGAATATGAAAGGGTTTGAACTCATCCAGTGTGAGGGCAGAATTGGTAATGAGATGTAAAGAAACCACTGACTTCTTCTGACTCTGCTAGAACTTCGGGCTCCGGGCTGCTTCTTTTCAAGAACCTTTTCAAATCCCTGCCTCCTAGTGGGGCCCTCCCAGGCCTCACCTCATGCTCTTAGTTTGCAATCCAAAAACAGTATGTTCTTCAATATGTGATGATCCTGCACCTTTGGAAGTCATCCAGATTAACCAACCCAGGGAATGAAAAGAGACCTATCTCTTGCGTGGCATACATTTCAAAGGGGGGCTAGCCCAGAACAAAATGGAGAAGGAATTCAAAGGCCTCATATGGAAGGTGATCCTGCTCTCTGGAAAGGAGCCACTAGTTATCAATCATCATAATCCCGCTCCTCTGCTCCCCGCTCAGAGACTGCTCTACTCCATCCACATGTAGCCAAACAGTGAACAGGAGAGCAATGGGAACAACACTCAGAAATTCACCTGCCCTAAGTGCCATGAATTCTCTATATAAAAGAGAGATAGGAGATCTGTAAATAATTTTAATATGGATAGAAATGCAAATTTTGTTTTCTATCATCACATTTGTATTGGACAGAACAGCCCAAATAAAAATTGATCATACAGCTTCAAGTTTGTTTATGTAAATGCTTGGTTCAAGAATAATGAAAAGAGACTTCCCTGGTGGCACAGTGGTTAAGAATCCACCTGCCAATGCAGGGGACACGGGTTCCAGCCCTGGTCTGGGAAGATCCCACATGCCACGGAGCAACGAAGCCCGTGCGCCACAACTGCTGAAGCCCACACTCTAGAGCCCACGTGTCACAACTACTGAGCCCACGCACTGCAACAAAGAGTAGCCCCCGCTCGCCACAACTAGAGAAACCCTGTGTGCAGCAACAAAGATCCAACGCAGTCAAAAATAAATAGATACAGAAATTTATAAATAAATAAAATATACCTTTAAAAAAAGAATAATGAAAATACCCTGTATAAAAATATTTACAAAAAAAATAGATTAGAGACAATTAAAGATCTAAATGGTAAAATGTGAAGCAAGATAAAAATACATAAAGAAGAATAAAAATATAAAGTATTATGCAATAGAGGTTTGGAGTGCTTTCTGAAATCAGATTCAAATGCTTAACTGTATAAAAATTTAAATGTATGATCATAAAAGGCTGTGTTAACAAAGTTTGAAAACAGGTAACAGATTAGGAGAAAATATTTGCAATGTATGTAGCAGTAGAAGGATTAGGAGTCAGAATACATATGAAGAACTCCTACAAATCAGATCATCCATAAAAATGGTAGAGCGTAAGAAATTTGAACAGATCACAAAATTGGAAATAAAGTACACAGATGCTCAACTTTTAGTCATTAGGGAAATATAACAAGAAAAAAATTTTTAGTCTCACTAACGAAAAATAAAAGGTTTGATACTATTCAGTGTCGGCAAGGCAAAGGAAAGAACACTCACTTTTGGAAATGTAAATTAAAAACAAAGGTTTTGAAGGATAATTTGACAGCATCTATCAAAATATAAAATGTGCATTATCCTTGACCCAGCAATTAAATTTCCAGGTATTTTCATCTAAAGCAATGTTAGTACGTGTAACAAAGAGTCACACACAAGGATGGTCAGTTCAGTGTTGCTCCTAATGGTAATAAAATGGAAATATTCTAAATGTCCAACAACAGGAGGAGAGGTAAATAAACTATGGTGTGACCCATACTCTGGATACTGCATAGCAGTTTCTAAAAATTACGGAAATCTCTACACGAGTGGTTTTTCAAGCTGGGAACAGTTTTGGCAATGAACGGCGAGGGACATTTTTGGTTGACACAAATAGAAGGGGTGGGGGTGCTACTAGCATCCAATGAGTAGAGGTCAGGGATGTTGCTAAACATTCTACAATGCACAGGACACCTCTCTCCCAAACAAAGAATTATCCAGTCCTAAATGATAGTGCCAAGGTTGAGAAACTTTGCCTTATACTAACATAGAAAGAACTCCAAGTCATCATGTTAAGTGACAAAAGCAAGCCAGACAACAACACTTACGATATTATCACACTTTGTAAAAACAAAATCAAAATTTAAAAATCTTCACAATGTGTTTGTGTATAAATATCATTTTTCTGGATAAATAGATATTAAAATATTAACAGTATTTAACTTCTGGGGGAAAGGGAGACAATATAAAGTAGACAGCAACTCTACATTTTTCTGTACACTTTGAAATTTTCCCACCTAGCACATTATTTATGTAATTAAAAGAACAAAATAAAATTGCAAAAGCATATATTCCATTCATTCTAAGTGGATTAAATGAAGTTCTCACTTTCTCTCCTGAGCTTTGGAACCTCTGATAAACCATTCCCTACTCTTGAATATTACTGTCTGAAAAGTAGCGATAATACAAACATTTGTTTCAGTAACGATTTTGATTTAAAAGTACTTTGAATTCCCTAGAATACAGTTGCTCTTATGCGCTGAGCTGTTTCCAGCCAAAAAATTCAAATGCTGAAGTCCCAACTCCCATTACTTCAGAATGTAACTGTATATAGAGATAAGGTCTTTACAGAAATGATTAATGTAAAAAATGAGGCCACTGGAGATTGGTTCAAGATGGCAGAGTAGAAGGACACGTGCTCACTCCCTCTTGCAATACCAGAATCACAACTAACTGCTGAACAATCATCGACAGGAACACACTGGAACTCACCAAAAAAGATAACCCACCTCCAAAGACAAAGGAGAAGCCACAACGAGATGGTAGGAGGGGCGCAATCACAATAAAATCAAATCTCATAACCGCTGGGTGGGTGACTCACAAACTGGAGAACACTTGTACCACAGAAGTCCACCCACTGGAGTGAAGATTCTGAGCCCCATGTCAGGCTTCCCAGCCTGGAGGTTCAGCAATGGGAGGAAGAATTCCTGGAGTGTCAACTTTGAAGGCTAGCGGGATTTGACTGCAGGACTTCGACAGGACTGGGAGAAACAGAGACTCCACTCTTGCAGGGCACACAGAAAGCAGTGTGCGTATCAGGCCTCAGGGGAAAGAGCAGTGACCCCATAGGAGACTGAACCAGACCTACCTGCTAGTGTTGGAGGGTCTCCTGCAGAGGCGGGGGATGGCTGTGGCTCACCGTGGGGACAAGGACACTGGCAGCAGAAGTTCTGGGAAGTATTCCTTGGTGTGAGCGCTCCCAGAGTCTGCCATTAGCCCCACCAAAGAGCCAGGTAGGCTCCAGTGCACGGTCGCCTCAGGCCAAACAAGCAACAGGGAGGGAACCCAGCCCCACCCATGAGCAGACAAGCGGATTAAAGTTTTACTGAGCTCTGCCCACCAGAGCAACACCCAGCTCTACCCACCACCAGTCCCTCTGATCAGGAAGCTTGCACAAGCCTCTTAGATAGCCTCATCCACCAGAAGGCAGAGAGCAGAAGCAAGAAGAACTACAATTCTGCTGCCTGTGGAAGGAAAACCACATTCACAGAAAGATACACAAAATGAAAAGGCAGAGACTATGCACCAGATGAAGGAACAAGACAAAACCCCAGAGAAACAACTAAATGAAGTGGAGATAGGCAACCTTCCAGAAAAAGAATTCAGAATAATGATAGTGAAGATGATCCAGGACCTTGGAAAAAGAATGGAGGCAAAGATCGAGAAGATGAAAGAAATGTTTAAAAAAGACCTAGAAGAATTAAACAACAAACACCTAGAAGAATTAAAGAACAAACAGAGATCAACAATACAATAACCAAAATGGAAAATGCACTAGAAGGAATCAATACCAGAATAACTGAGGCAGAAGAACAGATAAGTGACCTGGAAGACAGAATGGTGGAATTCACTGCCACGGAACAGAATGAAGAAAAAAGAAAGAAAAGAAATGAAAACAGCCTAAGAGACCTCTGGGACAACATTAAACGCAACAACATTCGCATTATAGGGGTCCCAGAAGGAAAAGAGAGAGAGATAAAGGACCCGAGAAAATATCTGAAGAGATTACACTCGAAAACGTCCCTAACATGGGAAAGGAAACAGCCACCCAAGTCCAGGATGCGCAGAGAGTCCCAGGCAGGATAAACCCAAGGAAAATCACGCCGAGACACACAGTAACCAAACTGACAAAAAAAAAGAGAAAGAAAATACTGAAAGCAACAAGGGAAAATTGACAAATAACAAACAAGGGAACTCCCATAAGGTTAACAGCTGATTTCTCAGCAGAAACTCTACAAGCCAGAAGGGAGTGGCATGATATACTTAAACTGATGAAAGGGAAGAAGCTACAACCAAGATTACTCTACCCGGCAAGGATCTCATTCAGATGCAATGGAGAAATCAAAAGCTTTACAGACAAGCAAAAGCTAAGAGAATTCAGCACCACCAAACCAGCTCTACAACAAATGCTAAAGGAACTTCTCTAAGTGGGAAACACAAGAGAAGAAAAGGACCTACAAAAACAAACCCGAAACAATTAAGAAAATGGTAACAGGAACATACATATAGATAATTACCTTAAACGGGAATGGATTAAATGCTCCAACCAAAAGACACAGGCTCGCTGAATGGATACAAACACAAGACCCATATATATGCTGTCTAAAAGAGACCCACTTCAGACCTAGGGACACATACAGACTGAAAGTGAGGGGATGGAAAAAGATATTCCATGCAAATGGAAATCAAAAGAAAGCTGGAGTAGCAATACTCATATCAAATAAAACAGACTTTAAAATAAAGAATGTTACAAGAGACAAAGAAGGATACTACATAATGATCAAGGGATCAATCCAAGAAGAAGACATAACAATTATAAATATATATGCACCCAACATAGGAGCACTTCAATACATAAGGCAACTACTAACAGCTATAAAAGAGGAAATCGACAGTAACACAATAATAGTGGGGGACTTTAACACCTCACTTACATCAACGGACAGATCATCCAGACAGAAAATTAATAAGGAAACACAAGCTTTAAATGACATAACAGATCAGATAGATTTCATTGATATTTATAGGACATTCCATCCAAAAACAGTAGATTACACTTTCTTCTCAAGTGCACACAGAACATTCTCCAGGATAGATCACATCTTGGGTCACAAATCAACCCTCGGTAAATTTAAGAAAAATGAAATCATATCAAGCATCTTTTCCAACCACAATGCTATGAGATTAGAAATCAATTACAGGGGAAAAAATGTAAAAAACACAAATACATGGAGGATAAACAATACAGTACTAAATAACCAAGAGATCACTGAAGAAATCAAAGAGGAAATCAAAAAATACCTAGAGACAAATGACAATGAAAACACGACGATCCAAAACGTATGGGATGCAGCAAAAGCAGTTCTAAGAGGGAAGTTTATAGCTATACAAGCCTACCTCAAAAAACAAGAAAAATCTCAAATAAACCATCTAACCTTACACCTAAAGGAACTACAGAAAGAAGAACAAACAAAACCCAAAGTGAGTAGAAGGAAAGAAATCATAAGATCAGAGCAAAAATAAATGAAATAGAAACAAAGAAAACAACAGCAAAGATCAATAAAACTAAAAGCTGTTTCTTTCAGAAGATAAACAAAATTGATAAACCTTTAGCCAGACTCATCAAGAAAAAGAGGGAGAGGACTCAATAAAATTAGAAATGAAAAATGAGAAGTTACAACAGACACCGCAGAAATACAAAGCATCATAAGAGACTATTACAAGCAACTCTATGCCAATTAAATGGACAACCTGGAAGAAATGGGCAAATTCTTAGAAAGGTATAACCTTCCAAGACTGAACCAGGAAGAAATAGAAAATATGAACAAACCAATCACAAGTAATGAAATTGAAACTGTGATTTAAAAGCTTCCAACAAACAGAAGTCCAGGACCAGATGGCTTCACAGGTGAATTCTATCAAATATTTAGAGAAGAGCTAACACCCATCCTTCTCAAACTCTTCCAAAAAATTGCAGAGGAAGGAACACTCCCAAACTCATTCTATGAGGCCACCATCACCCTGATACCAAAACCAGACAAAGATACTACAAAACAAGAAAATTACACACCAATGCCACTGATGAATAAAGATGCAAAAATCCTCAACAAAATACTAGCAAACAGAATCCAACAACACATTAAAAGGATCATACACCATGATCAAGTGGGATTTATCCCAGGGATGCAAGGATTCTTCAATATACGCAAATCAATCAGTGTGATACACCATAGTAACAAATTGAAGAAAAAAAACCATATGATCATCTCAATAGATGCAGAAAAAGCATTTGACAAAATTCAACAACCGTTTATGATTAAAAACTCTCCAGAAAGTGGGCATAGAGGGAACCTACCTCAACATAATAAAGGCCATATACGACAAACCCACAGCAAACATCATTCTCAATGGTGAAAAACTGAAAGCATTTCCTCTAAGATCAGGAACAAGACAAGGATGTCCACTCTCACCACTATTATTCAACATAGTTTTGGAAGTCCTAGCCACGACAATCAGAGAAGAAAAAGAAATAAAAGGAATACAAATTGGAAAAGAAGAAGTAAAACTGTCACTGCTTGCAGATGACATGATACTATACATAGAGAATCCTAAAGATGCCACCAGAAAACTACTAGAGCTAATCAATGAATTTGGTAAAGTTGCAAGATACAAAATTAATGCACAGAAATCTCTTGCATTCCTATACACTAACAATAAAAGATCAGAAAGAGAAATTAAGGAAACAATCCCATTCACCATTGCAAAAAAAAAGAATAAAATACCTAGGAATAAACCTACCTAAGGAGGTAAAAACCTGTACTCAGAAAACTCTAAGACACTGATGAAAGAAATCAAAGATGATACAAACAGATGGAGAGATATACCATGTTCTTGGATTGGAAGAATCAATATTGTGAAAATGACCATACTATCCAAAGCCATCTACAGATTCAACGTAATCCCTATCAAATTACCAGTGGCATTTTTTACAGAACTAGAACAAAAAATCTTAAAATTTGTATGGAGACACAAAAGACCCCGGATAGACAAAGCAGTCTTGAGGGAAAAAAACGGAGCTGGAGGAATCAGACTCCCTGACTTTAGACTATACTACAACGCTACAATAATCAAGACAAAATGGTACTGGTACAAAAACAGAAACATAGATCAATGGAACAGGATAGAAAGCCCAGAGATAAACAAACGCACCTATGGTCTACTAATCCATGACAAAGGAGGCAAGGATATACAATGGAGAAAAGACAGCCTCTTCAATAAGTGGTGCTGGGGAAACTGGACAGCTACATGTAGAAGAATGAAATTAGAATACTCCCTAACACCACACACAAAATTAAACTCAAAATGGATTAGAGACCTAAATGTAAGACCGGACACTATAAAACTCTTAGAGGAAAACATAGGAAGAACACTCTTTGACATAAATCACAGCAACATCTTTTTTGATCCACCTCCTAGAGTAATGGAAATAAAAACAAAAATAAACAAATGGGACCTAATGAAACTTCAAAGCTTTTGCAAAGCAAACTACAAACAAGACGAAAGTACAACCCTCAGAATGGGAGAAAATATTTGCAAATGAATCAACGGACAAAGGATTAATCTCCAAAACGTATAAACAGCTCATGCAGCTCAATATTAAAAAACAAACAACCCAATCCAAAAATGGGCAGAAGACCTAAATAGACATTTTTCCAAAGAAGATATACAGATTGCCAACAAACACATGAAAGAATGCTCAACATCATTAATCATCAGAGAAATGCAAATCAAAACTACAATGAGATATCATCTCACACTGGTCAGAATGGCCATCATCAAGAAATCTATAAACAATAAATGCTGGTGAGGGTGTGGAGAAAAGGGAATCCTCTTGCACTGTTGGTGGGAATGTAATTTGATACAGCCACTATGGAGAACAGTATGGAGGTTCCTTAAAAAACTAAAAATAGAACTACCATACGACACAGCAATCCCACTACTGGGCATATACCCTGAGAAAACCATAATTCAAAAAGAGTCATGTACCACAATGTTCATTGCAGCTCTATTTACAATAGCCAGGTCACGGAAGCAACCTAAATGCCCATCGACAGATGAATGGATAAAGAAGATGTGGCACATATATACAATGGAACATTACTCAGCCATAAAAAAGAATGAAATTGGGTCATTTGTGGAGACGTGGATGGATCTAGAGACTGTCATACAGAGTGAAGTAAGTCAGAAAGAGAAAAACAAATATCGTATATTAACGCATGTATGTGGAACCTAGAAAAATGGTACAGGTGAACCGGTTTGCAGGGCAGAAATTGAGACACAGAAGTAGAGAAAAAACGTATGGACACCAAAGGGGGAAAGTGGCAGGAGGTGGGGGTTGTGGTGTGATGAATTGGGCGATTGGGATTGACATATATACACTCATGTGTATAAAATGGATGACTAATAAGGACCTGCTGTATAAAAAATAAATAAAATAAAATTCAAAAACAAATAAATTTAAAAAATAATATAAAATGAGGCCATTAAGGCGGGGCCGTAATCCTACATGACTAGTGTCCTTATAAGAAGATGAAGAAACACCGGGGATGCTGTACACAGAGGAAAGACCAGTGAAGACACAAGGGAGAAGGTAGCCATCTGCAAGCCAAGGAGAGTGGACTCAGAAGGTACCAAAGTAATGGACACCTTGATCTTGAACTTCCAGCCTCCAGAGCTATGGGAAAATATATTCTCTTGTTTAAGCCATCCAGTCTGTGGTAATTTTGTTACGGCAGTCCTAGCAAACTAATATCGTTGCTGTATAAGAATACTGTAAGAATGAAATTTATCTATTGGTTCCTATTCTATTCTCACTAAAAGGGGTTAAAGGCAAAAAGCAAACAAAAATTATTAAGCTCGTTTCATTTCTCAGCTGAGGAGATGAACACAGTGAGTGAAAGCAAGTCCATACTCCTCGATGACAACCATGCTGCATCCCGGACCATCGCTGACACTACTAAGTTATTAACAAAGATTTCTGCGACACGCCCTCCTCCCATGCCTTGTGTTGCTTCTCCTCTCCCTACCAAGTACCGGCTAACACAGCCCCTGGCTGTACATCTGCACTCACAGGAGTCAAGGGATTTGATTCCCCAGCACACACCAAGCACTGGAGAGCTAGAATTGAGACATGCATTTGACTCAAGATCACAGGCAATTGATCACCTATTTTTTTCCTCCTTATATTTCCCACATGAGAATGGCTCCTTCCTCACAGGGGAAAATAAGGGGGAAAGAGCAGTGGGAAGGAGAGGTTACAAAAACCCTATAGATCTGAATCAGGCCTCAGGTCAAGAGGGCCAGATTGGTTACCCCAGATTAATTAAAGGGGAAGCCAAGTGCTATCTGGAACTCTGGGAGACAATCCCTCAAAACCAGCCATGCCAATCTGGGGTGACTATGGTGGAATAAAATGGCTGATGGCATGCTTAGATAGAGAACCTGAGACAGTACCCCACATTCTCCAGGGCCTAGGTGTGACATGTAAGCGATCCGGAAGCCTCCTCTGTCCCAGAGGGAACAGCTGATGTTGCTGGCCGGTGGGTTCACCTGGTGGAGTAGCACCGTGAAAGGGAGTAATCCTGAGGCAGGGAGCAGAGGGGCCAACTGTCAAGCTGAGGTTAAATGGGAGTCACTGCCGAACCTCAGGGATCTAGGGCTCAGAAAAGCAGATGTGGGGAAGAAAGAAATGATCAGGAGCAGCCCAACAATTGAGAGCCCACTGCACTACCGGTGTTGAGAAAACAGTAGCAGACTTGTCAGTGACAGAGGCGGCCAGGCAGCAGTCTCTGCCCATGAACAAGCAGGACAAGACACCTTGACCCAGAGGACTGGCTGCAACAGACCCTCCTCCCATCCTCAGTCCTCTAATTCCCACCCCCACTGTGAGAACACAGCATCCTCCTGCACCAACCTGCCTTCCCGGGAAGGAAGAGGAGGAGGTGGGACCACTTGAAAGAAAAGAAACAGTCCTGATAGTGAGTTTGAACTTTGAACAGGTGGAATATTTATCAAAAAGAGGCTGCTTTATCAAGAGAAGTGAAGAGAATATAAAAAGAGAACACAAGAGAGATTTTCACCCTTCCTCATGAAAATAAGTATATATCTTTAATGCACCCTTCAGTATTCCAAGGGTAACTAGGCATCTTGCTTCATTTGCATGCTCCTAATTTCCTTTTGAATATATCATTCTTGTAGTAAGGAGATGCAGATGCTTAAATTAATTTTATTGTTAATGCCTCAAGGCATTGTTAGGAAAAGTGCACAAAGCTTTTAAAAATCCAATAAATTATACAGAACCTTAATTTACTTTGCGTTATACCTTCAACTGAGGAAGGGCATAAAATGCTCTTGAATTTAGATCTTGTTTGTATCACCAACTGAATAAGTATTTGACTTACTAAAATGGGCAAGACACACTCTTGGAATGTTACTTATGTGCTAACAATCCCTCCTTAGTTGGATAAAGAATTACATCTTGACAAAATTGATAAGAAGCTTCTAAACTGTCTTATTAATCTGCAAACAATGATAACTTGTAGGCATATTATGTCAAACTCATGTCAATAGAAATGAAAGTTTTTCTGGAATCATTCTATAAAAATGTCTATTCATCCACTCTACCCTCTAGGCAGAGAACCCTGACTGCAACTGTCAGCAGAAATTCCACTAATTCAGTTAATTGTGTGTAATAACATCTGGGGGAGATTAAACAAATATTTTATAAAGATAAACAAAAATGGAGAATGATAAAACGCACCCTATAGATTAGAGAAGAATAAATGTATACATTTAAAATTCAGTTCATTCACTGAATGAATAAACTAGACCTCCCTGGGCTTCCCCTCTCTCCTCCCCTAAAGTCAGGCTTGGTATGTCATATCTCAACATACAGAAACACAACTGGAATCGGGCAACGACAAACAAAAGTGGTTCAGGGTGCTCCACCGACAGGAGCCACGGGAAAGGCATCTAAAGTGCAGAAACAAAGAAAGGAAATTTGATTGACTGTAGCTTAAAGCCTAGTTGGCTGTTTGGGGATTAGTCGTCCTTAGTGTTTTCATTTGGTAACCTCAGGGCATTTACAGGCTTAGATACTGGTTTGATCACATGGGTCCCGGCAGTGGAGACACCTCAGTCTAACAGCCTCCTTGCTTAATTAATTTAACAGGAGTTTTGTTTTGTTTTGTTTTAATAACAAATGCTTCATGACTGATACTAAAACTAGGCTTCACCCATCCTCAAACACACAGGCACCCTATGCTCACTCACCTGCGGCCTTTTTCTGCGCGAAGCATCCAGCGCTTCCCTCCTGGGGAATCCCGAAGCCAGAGGAAATGACTCAGCACTATTCTGGTTTGGCTTCCGGTCCCTGTTAGTCATCTAATTCTTTTCACCTGTAGACCTTATCTGCATTTGACACTGATTATACCTTCCACAAATATCTATTGGAGTGGTCACTTTTTAATATCAATGTTTTCAATACAATTCAAAAGTAACTTTTGATCTCTTTATTACAAATGGCAAAATTCATCATTTCAACATGGTCTCCCTCAAATGCATTTCTGTGGCATTGTTTTCTTCCCAAACACCCTGCAAAATCCTGACTGCAAGTGTTTGTTATCTGAGAAAATTTCTCTCAGCTCTGCATAATATCCACTGTGAGCCTGTTTTTCTTTTCTGCTGTATTACATTCCTTATCTACCATAAACCGTGTCAGTAGAAGGATTTTTATCTCACTCTTGCTTTGATAGAATTTTCAGGTTGCATTCACAGAGGAAAAAGTTACCCTCCTTGATCAGTTATGATCTCTATGAAATATTCTATTTACCAGCATTAAGTAATCCCTAGATGTAATCACCACGGATTTTCTCTTTAACTGTTTCATACACTTCTTCCTGGGATACTGAGGCCATGGGAGTCACCAATATTCTTGGGGTGAGTCAGAAGGGAGCCTCCCCCTAGCAGTCCGAGTCAATCATCCCAAAGCGCCAGGGCTGCCTCAATTTGGTAGAAAGCAGGTACACACAAAAGAGCTGAGACCATGCAGATGTATATTGACATTGATCACCTAAATATAAAATTACTGAGAGAGCTACTAGGTTAATTATCATCTAGCTATTGCTCTAAACCTAATGGGCATTGGTAAGAGAGTCTCAAAGCTGAGTGTTTTGCTATTCCTTGAGAAGAACTAACAGTTTCAGAAGAATTCTTGTCATTTTGAAAGTTTGTTATTGGCTTATGCCAGGATTCACTGCAGCTGTGGACCCTCAAGCTCCTTGGAACCATACTCTTAGACACTCTTTAAAGCTGAACATCCTGTAATGTAAGACTCAGACAGAAACAGGCTATCCTTCAGAAGTCCATTAGAATTTTCAGTTATTTAAGCCCTGCCCTGGAGGTAGTCTAAATTAGTTGTGTATCTGAATACCACTCCATTTCTCCAACTCCCAATATTTTTTCACTGCCCAGTCTTCCGTTAACAATCTTCAATCATTCAATTTTTAGGGTTTTTAATAAAGTACTTGAAGTTTTATATAACTCTCAGAATCAAATGAATTTTTTAATGTACTTGCTTTTGAAATGCCTTTGAATTAGTTCATTTACAAACATGGCTCAAACAGGAGACATTTCAATAGATATTTTAAAATTTCAGTAGTTCCAGATTTAGTGACTTTTAGCTCTTAAATGATCAAGCCATATAGTTTTCCCTATCAAAGAGCTTACCTGCCAAAACAGTATGATCCAAACTGTCCCCTCCCCGACCTAGGATAAAGTCCTTAAGTATTAAAGTAGCATTTAATTTATAGAGATACAAATAGGTGCTTAAGCAGAATAGGTAGCACAAAAAGCAAAGCTTGTGGTGAAACTTGAAGCTGATTTGCAGGTGAACACAGTTCTTTGTCCCAAATCCTTTTTGTTAGTGCCAGTGTCAGTTTTGACTATAGAAGGGTCATTAAAGTACACTGTATCAGCTAGTCTTGATGGGCAGACATGTCAGACAGAAGTAACATTTAACTCATCTGCCCAGCAGCTCTTTTCTCAGAAGTCTAAAGAGAGCACCTCCATGAATAACAATGAATTCCAAAAATTTTGTTTCTTTCCTGGGGGCAAGCACACCTAGCCCAAAAAGGACTAAGAATTATATCCATGCAGATTTGTATATATTCAAGTTTCTACAGTTAAACAGAATCCTGGTGTAATTGGAAGAAATCAAGTGGTAACTAATAAAGAATATTCTGTGAACTGTTTTGATTGTTTTGAATTTTTATTAAGAAATAGCACTTGAATAAGTTTACTTAATAATATACACTAATTTTTGCACAATTTGATCACACAGGCATTAATAAAGCTAGGTTGAGGTATATATTTCCAGGCTTGTAGAGCACACATTGTTTCTATCTGTCTTCAGGTCATTTCAGACTATGTCAGGTGCAATCACAGCAAATAGTCCAGGATGGAAAAGAGAAACAGGAACATGTTTCTAATTAATAGGAAAAATCTCTTCTTTCCCACTTCTTCAGGTTATGTTAAAATGTTTTATCTCTACTTCCATAATATTTATTACTTAATTATAAAAGCAATACCACCATCTAAGGTTTAGAAAATACAGAGGAAAAAAATTTTTTTTTAAAAAAGCAGAAAAACTATCTGTGATCCCATTACTGAAATAACCAAAGGCTAGACAGAGCTGGGTGAAATCCTGACTCTGTCTGTCACAAGTAGACATGATTTTAGACAAATTACAGTCTTCTCTATGTTTTAATTTTACTCATACGCTAAATGAAGTTACCAACCAATGTTTAGGTATCATTCTCAAGTAAAGAACCAAAGCCCAATTCTCCTCTGTATTAAAAAATATTTGCATGCATTGGCAACATAACATAATAAGGATTCTTAGGAGAAAATTGGCATCTAAGCACAAACACTTTACTGCTGGTGCTTACCTCAGTCCCTAAAATCATAAGTGAAGACCATTAGCGCAACAAGCAACACCATTCTTTAACCCTTCAGATGTCAGTGCAGATGATGGGAGGGTGGCAATAAGTGAAGAAAAATGGCAAAGGCAGATCCTAGAAACCTTGGACTCCAAGCATGTTGGGACTCTTCGTTCTGCTTTGGGAGAAGATCACCTTCTCTTTGGAGTCCTCATGGGAAAACCATGACTGGAATGTAAGTTCTATCAAAGAGACTGGTCTATTTCATCGCAGTAAAGCAGTTCATTTCAGGGGAGCCTTAGGGTGTTAAAGATCTAGCCAAGGCTACAGAGGGAACCAGCCATTGTTGGGTATTTTAATGCCTAAACCCACTTGGCCAGTTTATACTTTACGAACCAGTCTGAACAACAGCAGTTAATGCATCTCATCCAAAGAAACACACTCTTAAAATCAATTACATCCATTATATTTGCATATTTAATTTCTTCCAGTACACAATTTCAAACTGTTGACCTATGATTTTCAACTTCAAAATGATCTCCAAAAACTATTTATCCAGGGAATCAGTCCTTGACAGTGGCATTTTCTGAGTTGCCCATAACAATCTCATTGTGCTCCTAAGAGGATTAAATGTGATACTTTGCCTTATGCCCATTCATGTGTTTGTCTTTACAAACCAAAATTCTATTGTATATAAAGTTGGTTTTCTGGGTTTGTTGTTGTTGTATTTTTTTCTTACAGTAAAAAAAAATGTGCTTTTAAAACTTCTTCAAAAATATTTTTAATGTCTATCTAATAGTTCATTAATGGAAAGGTCACAGTTTTTATAACAATATATTTATTGTTAGAGACTTTGGTAGTTCCAGACTATTTATATAAATAATATTGTGGTGAACATTTATTTACAGAAATCTTTATCTGCAAACTTACTGTTATATCTCTGGTTATTTTCTTCCAATTTCTACCCTAATATATTTAACTTGCAAGATTTTCTAAAAATCACACAATGCCAAAGAAAACCAAAATGCAAAACCGTGTAATATATTCCTTGGAAGGCTGTGTAACTTATTTTCTATTAACTGAATAAATTTCCAACTGAAAAAATAACTGTCTAAAAATTTAATTTCTTTGGGGGAATAAAAACATGCTCAATTTAATATGACTTTTGTTCAAGCAAGATGATAACTTTATATGCCACTAATTTAAACTAGAATATACTTTATGCAGCAAAACAGTGCAACTGGTAGACTTCTCTCACATCATGGAGAATGAGATCTTTTGTCAAGTTATTCAGAGAAAGGTTCAGGTCAATGGAGCCTTCCTCATAAGACTAAATGTTTATTCCCTTACGCTATTTATGATATTGTGCTAGTTGACAGCAGATTAAAAACTAAACTTACAAAGTCACAGCCACAAGCGTATGTCAGCAAGCAGGCTCCAGAATCCATCCGTAACTCTGCTTCTACTTACCCATAGGTCCTCCTGTTGATCTAGGTCCAACTATAACAGAAATTTATGATCCTATTCCCATCTGATATTTCAGTCACAGCCCCAGTCTAAGAAGGGGAAGTAAAGGACTAATCTGTAGGCATTACTTTGAAGAAAGTGTGTTAAAAGCTTGTCAGAATTTAAATTATATATTCTTTGAATAATACCAAAGTCCATAATGCAAAGTCCCTACTGCCAAATGTGAAGCTTCAGTTCACAGCTGAAATCTAGACTTTCGAATGATATCCTCTTTTTCTCACTGTGCCCTCACCTCAATAAACCTTCAACATGCAGTGAGGAGACCGCCCCCTTCCCCCATCTTAGAACTACACCCAAACAAAGGTGTCCAAATTGGACTGGAATTCTTAGAGTCATTTGAACAGCCACCTGGCTTCAAGCCTGACCGTCACTTGGCTGGATTGGGACAGTTTTTACCAACTGCCAATTCTTCAACTTCAACCCACCTTCTACCTCTGACCAATGGATGGAGGTACAAGAGCAATACACTATCCAAGTGTAATTTTCGCCAACATTGTGATTTTAGAAGACTTGTTGACTTCCCCTAACCCAGGACTTGCCCACAATCACCCCTGTCTACCCCAGCAGTATCAATAACATTTAATCTCAGAGATAAAAGGCTGCAGATTTGATCTTTCCTCTCCACTTCATAACCACCAAAGTCCTCATGCAAATTTACCCACTTTTCCAAATGCCCTTCAGTTGCCACATCTCAGTAGCTCCATAAAAATTTTTAAATCCCATTTCACCAGATTCTTGTCATAGTTAGGAAGAGATAAATATTTCAATTAGTAGCTAGAGACGAAGAGAGCAAGAGAGAGAGCAAGAGAAAAGAGAGACGGACAAGACACTATTGAAGTCTTAGGTTGTTATTACATTGATTCTTTTCTGTCCTGTTAACCATGCTTCAACAAGTACAATTTAAGACTAAATGCAACTAATTTGGTGACTATAAAAAGAGTCTACAATTGATTGGAGCAATAACATGTTGAATAAAAATATGTACTGTACCTCATAAAAAACTGGCATTTACCTCTCAAGTGTTCCCAAATGGGTGTTTGAATAGATCTGACATATTTATTTTTAAGGTAATTTATTCCTCAGGCTTAATTTGTGGATATATTCAACTATGATAAAGCATTATAAAATATTAAGTACTTATTTGCTTATCTTCTCAGAATAGTGACAAATTAAGAAGTATGATGGGGGCTTCCCTGGTGGCGCAGTGGTTGAGAATCTGCCTGCCAATGCAGGGGACACGGGTTCGAGCCCTGGTCTGGGAGGATCCCACATGCCACGGAGCAACTGGGCCCGTGAGCCACAACTCCTGAGCCTGAGCGTCTGGAGCCTCTGCTCCGCAACAAGAGAGGCCACAATAGTGAGAGGCCCGCGCACCACGATGAAGAGTGGCCCCCACTCATCGCAACTGGAGAAAGCCCTCACACAGAAACGAAGACCCAACACAGCCAAAAATAAAAATAATAAATAAATAATAAATAAATAAATTTAAAAAAAAAGAAGTATGATGTAAATATGTTTTCCTAGATTAGAATAAAAATAAAGGATGCAATTTAAAGAGTGTGGAAAAATTGGCAAATCTTAGTGTTTCAAACAGAACCATAATACTTTCTGCTCAAAATCCAAAATAACGATTAAAATGAAAATTTAGAATGGTACTTTCAACTGTCAATGCAGCTGAGTGTAATAGTCTACAAGTCACCAAAGACTTTATCTATTCTATTACATCTAAACAGCTAAGCTTAACATTAAAATAATAAGTGAGTGAATACTGAGAAAGCAACAGGAACATTTAGACTACTTTAGTCCCTTCAGTACAAATTGAATTTATCTGTGGAAGAAGAGTCTCAACTGTTTCCAGTCTCTGAGAACACGTTAGGCCACTTAATATAACATCCTGGTGTATTGTTTGCTTTTTGATAGCAAACAAGATAGACTGATTGATCGAGTCACTCTCAGGTATTCATTCACTCAACAAATATTTGCTGAAGGATTATCATGTTGGATACTGGGAGAGAGGATTTTCCCACCTCACTTAATTGAAATTCAACAAGTATTCTTGTGTTATAATGAGGATTAAATAAGTTAATATTTGGACAGGGTTTAAAACACTGTGTGGCACATAGTAAGTGCTATATAAATGTTTGTTAAATAAATTATGCTGAGGAGTCAGTTGTAACAGGATCTTTGTACAAGATTTTGGCTGTTCCATTTCTTCTCTCTCAAAGGTTTCTATGTGCATAAGAGATAGCAGGAGAGTCCTAAAACTCCAGCCAGTACATGGTATCTGGTACATGTACATGAAACACCCAAGTCAATATCTGCCCATATAAAAATCACCTGATGGGGAATTTCTCTGGAGAAATAAAAAGTCTGTAGGACTAGAGTAACAGGTTTTACATTGCCTTTTAACATTTATTTAGCATGTATTTATGAAACACTATAGAAGGGGTTCTATTCTAACTGCTTCATATGTAATTTAATTCTCATTTAATTTTCGTAATAACCCTATGATACTGTCATTACTCCCACTTTACAAATGTGGAAACTGAGGCACAGAGAGGCTGAGCACCTTGCCAAGGTCATACAGGTAGTAAGAGGCAGAGCCTCAGTGCAGTCTGGTTCCAGAGTCCAAGTTCCTAAACACTAAGTTAAAATGTGGGCACATAAAGGGGCCCGTAGCTATAAGGATCCTCACAGGGTCTGTCTCCCCAAGTCAGAATTGTTCTGCACACATCGGTTTACTTGTCATGTACCCCATACTGGGAAAGAAAATAAGCACAGATTTTACCTTACAAAAAGAGACAGTAAAAGGCCACTTTGAAATATATACCCCTAAACCATACAGAAAGTCAAAAAGGAGAACTGAGGTGACAAATGAAAGTCCAGGGCTTAAGTGAGTGTTAAACTTCACATGATCATAACTAACAATTTTTTGGCATTCAAATGTATTTTGCAAGAAGAGTTGGAACCCATCAAGTATTGGCAAAGAACAGAGTAGGCATACCTGTATCCTCCTCAACTGAACAGAGGAAATTCCAACTTCTTTGCCCTCATCCTAGCCCCTTGCCCTCAATTAATCCACTACAAATAAGGATATGTAAGAAAACTACAGATCACAAAGGGTAACAAGTACCAATAACAGGAAGCATGACTTTTCCATATGAGATAAATTACAAAATTACGGTGGAATACTTCTGAAAGTTGTCTTCAACTTAGAAATCCTGCCGAAGGGAATACAGGAAAGGCAGCAGACTTTTCTCAAACGGCCAAAGATAAAGATGAATTTTAAAATGTGATAATGTATCCCCCTTTCCTGAAGACCAAAGTGACGTTTCGGCAACTTATCCAGAAGTATTAAAGTTGGAAACCTGCCAGTGATTTCTCTGCCTCAGAGAGAAAGATCAAGAAAGACCCATCCCAGTCCTTTTTAAGGACATGGCAAAGTTTGCTTCTCAGTTCTTCCTACAGTTTAACTCTGATTAGTGAAAGAAGAAAAGGGTGTAACGAGTACAGAGGCTTTCTAAGAATGTTTGCTACCACAGATCCTGCCAACTGCTGCTTCCTCGTTAGCTGAGCGCAGTTTGGGCCACTTAAGCTGGGGTGTCAGCTCCTGCTTCG
The DNA here is from genome assembly GCF_028023285.1 of Balaenoptera ricei. Taxonomy (NCBI): domain Eukaryota; kingdom Metazoa; phylum Chordata; class Mammalia; order Artiodactyla; family Balaenopteridae; genus Balaenoptera; species Balaenoptera ricei. The sequence continues at coordinate 107,436,590 of NC_082642.1, read as the reverse complement.
ACGATGATTCAGTAACACAGAGACTTCAATATGCTTTCTGCCCAAAATGTTCAAAACAGACAAAGAGCCTTCACAGGCCTGATGCTTGAACCTCCCACAACCGCTCAGCCTAACCACTCTATCGATCATGATTATTTGGTGCCCCCCGCTGGCCTCACTGCAGCAATTTAATTTAGCTCCCCGGAGGAACTGAAAAGAATTCCCAAACATCCAGGATGGAATCACAAGACTGCCTGTGAGAGAAACCTCGTTTTGTCTGCACTTATGATTATTCCAATTCTCCAAGGCAAAGGAAAATTTGGTGGGGCTGACTGCATGCTTTTGAACTCATAGTGTAGTTAAGATGATATAATTTTGCTTTATGTATTTTCAAATATCCCCCAAGGAGACAAGAGAACTCTCAGTTTTTCAGTTAAGATAACCAGGCTACCTGGGCTCTGCTCAGAAGAATAAGGCGATTTACTTAGGAGAAATCATTCTGCTAAACTCAGACAGCCTTAGGACACTGTGCAACTGGAATCTGTATAAAAAACTCAGGTTAAATAATATTACTTATTAAGGTCATACAACTCCTATTATTTCAAGTTATTCACCAGCCTTCACCCAAGGCCCCCCTGGACACAAGTTGTATCCATTCACAGAAAGCTTCTAGTATTCCAAAGTGAGTTTCTTCTCTATATCCAAGGCCTCCTGCACTGTGGCCACTCCCTTTGGGGTGACCATGTTCTTTCTGTTAGGTCACTATGCTTTGATTGATTTTAGCGATAGCACGTACATTGGTTTCCAGTTTATGTCATTAAGGAGTTGGGCAAGGGGGCAGGGCACTCGTGTCCACAGTTACCAGGAGAGAGCTGAGCCAGTGCAAGTACCAGAGATAAGAGATCAGGCCCCATAGGGTTTCCAGACAGCACTAAGGGAGTCAGACCCTGCTGGGCACAATGACAAGGGGAAGTCAACCTGTAAAAGCAAGAGGGTGAAGAGCCAGGGAGACTCCTTGTGGGCCACAGGAAGGTGAATGTGGAGTCTTTGTGCAGGGCTTTGGGTGTTGGCAGACATGAAGAAGACAGACATTAGACACACAGAGAGGATCACAGGGCATCCTGATTCTTCCTTTCTTGCCCTTCATTCAGAGTTTTTAAATTCAGGGACTTCCTGGATTGGAACATGCATGATTCTTTTTTCTAAGTCATAAAAAATTAAACTGAAACACTCGCTAAGGAAAAAAGGTCAATTAAAATTCATCCTTGGGATAAGGAGCAAGTCAAGTATTATGACCATAATACTTTTCTGAAAACCTCTGAAGCAATTAAGTTTATGCTCCGTAAATATTCTTATTTGGAAAAAATGGCCCAAGGAAGACAGTAATAAAATTAATCACAGTGAGGACTTGTTTTAGTCCTAGATCCAATTATTTAGTCCTTCAACAAAAGACCAGATGGGCAGGAAGCCACATATGCACCATGCACTAAACACTGTAAGTATCATAGTTTATAAGCCAAAGGTGGGTCTACCGAAAACAGTTTTATTCTCCCTCAATATCATCTGTAAGGCAATACCTGGTAAAATTATCCAAGTAAATGACAATGTGATAAACAGTTACTTCCAGTGGTGAACAGAAGTAACATTTCCTCACTACAAAAATATTTTCTTTGGCAGATAAGACTAACTGAATCAGAAATCTACTGACACTGAAATCACACAACCAAATTCCCTTTCATAGCACTTATCACATTGTGTTAGAATTGTTTGTTAATATCTTTACTTACTTTCATAAATGGTATAATATTTGCCTTTTCCTCCCCAATGCGTTTCACAAGGTTTGACATATAATAGGCCCTCAAATAATGTTTCTTTGGATTCAGCTGAATGTCCCTTTTAAGGCCATTATGCTCACTGATTTAATGACAGAATGGTAGACAGCAAGTACAAGTTCTGATCTCTCATAGTTAAGTAATTTTTTTTAATGGATGAGGGTCTAATCTGGGAAATACTGTGTTATTTTAGATCAAACGTTTTAGTGCCATCTCAGAAAAAGGTAGGAATTCTGGGCCAAGTGGACAACTATAAGTGTCCTTTCAATGATCCTATTTTAGCATCCCCAAAGAGGAGCAAAATAAATTATTTTACATTTTTTAAATGAAAAAGTAAAAATATAAAGCTATTTCAACTGAGAATACCCATATAAAAAGGAAAAATAATGTGAGCCTCAATGTTAGGTTCTAATTAGGATTTCAAAACAGTTTTCCAATACTTCTAAGTCTCCTCTAGAAAACATGAGATGAGAATATAACAGTTTACTCGGAAGTATACATGTGGAAATTGACACAGAAACACCATTTATTTGCGCTACGATTGAAACAGTTGGCCCATTTAATCAGACAAGTGATTTGAGTTTATCTGGTTTCCACCTGAACAGTCTAGCACAGCAGGACAGACAAGCCCCCAACACAGAGGTTAAAAAGAATGCTTTAGTTCTAGTTGATGCAGTGATCCTCTTCCAACATCATGTTAGTACTGAGGGGATAATAATGAGTCAGATGGTTTCAGGTAACTCATCTCCTGCCCTCCTTTTTACCCAGCAAGTAACATAACTCACCTGTCTTATGTGCAAAGAGAAGACTCACAGCCTTGAATCATGAGTAGGTCTGGGAGCAGACCCAGTGATGCTTCTTGGAGCAAGCCTGTCATATCCAACAAGCACATCCTCTCCAAATACATAGCCCCTCGGTGCACAGACTAGGACTTCCACTATCATTCTCCTATCTAAGATATATGTCAATGGGAGTGCAGCCATTCTTAGGAATGATAACTATAAAATCATGTTTGATTTGATTCTGTTTTTTGGTTTCCTGCTTTATGATGCTTGTACAAAAGCAACCATGCCTTTTGTAGGGGAAAAAGACATCTGTAAGATTGATGACTTCCTTATCTCATTGCCCTACCTATGCCAAAATTAATAATAAGAAAAGAAACTTTAACTCATTAAAATTCTTCACGCAAACACAGTCTCTCCCAGCTCTCCACTTCACACACTTTATCACCTGCGAACGACTGTGGACTTATAAGTTTCCAATCTAACTTCCTCAGGAGAGCCAAAGAGTCTGTGGATGGTGCAGAAACTTCCCTCTCTCTTTAGACATTTTAAGCAGCTCTGAGGATGCAACGAATCTCACTTGGGAGCAGCACACCATCACCCACATATTAACTTGTCACCCTGAGTAATAAAGTTCACAAACTCCATTTCATTTTTTTCTTCACCATGTTGCCTGATAATATAAAAAGGTGTCACATCCCTTTGATTTGTAGCTTGTATGTTTGTGAAAGAGCCTCTCCAGAAACAACCTGATGAAGTCAAGGAAGCTGGATGACTTTTTTCTTAATGCTCAGGTCTATTTCCCAGTAAATATTCATGTGCATAAACATAAAAGTGTTCAATGAGGTGCAATCTCGGTAACTGCACAAATAGGAAAAAGTCAAAGCATGATTGTTCTGAGCAGGGTAGGAATTTCTAGACTCACTGCCCGTGTTAAAAGCAATGACTCCAAATTACAAAGTCAGGTATGGCATTTCCAGACCTTTGAATTACTGACTAAGGTATCAAGAAATGCCACACTGGTCATATATAATTGAAAAATGGCTATTGGCTCTTCCACAGCTTTCCTTAATTTAGGTTTCTTTTGTGGTATGCAAAATATATTTTACCTGATCCATTTTAACAGCCTGTTTTCTAATGAACATATTTGTGATTCACTTTGACAGACACTTCACTAACAGTCATTCTTTTGCCACCATTGTATGGGGAGAAAAGAAGAGCAATCAATTACATATGCTGTTTGGATTTCTAGTAAACACATTTCCAGATAAATAATGGAGACTCTTTGTGGATGTGTGTTTTGAGATCATCAGCTATTCTCATCATTACTCATCATCTTAATTCTCCGTGAAGTGGTTTTTAATAGTTGAGGGTATCATAGCCTCTTTCAAGGACATGATAAAATACCAATGCTTCTCCCCTGAAATAATCATAAACACAATTTTTTGTCTATAATTCAAGGGACTCACAGACTTCTAAAGTCATCAACCATGGATGATTTCAGGTTAAGAATCTCTGCTGTAGGATTATGATTATGCTTGTTTTTATACCATTACGGTGGCAATGTGGAGAATGGGTTGGAATAAGCCAAGAAAGGCTGCAGTGAAGGAGTGGAACATCTCTTGTTCTAATATTTGGTCTGTGACCCTGACATGGGACTCCTGAAACTCATAACTTCCTGGGTGAAAGGAGTGTCTTTTGTTCTAATGAGGAGACTCTGTATGGGCTCCTGAATGGCTCCTGGATGTGGACCGTCACTGGAAAGACCAAGCCATGATTAGAAACTTGGAGTCTTCGGCCCCGCCCCTCATTCTCTAGGAGGGGAGAAGAGCTGGAAATGGAATTAATAACTGATCAGGCCTACATGAGGAAGCCTCCATAAAATCCAGTGGTATGGGAATCAGGGAGCTTCCAGGTTAGTGAACACAGACCTGGAAGGTGATGCACCCCAACTCCATGGGAAAGTAGCTTCTGTGCTCGGGATCCTCCCAGTTCATCTGTATCTTTGATCATATCCTTTAATAAACTGTTAGCATAAGTAACTGCTTTCCTAAGTTCTGAGAACTGCTCAGTTAAAATTAATCAAACCCCAAAAGAAAGTCATGGGAGCCTCAGATTTATAGCCTAGGGGTCAGAAGCACAGGTGACAACCTGGACTTGCAATTGGTATCTGAAGTGGGGTGGGAGTGGTCTTGTGGGACGGAGCTCTTAACCTGTGGGATCTGATGCTATCTCCAGGTAGATAGTGTCAGAATTGAGTAAACTGTAGGACACCCAGGTGGTATCACAGAGAACTTCCTGGTGGGGGAAAAAGCCACACATTTTGTGACCAGAGTGTCCTGAGTGTAACAGTAGGGTGGGAGTAAAGGAGAAACACAGGAGGTAGATGGGTTTTTTTCCCTAAGCAATACCCCCTCTCAAACTATCTCTACCAACTGCACATTTTATACATTATAGGAAGAGATCCTCAGGTCATTAGATTGTACATCTGTAATTTGGAACTCTAGTTCTCAGGCCCATGTGCTAAAATAAATCTTTAAGAAAATATTCTGTACTCAATTCTACATGCTTGCTTTACCATGTGGATTGTAAACTTCTGGAGAGCAGAAGTCAAACTTCCTTGGTTTATACCTAGCATTTCACAGCATCTGGTAAATTTTTGGACATCATTGGGTGATGTAAGAAATCCTTTTTGAAAACAATCTTAAATATTCCAAACATCTCTAAATCTTCTAGGACAGAAGAAACAGTGGGGAGATATTCAAATAAGTGTTAAACGTGTGACGAGAGACTTACTAAAAGAACAAGAAAAATAATCATTACTTTTGAGTTAAATAATGACAGTAAATTAGACGAGTAAAAATGAAACATTTTATTTCAAGGTGAAAACAATAGAAACATTTGGAAGTACCAGACTAATTTAATCAGCAAAGTGTTTATGATACTTGTTGAATAACATTAAGATAGAAGCCCTGGGTTTTCCTAATACCATACAACTAATATTTGTCAACAGCTTTACATGTGCTAAACACTATGCTAGATGTGTATGACAAGAAGAGATGTAGAAATGAACAAAACAGAGCAACTCCCTTCAAAGACGGCAAAGTACAGCAGGACCAGATTAAAGTAGAATATGGCAATTCCTTTCCTTGCGTTATAAACAGATACATTTCAGCCTGGAGGGAAAATGGGATTGGAATAGGATTTTAGAAAAAGTCAACTTAATCAGACTCTTGAAGAACAAGTCAGGAAAACTAAAGGGAAAGAGACATTCTGAGCTAGAGTGATAAACCAATCCTGTTCGCCTGGGAATGAGGGGTTGCCTGGGATGGGGGAGAGTTTCAGGGCTAAAACCAAGTAAATTTCAGGCACACCAGGACAACTGGTCATTCTATTCTAAGCAGAAGGAACAAACTGGTTGAAAGGTAAAAGAAGATATAGGTATTTGGAGACCTAAAAAATTCCATAGTTCTAGAGCACACATAAAAGAGACAAGCAATAAATAAAAATTCAGGGAGCTAACCATTCTAAGGGTCATTGTGTGCTGTACAAAAGAGTTTACAGTGTAATTTTAAATCAATGGAGAACCACTGATTGGTTTTGCTCAAAGGAATGAAATGTTCTGATTTGTCTTTAGAAAGATCATTCTGACTTGCCTGTGGAAGATAAATCAGAAAGCTTAGACAAGAGGAAAGTGAACTGATTAGGAAGCTACTATATTAATTCATAAAAAAAAGACAAATGGAAATATGACAGCTTTAACAAGGATATAGCAGGAAACATAAATTCAAGAAATATGTAGGCAGTCGAAACAATGGGATTTTAACACATATATGAATGACCAATAATGAATCCCATGTTCCTGGTTTAGTAGCTCAACAGATGGAAGTTTCATTCATCAAGAATGGAAACACAAAAGAAAGAACAGACTCTGAGGTGGAGATGCTTAGAAAGGGGAAGATCATGGATTCTGTTTGATTTGTTGAATGTAGGAGCCCCGTAGAGGATCTTAATCAAAGCATCAGCAGATGAATATTTTCAATATAGCTCTTGTGCCCACAACAGAACTTTAAGATGAAGACAAATAGAACCTCCAAGCTAGACTGGAGTCAAGGAAGGAAGGGAGGGAAGAGTTTCAAGAAGGAAGTGATTGGTCAGTTTTGAAGGCTGCAGAGAGATCAAAATAATAAGTCTGCAGTGTGTCCAAGGATCTTGGTGATTTGGAGTAAAGTAGAGACCTTTTCCAGAGCAGGCTTGGTGTGGAGATGGTGATTAAAACTTTACGACAGTGAGTAAAAATGTCAGAAAACAGCGAAAGAAATTATAGGCTAATCTTTCAAGAAGGTTGGCTAAAACAATACAACATTTGGCTCCTGCCCCCAAAAAAGTAACATTCTGTTGGAAATTAAGATTAATCTAGATTCTGCCAACAAACTCAACATTTTTAGGCATCCCCCAACATTCTCTATAATACCTTTGGCTGTAAAACTCCACAATCAATAAAATGTGCTTAATGAGAGACCCCCCCACAAAGTATCAATTTTTGCATTGTATTAATGTATATTATAAATCAAGATTATGGTTACTTGAAGCTTCACCTTTGCAAAGAAAAACTGGCAATGCTTATGGTGTATCCAAGACAGTGGGATCTGGTCTCTACTATTGAAAACAGTCCATGAAACAGCTCTAGAGGTAAAAATGGATTTTCCAAGTTTTAGCTTTAAATTTCTAAAAAACTGTATAGTGCAACAAACTCTTTGGAGTCCTAGTCAGAAAACAAACTGGAATCTGTAAAAATTGAAGCAATTGCCCTTTATTTCTAGAGATGGCAGCTCCAGGGTTTTGTTTTCTCCAACCTGAGTCACCAGAATAATACTTTGGGTAAACTGTCCCCAAATGTGCCCTACTGTCAGCCTGTAGAAGTCTGAATAGTCTAGTGTATGCTGCAATATCAAATAACCCCAAGTTATGATGACTTAAACAGGAGAGCTTTCCTTCTTATTCATGGAATATGTCCATAATAGGTCAACCAGGGGTGCTGCTTATCTTAGTCATTCAGAAACCCAGACTCATAGAACAGCCATCATTTCAAACATCACAGAGCAAAAGAGAGATCTAGTGAGCCTTGCAATCAGCCAGAGTAACAAATGTCACCTTTGCTCGTAAATATTTAGCTGGAACTGGTCACATGATCCAAACCCAGGTGTAAGAGGACCATGGAATTATGGAATTCAATCCTACTGTGAACCCAAAAGGTGAAAAGACAGATATACTGATAGAATTTTGTTAATGACTACCACAGAAATTATACTGATTAAACCCACGTCTTCCCACAAGGTATATTAACACACACACACACACACACACACACACACATTTGTATGCATAGCAACGAGAAATGTATGATACGTTTTAAGTTTTATAAGACTCCTGGGTGAGGACCACCTTTGAGAATTATTTCTATTAACATTTTACTTTAATTATCTACTCAATGTCTTAATCCAGAAACCCTCAAGAAATCCATGGCAGTTTTAAATATTATTCTAAACAGGGTTATTTGCACACACAAAAATAATAATCACACCCAAGGAGATATTATGGTTTTTTAAAGTATGTAACAGAAAAATAAAATTATTTTCTATAAGAGTAACTGGGTACTATGCTGTTCAGGAGATGCAATTTCCACATTTCACTGGCAATTGAATACCCTTCTTTGATAAAGGGATAATCAAAGTTTATTTTTCAATTGAGAAGAAAGAGAAAGGGAATGTTTTCATGGACTGCTGCCACAAGCCTTCTCCCTGAACAGTTCCCTCCAGCTATATTTTTAATTGATTGGCTCCTTTCCAGACATCTTTAGATTATGCAGTGAAGCAGTAGAAAAAATGCGATGTTTTCACCTTGACCTTATAGTAAGAATTCCTGCACGATTTTTTCTCCTAAGCCTGCTGCTTCCCAAAGCCAAGCAAGCTTTTTTATTTTGCTGCAATCAGATATTTCTTCAATAAATTCAGAATCCTTAGCAGCCTACAAATTATTATAAAATGAAATTATTAATGGCACATTTGGAAATTTTGTTTGTATACTCACACCAGCATTTGTTTGTATATAAAATTTTATGTCTATGTAATTCATTCCAATCTCTCTCGTTCACTCATTTTCTCTTTCTCATCCCATTCACAATTATTTCTGAAACAACTAAGCCCCACTGATAGTTTCATGATAGCATTCATTACTGATTTATTCAGACCCAAGGAGTATGAAGCAACCCTCCTTCTAAAGACAAACCTAGCTTTTAGAATAAAGCTTCCTTTCTGTGTTTTTTTGCTTTCTAAACCAGGACACTTCTCTGAGCATCTCAAGGGAACAAGTTTCCAGAGTTAGTTTCCCCTCTTATTTTGAACTTGTAAACTGAACCAGCTCTCCCCTGAACTGCCCATTTGGTACTAGAGTGCTTATGGTACTTGGAGTCTTGTAGATTTCATGCATAGTCTAAATTTGTATAAATCCCTCAAGCTAATGGTGAATAAATGATTTGGCCAGGTAGCTCTTCTTAATGGTGTACTAAAACAAAATGGCCAAAGTTAACCCCTTTCCCCAACATTAAAAAGTTAAATAGGTTTGTTCCTCACATGCACGCATTCGCATGGGGTGATGTTAATGATGCCTTAGGTGATGCGTAAGCTTCAGGGCCCCTCACCTGCCCAAAGCTCAGAGAAAGTCCCTAGCATTCCTGTATGCATAATATTTATTCTTTTTCTTAAAGAAGGGCCCAAAACTGTATAAACTTGAGGTCCCACAAATCTGGATTTACCCCTACATATACTACTAAAATAGATGCAACTCCCTCTTGGTAAATTGCAACACAGGAAAAAAAAAAAAAGAAATAGGCAAAGAGAAAGAGAAGAATATTGAAAGAATATTATCTAATATGAGCAAAATTATCAGTATGCCAATACCTGGAATAAGGTATTGAATGAAAAAACCTAAGTTCAAAAAGAGTAGAATATTTTAAAGAACTAGTTGCCATGGAAACTGATACAACAAAAAAATTATTATATATACAGATAAACTGAATTTATTTATACTGCTTTTAATGTGAATAGATGGCAAACTCCCTCTCCTTTTCTCTCCCTTTGATGTTGACGCTAAGGATTGCAAAAGTTTCTATAACAGCAACCCATTGAAGGTCAAGGCCCAGGCAGAACCAGCACTAGCCAAAGCCACAGGAGCAGCTTTAGTGAAATCACTAAGACAGAAGTCCCACAGGAACTCAAAGTCTGTAGGGGAAGTAATCTCTAAAACAGTAGTTCATAACCTTGGGAGGTCAGAGTCTCCCTCTGAGACTTTAATGCACACTATGGATGCTCCATCCAGAAAAATGCAAATTCAGATTTTGAATGTGATTTCAGGGGGTTCTTAGAATAGTTAGTTCATGGAACTTAGCTAATAAACTTATGATTTATCATCTAGAGATTATTATATATTATATTCCTTGTTTCCAATGGAAACATTATCTAGCAGCCATATCAAATATTTTGGTTATTTATTTTATAGGAAAGACAAACCTTCCCTCTAAATAACCTTTTTATAACTTACTGCAAACAATCCTCACATGTAGGTATGATCCAGACTTTCGATTTAATCTCTTCATTTGTTTACTTATCTGAGAGCAATGATCTCTCATTTTTAACTGTAAGAAATTAGTTCTATAACATAAGTGAGGCTGAAATTAAGAGAACAGGGCGGGGGTGGCACAGAACATAATAGGATGTACGCTGCTCAGAGGTGGAAGGGAAGAGGAGACTGCCAACACCAGCCTGCCTCATTAAACCTCTTTGATGTGTGCGTTGGGATCTCTGTGATGAATAAAATTTTTCAAGTTTTGATGGATACCGGAGGTGACAAGAGATAAAATTAAAATCTCAATTAACTAAATTTAATTCTTTTGTCAAGACTTCGTCTCTCACCTCACTGGGCCTTCAATCATCTACCTTGTCTCCACATGAGCACTGAGGGGTCTACACCTTGGATTTAGTCCACGCTCTATCAAGAAGCATCTGAGAAGGTCTCTCCCTCTAGCTTGCATGTCACATCTGCTCCCCAGGTGTCTGGTTTCTAGCCTGACAGAGTCCACGTGTTTATGCTGCTGGGTAGAGGCTGACCAGTTCTCTCACCCTGCCCTCCTGTTCGCATGATTCTTTTATTATTCCTCTCCTTGATTTACTCTACAATAATTATATTCTCACACAGGCCTTCCCCATCCCACATATAAGTTGTCGTAGTCTGTTCGGACTCCTATATCAAAATACCATAAACTAGGTGACAGTAACAACAAACATTTCTTTCTCACAGTTCTATATGCTGGAAGTCCAAGATCAAGACACCAGCAGATCTGGTGTCTGGTGAGGGCCCTCTTCCTGGTTCACAGATGGTGTATGTTTGCTGTATCCTCACATGGCGAAAGGACAAGGGAGCTCTCTGGGGTCTCTTTTATAAGGGCACTAATTCCTTTCATGAGATTATAAGGGTGCTAATATTATTATTTATAAGGACACTAATCTCACTCATCTCATGGGAGATAAGCACCTTCCAAAGGCCCCACCTCCTAATACTGTCACATTGGGGGTTAGGTTTCAACATATGAGTTTTCTGGGGACACAGACATTCAGTCCATAGCACAAGTATACTCACACACTCACACTCAGTCCCATGCACTCCTCTACAGTAATACCCAACCCCAATCACATGCACTCACCCACACTCCTCACAGCCCCACGCACATGGGCATACACACCCAGTTACACACACACGTGTAGGCACACACACAAAGTCCCACTTCCACACAAGCTCACAAACTGAGTCCCACTCATTCACACTCACACAGACACCCAGTGCCACTCCTTCACACAGATCCCATCTACTCAGTTCTACCCTCCCCCTCTCTCACTCTCAGTCACAGCTCCACTCACCTAACCTGCCTCTCCCCACCCTAGCTAACGTCCATACCCAAAGTCACACAGGGGTGCTCCACCCAACAACTGTTTTCTCTTCCACAAATGTTACTTCTTTTTTTTTTTTTTTTTTTTTATTGAAGTATAGTTGATTTACAATGTTGTATTAGTTTCAGGTGTATGGCAAAGTGAATCAGTTATACATATACATATATCCACTCTTTTTTAGATTCTTTTCCCATATAGGCCATTGCAGAGTACTGAGTAGAGTTCCCTGTGATATATAGTAGGTCCTCATTAATTATTTATTTTATACATAGTAGTGTGTATATGTCAATCCCAATCTCCCAATTTATCCCTCCCCCCCCTGCTTCCCCCCCCATAACCGTAAGTTTGTTTTCTACATCTGTGACTCTATTTCTGTTTTGTAAATAAGTTCATTTGTATCATTGTTTTAGATTCCGCATGTAAGCGGTATCATATTTGTCCTTCTCTGTCTGACTTACTTCACTCAGTATGACAATCTCTAGGTCCATCCATGTTGCTGCAAATGACATTATTTTGTTATTTTACAACTGTTACTTCTTAACTAGACAGGAACAGAGAAAGGCACAGTAATACAGTCTCCTCCTTTTTATAAGGTTTTCTTGAGTGCTATCCCCTTTTATTTAAGTGCTAAAGGAACAGGCCTCCTACCTGTCCTCCTAAGAGAAGGGCAGATTAGGTTTTGAGTGACTTAAATATCTGCCTTGGGATAAAGTTGAATTCAGTTAGGAAGACAACACCCATACTGTAGTTCAATAGAGAGAACTGAATGCAGGGAACTGGTTCACAAAGGAGCTGGAAACACTAAAGAGCTTTTAGGAGCTAGTGAGGCAGTTCCAGAGATAAAAAATTATAGGAAGTCACTATCACCCTCAAGGCTGGAAAGACAATGGGAAGAAGTGGTGTATTAGTCAGGGTTCTCCTGAGAAACAGAACCAATGGGGGCGGGGGAGGATGGGGAGGAAAAGGGAGAGAGAGGAGCGAGATGGGGGAGAGAGAGAGAGAAAGAGAGAGAAAGATTTAAGGAATCGGTTCCTGTGATTGCAGGGGCTGGCAAGTCAGAAATTCGCAAGGATGGCTGACAGCCAGAAATTGAGGTAAGATATGATGTTGCAACCTCGAGGCAGCATTGCTTCTTCTTTGGGAAACCTCAGTCTTTGCTCTTACGGCCTTCAACTGATTGGATGAGGCCCATTCACATTTTGGAGGGTAATCTGCTTTAGCTGAAGTCAACTGATGGTAAATGTTAATCACATCCACAGAAACCTTCACTGCAACATCTAGCATTTGATATCATATCTTAGGCAAGTCGACATAAAGTTGACCATCACGGATGGTATAACTGGAGCTCAGGGTAGGGGTCACCAGTAAGACCTAGAACCACAGAGGAGACACAGCCAGTGCTGGGCACTGAGGCAGCGAGAAAAGGGAAACACTCTAGTTGCTCCCTCTTCCTGCCCTCCAGTCTGCTCCAGTGCCTCACACTGGCCTAATGTAACTGAAGCTAGTTGGCAACAGATCTGGGAAATGTCATTTGCAAGAGTCAACCCTTTGGTACAGAAGAGAACAGGGAAGGGTAGGGGTGGATCTAAAAGTACCTGGAAAGACTAGCACAGTAGGGGTATAAGTTCTAGGACCATGAAGTGTTAGGTTTCTGAAACAAGGTCCAGTTTGACCCAGGAAGGGGATATGAACTGTGTATGTGAACTGAAAGTGAACAAATATAAAGCAACCTCAGCCATGCTCTTCTCAGAAGACTGGAGCTATCTGCCTTCAAAGAACTCCTGGGGTCTGGGTTGGAAACACGCTGTACGATACCTGGAAACAATGGTATTAGTGAACCAACCAGACTCGAGTTCCCTCTATGCCTGGGTTGTAAGAGGACGAAAGTGTTTTAAACCAAATAAGCCTCCTCTGGGGCCATTCTTGATTTCGCTGACAGCTGGACGAAATGATTCCCCAAATTACCATTCCCCCAGTGCCCATCAGAATGCCGAGAATCGAGGGAATATGCAACAAAAATGGACGAAAAGGGGAAGGGTAAGCTGGGAGGAAGTGAGAGAGTGGCATGGACATATATACACTACCAAATGTAAAACCGATAGCTAGTGGGAAGCAGCCGCATAGCACAGGGAGATCAGCTCGGTGCTTTGTGACCACCTAGAGGGGTGGGATAGGGAGGGTGGGAGGGAGGGAGACACAAGAGGGAAGAGATATGGGGATATATGTATATGTATAGCTGATTCACTTTGTTATAAAGCAGAAACTAACACACCACTGTAAAGCAATTATACTCCAATAAAGATGTTAAAAAAAAATGGACGAATGACTTCTTGAGTTTTCTTTTTTTTTGATATCAAGAAGCTTGCTCAGGACTCTCTACTAATTCCATTATCTTCCCAGTCATCTTTGAAAGACTAGGGTATGTTCAGTATTTGGAGGTCATATTTATGAATCTATGTTCTACAGTTTCATCTTGATGAGGTGAAGATCCCTTCTATGATCTAAAATGTCTATTCCAAGAGGGGGATTTAATTATGCTGTTAACTACACAGTCATATTTATCTTCAGGTAAATAATGCAAACAGGAGATTAGAAGCTCACCAAGAAGAATTTCTTCTCCTTCGAACACTCCAGAAGCTATAGAAAAGAATGCAATAGAATCTTACAGTTGATAAGGAACCTAATTTTCTATGCCATGCAAAAATCTCTTATACAGGATGTTGGAAAGTGATCATCTGTCCCTTCATTCATAATACTCAAAATTAAATTTTTTTTAATTCATAAAATAAAGAAATACTTGAGGACCTATTATGCCCCAGGCACTCCTCAGTGTGCCAATGTACCTAGTGAATGTGAAGTACAACGTCCCGTTCTCACAAAGATTACATTCTAGTGAGAGGAAGGGAGAAGAGAAAGAAGCAAAGAAAAGAAAGTAATTTCATATCATGGTTAATGCTCAGAATGAGGGTTGGGAAATGCTCTTGGAGAAAGTGATATGGAAACTGAAAAATGAGAAGTAATATGAAACGTCATGGGAGGAAGATCCAAGGCAAACACGACAGCCCTGAGATGAGAACAAGCTTGGCATGTTAAAATGAGAGCATGCCAGAAAACCACAGAGCGCGTCTTCACTGGAGTGTCAGAAATGTGTGGGAGCACTTTTGATTGTCACATGATAGTACGGGGGTGTTGCTGCTATTTCATGAACAGGGGCCAAGGACGCTCAATATCTAGCACAATTTGAAGGAGAATGCTCCAGAAAGAAATTTTCCACCCAAAATACCAGCACTTCCTTTGAGCAACCCTGACAGAGAAGAGTGAGTGAATGAGAAATTGTTAAAGAGGAGGTCAGAGAACCAGACAGAGGGCACATTAGAGAGGCCCTTGGGGCCACAGTAAGAGTGAAGAACTGCCAACAGAAGCCATGAAGTGCCCTGTAAGCAGGGGAATGCTTGCGAAAGTCTCAGAGACCGGGAGCATAACACCTTCATACAACATTCTGTCCCACCATAGCGTCCCTGAGTTTTATTTTTATAATTTCCACTGAAATTCCTACTACCACAAAGGGAAGCCCCAGAAAATGTCCCCTCTTTTTCTAAATCCCCACCTTCAGATTCCATTATAATCCTGTTCTAGCACCAGTTCTGTACTCAGAGGGAATTCCACAGTTCACAGGTCCATATCTCAAGTGAAAATGAAACACACTTTTTTCATGTCCTTGTTGTTCCCACTTTATCCTTGTCCCTAGTTCTCCTTAGTAAGTGGCTGCTAGAACTCAGCCCCCATGTTCTATTCCAGATAATTACTTCTACTCAGATAGGGAGCCTACAATTGATAACTGCCAAGAAGCTTCATTCTCCTAAGACTAGATCCTACTAGGTTTTTAACCATACTTTCAGCATTCAGATCCTGCCCATGAACCCTAGGCCCACAGCAGATGTTCTGCTACTTCCAACCAGACTTTCCTTATGCCCACCATATGGCTACCTGGTTGCATATCCATGTATTGTCTTGTTGTCAGACATGTCTGTGTTCATGCCGTGCCCATCTGCTAAGACACCCATAAGGGAAGCAGGCCCTTGTAGCAAGAGCAGTGACTTGGGAATCAAACCTGGGTGTGAATCCTGATTCCACAGTTTACTAACTGTGGATTTGTTTTTAATTTCTTAGAGCCTTGGTTTCCTAAAGCAGTGATGATGGTGATAATAACAATATCTGCCTCAAAGCTCTGTAATAAGTAAATGAACATGACATGGGTGTTAAATGTAGCCATTATCATCATCTTTATTTATAACCATTGCTGGACCTTCCTAACAAAGGCCAATAGCTTACACCTATCACCAGGCACATTGGATTCTGTGCCCTCACCGTCCTCCTTCCTCCCAAAACTCTGCTCCATGCCATTGAGTGTGCCTGTTTATGGGTTCTGCTCCCCTGTTACCAAAGAACGGAGCTATGGGCATGACTCTACATCAGTCTATCTGCTGAGTTAACCAAGTTACAAAAGAATATTGAGCAGGAAGGGGTGGGTGTATACAGGAAGAGGTAGATGCTTAGAGGTATTCTTGGAATGCTAAAAAGGTAGGGCAATTGTTGAGGATTAACGCTAAATGGAGGAATGAAACAGGAGAAAATAGCAGAGAGTGGGAAGGGAGAACAAAGAAACTCTTATCCTCAATTATCCTGACACTTCTGGGTTTGGCCTACATTAGCAGGATCTTTGTTTAGATCTTCATTTTTCTTTGGCTGTAGAGGCCTTTCCTGGTGGGATTATGAGGGAATTTTATAACCCATCCTCCCACTCCTCTCTCTCCTGTGGTTTTAACTGATGGGGAGAAAGGGAACTACTCAGTAAAATTAGGTCCCTTCCATATAACACAGCTGCTTTTCTTCAGAGAGATTTACTTTGGACTAGTAATTTATGTTGCTTTCAATTACTATGGACTGTTACCGGGGGATGGAGGAGGAGAGACCTAGAGACAGGACTGCCTGGGAGTGTTCTAATGTCGTTTGTTGCAACAGGTGGCCTGAAGAACTGCTGACTTGAAGCCACAGCTGCTCTCAGCTGGCTTGACGGATGCAGAAACCTAACTGAACCTGGAACAGGCGTAACCCAGGTGCACCAAGTGAACAGCTGTCTCTACTTCGATTAGGGGAAAAAAGCAGGCACAGATTTGAAAAATAATATTCTATGAACCAGAATGCAAAGAGATGGTTTGATTCCACTTTATTATTTTTTATAAATGGTTTATAAAAGCACACTGAGTGAATTATGATGTCTCTTTAGAGGGTTTTCACCAGTGTTGCTGCCTAGTGCGTCTCAGACAGTAATGTGCATACAAGTCAACTAGGGACTTTGTTAAACTTCAGATTCAGTAGGTCTGGGTTGTGCTGGGATTCTGCATTTCTAACAAGCTCCAGCTGATGCCAGGTCTGCTGGCCCACGGATGACACTGAGTACCACAACTGTCAACTACGCAGCACTTCAGAATATGAGATTGGTAAAAACACTGTGAAGCTGTCAAATGTAAGAAATGGTCTATCAGCAGGGAATGAAAGTAAACTACGTACTGATGAGATTCTTAAAGGAAATTGAATGACTGAAGAAGTCTTTAATATTAATGATTTAAAATTGCTCTTTCGACCTCTTAGACTTCTGATCATATGCCGTGGGCTTAAAAGTACCCATTATTATCATATAAGAAATGGCTTAGTGTATGACTATTTCAATTTCTGAGAAATTTAACTACAGCTTTTTTTTTTATTATTATTTTGACCATACAGTCAAGCAACCAAAGGATTTTTTAAATTATTGAATTCAACAGTTTAACTATATGCAAAGTTTTAGAAAGGCTCTTTCCTCCACTTTGGCGAAATATTTAATTCTGAGGCACGATAAATCAGTAGAAGTTAAGGCAAATATCAGTGGGGATGCATTGCATAGACAATTGGGTGCTAAGAAAGAGTGCAAAGACGATTCATTGCATGTGTCATAGCTGATAGAAAAAACTATTTGGCAATATTAAACCAATGTGCTTTTGATCTTCTCCCTTTTCCCCAACAGCAATTCCACCATCATTGCTCCAAAAACGAGAACATTGGAAAAGGAAGTTCTTAGGAATCAGGAGGAGGAATATGAGAGCTTGTCACTGCCGCACTGGGGAGTTGGTGAGAGGAAAAAAGGAACAGAGCAACTGTCTGCCCTGCCCTCCCTTTCAGCCAGTGCAGGAGGCATGGTTAAGAAAGGGTCGAGCCAAAAGTCAGCGTGCTTTGACCCCATGTCTGTCTGAGATGGTGAGGTAATGATTTAACCAGCCATGCTCAGATCAGCATTGGGTGGCCATTCCAATGGGAAGAGGTAGGGTGTCGTTGTTGGTCAGAGACAGGCCTGCACCTAACTGTCTGGAGGCTTCCTGTTCCTAAGGACATGAACAGTAGGTAGAGGTTTCCACATGCAGCGTGGAGGGATGCAGAAGGTAGCGGATATCGTGGCTGGCAAGAAAGGTCAGATGGCCCAGAGGCTGGAAGCAGCAGGAAAGACCACAGTTGGGAATCAAATCAGTTGCAAGCAGATTTCAGGCAGGCCCACAGGGCTGTCAAAGGCAAGGGGAGGCTGAGCCTTCAGGGAAGTCCTTGGGGACGTGACTGAGCCAGAGGGAAGAGACCTCAACTTGACCTGAGCTGACCTCAGGGGCAGATAAGGAAACTGCTACCAAAGGAGAGGAAGCAGTACTGGACCTGCTCATGGTTCCTGGGTCCCCACCATTCCTCCCTGGCACCACTGGGCCAAGTCACGTCCACCTCCATGTGTATATCGTTCCGAAAAGAAAATAGGAGGGGGGTGGTGGGTAAAAATCTTAAAGATTAGGGTTTGATCTAAAAGACTCTGAGTTACCTTAAGAGCCTGTATAAATTATTGGATTAGAATGACTAGATTTGGGTGTTTTACTTCCACCCTCCTCACTAACTAGATAGGAGGTTCTTAAAGAAGATCAAATCTACAGAAAATAAAGCTGTCATTCCTTCACACAGCTCAGCAAAGTGTGAGTTTAATTTGAAAGCCTGCTTCAACAGTAATAAACCATCGCATTTCAGTCAGTGGACTCCCTCATTCTGAGGTGGAAACACTGAGTTTGGGTCTCTGATCTGTCATCGCTCCTCCCCCAGCTCTGTTCATCTGTGAGCTAAGCTCCAACCAACCAAGGCCTCCGCCGCTATTTGTTAGGAACCCTCTTGCCCTAAGCCTAGCACTCGGGAGTGATCCCCCAGCCTGCGTTCATCCAGTCTGAGGCCAGTCCAGGATTTGCCCTGGCTCTGAAAATCTGCGTGACACTTTCCTGAGTGTGTTCAGGAAATAGAATCAAAGGAGCAGGAGCTTTGGAAAGAAACTGTGTTGGATTCTGCTTCAGGCACTTATTTACCATCCATCTGGCTGTGCGCAAGCTACCTTTTCTTGTGAGTGTCCTTCTGTAAAGTAGAGTTATTAATATCTACAATTAGGGCTATTATAAGAAATAACAATAAATCAATAAATCAGGGTCATATTATAGTATTCCAGTTCCTTCCACTGTGCACACAGCCCTGTAATAGCTTATTCAACTGAGACCATGGACCTCTTATTCCTTGTATTACCAGCTCCCCACACATTTTCCTTCCTCCCAAATAGATATCATGGATACCCTGCTTTGCCACCCAGACACCCCCTTCAGGACCAAAGGATGCATTTCCCCCACTGATGACAGACACTGTCAGCCCTCTCTGGGAATTTCCTGAGCCAAAGTCACACCCTCTTCCTGGAAGGGCAGCTTGTATCCAAAGACTGGTGGATGCAAGAGGATAAAAACCAGTGCCACTGGCCCAAGCCAGGGAAATTCTCCCACCCTCAGAGCAGGGATGGCCAAGGGAGGCTTTGTGGTGACTGCACTACAGCCCAACTTTTCCCTCAGTCCAGCCCTGCTTCCCTACATTTTTCCTATAGATACTGATCCTAAGAGCCCACCCTCATAAACATTCTACATGTCCGTCTCTGGCTCAGAGTTGGCCTCTTGGAGAACCCATCTGGTGACAAGAGATTACCACAATCCCTTGCTCAAAACCGCTCGCCTAGCTATCATTACTGATACCGTACAATCAACTTAACACATAATTTGGTAAAATAAACATGCACAACCCTCTTGGCCACTATTTTTGGACAAGTGCTACGTGTCAAAGCCAGTGCTATCCTTTAGTCCTGGTCCTTCCTTCCTCAGGGTCTTCCTCAGCCTGCCCACCAGCCAAACATGCCCAGAGTGGTCACTACTGACACAATGGCTTTAGGATACTTACCACATTGGAGTGTTGGCAAGTATGTAGATCTAGCCTTTAGCCTTTCTTTGATCCAGAACTAGCCTTTAGCCTTTCTTTGATCCAGAGCTAAAATTTGCAACTACCTTAAGAAGGTTTTTATATCCTTGTCTCCACTCTATGTGAATAAACAATGTCTAGCTATAAGAAATTGTCAATTCCTCTGTACAGACTAAGCACCTGCTCATATTACTGCCCTGCTATATACAAACGAACCATTTGGGGAAATGAGTAGAACAAATACACTCTAGAAATTGCAATACAAGCAGTTCCCAATTTGGAGCTAGGTTGCGTTCTCTAAGTTGATTTGCAAATTGGCTATTTGGAACTCAGAATTATCCCATAAGCAGTGTTATAAATGATGGCCAGCTTCACAGTATTGTCCACAAGCCCTGGTAAACTCACAATGTAATTAAAATGCCACTGCCTTTAATAATGGACTATTCTTTATTGGGAAAAATATCCTTCACAGGGCATAATATGGAAACCATGTGGCACCAGGAACATGCATCTCTCTCTCACTCATAGTTCTACTCTTCTCTATGCCACACATTTGCTATAATCACCCATTTTCAAGATGGCAACAAGGTCCAGCAATGAACCTGGCCCTTCTCCTTTCTCTCCTCTAGAATTTGAACACAAATAGTGTAGACTTGGTGATCTCTGGCTTCTAGCAGACGCTAAGCAAAATACAGAGGCTCCAAGAATGTTTCTTGATCCCTAGGCCACAAAGAGAACAATCTCTGACACAGCACTGTACATCTATAGAGAGATCCAATATATCTGCAAAAGAGTAAATCCCAAAGGAACATTATTATTTCCTATTTATAAGCCCAACAAAACATGGTTGAGGTTAGAAAGCCTAACCTCTGGTTTTAATGCATCCCGTAACACTTCTGTCTTGTCACACATATGCAAAAAAAAAAAAAAAAAATCCTTCTAAAATGAGATATTTTTACAAGGCCTCCTGAAGCATAAAAACGTATATCTGTAGCCTAAAGCACAATTTTTCAAAATGTAACCCCTTGATCAACAGCATCAGCATCACAAGCAAACTTGTTAGAAATGCTAATTTTGGATACTACCCCACACCTATTAAATCAGAAACCATGGGATTGGAGCCTAGCGGTCTGTGTTTTAACAAGCCTTCCAGGTAAATATATGTACACTAAAGTTAGAGAACCACTGACCTAATGATTTTGAAAAAAATGATATAGCAAAATCAAGATTAATCTCTTTTTAAAAAGAAATGACTAGAAACACTGCCAATGTAATTGTTCTACATAAAACATAACATATTACTCTTATTAGATACCCAACAATTCAACTCAAAAATGTTTGTTCCATGTTTTATATGTGTAGGTTACACCTTATCTGCTAAGGAAGATTTAAAAAGTGAGTGGATTAAATAGTGATTGGAGTGCACATCAAAAATTTTCAACCATATGAGGCCAAAAGAAGGAAAGCTATCAAGAATTAACTGATACCAGAAAGATTATTTGTAGTTTCACAGAAAATGCAAAATAAAATGTTATGGGGAAAACAAAACAAATTGGTTTTAGAAGAAGACATCAAAAAAAAAAGTTTTGAGGCAACATCAGAGTCAGGCCTTGAAAGACAGGCATACATTCTGACAACAGAAGCCACGTTGGGAGGAGGGGATGGAGGGCACATGGAATTGGTGAAGGACAAAGTTTCCCAGGAAAAGAGACAACATGAGCAAAAGTCAAGGTGTACAAAAGCATGGTGCAAAGCTTCTGCCAACGTGTGTCATAAATGGGTTTGGTAGTGTTTAAATAAATTCCCCTCAACTCTCAAGACAATTGGGTGAACAGTGAGTAGCCAGAGACCACAGGCCAATTACCACTGTCAGAAGTAGTTGTGCGCAGCTACCCCAGGGTGACTTACTAATGTTATTCCTATGTGTACCATGACACCAAAGAGCTTATTTAAGGAATCAAGATGAATGCATAGAGTTTAGGCACTGAGTAGATAAGGAGAAGAGGCAGGAGGGTCTTGGGTGCCATATTAAGCAAACTGGATCTTATTTAGAAGGCAATAGTGTGTTTGGAGCAAAAAAAAAAAAGACATGATTTGTCCTGGCTTGTAAAATTATCATCACACAATATATAGATTGATTTAGACTGAAAACAGATAGAGTCAGGCAAACTGGTTAGGATTGTATCAAATTAAGGCAGACAGGAACTACTAAGAGCCCAAACTACTGTGGAACACAAAAGGAAAGGAGAGAGTTGCAGGATAATCAGTTCAATTCCACTAATATCTGATTGTCTATGATATAGAAAATACATATTGTCACTTTAGAGAAAACCAAAATTGCAGAGACTATCTTTTATTTTAAATAGATTAAAATCTGTTATGCAGAGGTACAATACCACTATAAAATTATGATAAATGGTAAAATAATTATAATAAAGGAAGCATTAAGTGTTATGGAGGTTTAAATAATTGCAAGGTTACTTTTATATGGAGTAGTTATTTCATGGATAAAGTGTTGATTTAACCATGAGTCTTCGAGGATGACAAGTGTTATCAAAAGAGGTACAGATAAGGGCATTCTAGGTATAGGAAACAAAAGAGATTTAAAAAAGACACAGGTAGACAAGCTTTTACTGAGTTAACAGTGTAATATATTTAGAAAAGGTGGGAGATGAGCTTGAAGTCATTAGGGAAATGCAAATCAAAACCACAATGAGACACCACTTCACTCACAAAGATGGCTATAAAAAAAAATTATAAGTGTTGGTGAGGATGTAGAGGAAAGTCAGAACCTTATACACTGCTGGGAATGTAAAATTGTGCAACCGCTTTGGAAAACGGTTTGTTAGTTCCTTAAAAAGCTAACCATAGATTTACCAGATGACTCAGTAATTCCACCAGATACATAATTGAGAGACTTAAAACATATACGAACACATATATGCATACAAAAACCTATACATGAATGTTTATAGCAGCAAAAAGCCAAAAAGTGGAAACCACCCAAATATCTATCAACTGATGAATGGATAAAAAAAATATGGTGCATCCATTCCATACAATGGAATATTATTAAGCCACAAAAAGGAATGAAGTATGATACATGCTATAATATGGATAAACCTTGAAAACATCATGCTAAGTGAAAGAAGCCAGACACAAAAGGCCATATATTTTATGATTCCATTATATGAACTATCCAGAATAGGCAAATCCATAGAAACAGAAAGTAGATTAGTGGTTGCCAGGGGGAGAGGGAACAGAGAGTTAATGTTAATGGATACAGGATTTCTTTCTGGGGTGATGAAAACGTTCTGGAATTAGATAATGGTGATGGTTGTACAACCTTCTGAATGTACCATTAACTGTGCACTTTTAAGCAGGTTAATTTTGTGGTATCTAAATTATATATCAGTTAAAAACAATAAGGAAGGAAGGGAAGAAGGGAGGGAGGGAGGGATGGAAGAAAGAAAGGAAAGAAGAGAGAAACACCACTGGATGAGGCCTATGGGTGGACCTCAGAACAGATAAAACTCAACTATAATTAGATCAATTTAACTGTTGGAACTGTAAAAAATAAACTATCGCCTTTTCAGTTTGTTCTGAGGTTTTAAGAACTTTAATTGACTTGTCCAAAGTCACAAAGCTAAGCTACTCAGTTGTGAAGTTAGGATGCATTCTGATTACAAAGCCATACACTTAACTACAGCATCTACTTGCTGCCTTCTCTGGTCTGAGGGTAAGATTATTCCTCACATTGAACAGGACAGTTACTATCCAGAGAAATGGAAGGAGACATAAAATAATATTAAAAATAGGGGAGGTATGTTTATTTACATGGAAAATAAGGATGAGAAATAATCTTGGGCTATAGGGTTTGTCTAAAAATAAGAATGATCAGCAAAATAAGTTTCATCTGAGTAAGTTAGTCATGGATAATGAATAGCTCTTTCATGACCATGTATGAATAGGTAGAACAAAATATTGAGTATAGTACTCAAAAACTGAAATAATCTCCTATGCATGGCAAAAGGAACTTCCTAACACTACTGTAAAGCCCACTCAGTTGACTAAAATTCTGCATACTATAATTTAGTATCCAGCTAGTTCAATCCAGACACTGCTTTGAGACTCATGTCTGAGTTCAAATTTCATATGACTAGTTCCCTAGTCTAATTGTACCCCTACACCTGACAGCTATATCAAAAACATGGCCATGATTTCAAAGGAAAAAAAGGATAAAATCATATAAATGGATAAAAGCAAAATCCTTTAACACATAAACATATCATTTATATGATAAAATCATATAAATGGATAAAAGCAAAATCCTTTAACACACACACACACACACACACACACACACACACACACACAGCTATCCAAAGAAAGGGACTCCATTCTCATGGGATAATAATAGATCATTTTTATCATTGCATATGATGGAGAGCACATAATGCAATGTACTGTCTACATATAATAGTATTACTTTGACAGTTGAGAAAAATTTAACCATATTTCTTACGTAATGACAGTGACCAATTTTCTTTATTTAGGAGAACTGTTAAGACTTGTAGGACCCAGAAAAAAAGAAAGTTCAGAGTGAAGACCAAAGAAAATTGATAGAGAATGTGATAAAGAACAAAATATGTATTCAGAACAAATGAAGGTCTAAGAATGGATAGGCTCCTTTTTGGAGAAAATAGTCCAATATTAACAGATAAAGACCACAGATCTATTCAACTCCTGTGCTTCTTCCATTTTCACCAATGAAATGAATGATAATATTGAAACCCTTGTAAAACACAATCAGATGGGAGAATAGTCTGGAATGATTAAAGAAAGAGAGATAGGTAATGAAATAAGAGTATATCTAAATGATGCAAGTCCCTGTATTAATATTATACCCCAAAGCAAAAGATACAGAATTCATATAGTTTTTAAGGATTTCAAATGACGGAATACAAGGAAATTTCTTAAAGAGGTATAATGATTCCAGAAACTATGAGGTTTGACTTTATCTTAGAGATAATTTCAAAAGTGGCTTCTTATACTATTGAGGAAGACAAGAAAAAAAAAAGAAGATAATCCCTGGAAACAACATTAACTACAGTCTTCCCAAATGTATGATTTTAATTTTTACTGGACTATGAATTAATATAAAAATAAAATCCTCTTAAGATTTTCAAAACATTTTGACAGCTAAAACAGCAATTACTGAAAAAACATCTTATTGGGCAGGCAGCAGCAGGGAGGCAATTATTCCTATGGCACTGGGCAGTACCTAGAATTAAAATAAATAGTACATACTAAATAAGATGGCATAGGCTCATTTCTGTTTGCTTCTCCCCACTAAGAACAAATATAACCCTAGAAATGATGCAAGAGAAAGAGAAACCTGAAATGTGGAAAGAGGAAGATAGACTGATTATGGAATGAACCTAGGACATGACATCCAACTCAACAAAAGAAGGCAACCCAGACCTGGCATTTCCAACCTATCAACAGAAGGTGATCCATACAGGTTCATTTTTCCCCCCAGATCAAATAGAATCCCAATGACAACACTAAGTGAGCTCAACAATAACTGGCAGTGGAGACTGGTCAGAAACCCCACTGAAAATAAAAGGCCAGACAAAGCACTCTCCTCTGCTGGGCCTGAGACTACCCTCCCCCACCGAGAGTCACCAGACGCCACTGGCAAGGTGGAATCCCACCACATCAAGTGGCCCAGCTCAGGAAGCCTCTTAGTCTCCACAGGCTAGAGAATCTCTTTCTCCAGATCGTACCAACAGGGGCAATGACAAGTGCCTGGCCTAAGAAGTGCTTGTCCCCACTGTGAACCATGTGACTCCCTTCTCCCAGCTAGAGGAACCATCAAGTCTGGACTGGGGAAGCTCCCTGCAGCTTCAGGAAGCACCATTAGAAGTCCAGGCAGCACCAGACAATAAACAGATGAAAATAGCACCACAAAGTTCTTAAGATTAAACTTCCACTGGAATCACAATCCAGAAAGTAGGCCAGGACCTGCAAGCTAAATCTAAACAGGATGACTGCTTACTAAAATAAAGATTTAACTGAGACCCAGAGTCTCATAACATAATAACCAAGATGTTCAGAATACAGGAAAAAAAAGAAAAAAAGAAGAAAGGAAGGAAAGAAGGAAAATCACTTCTCATACCAAGAACTAGGAAAATCACAACTTGAAGGAGAAAAAAACAATCAACTGATATAAACAACAAAGTAAATTAGATGTTGGAATTACCTGACAATAATTTTAAAGCAACCATCATAAAAAAATACTTCAACAAACTACAATTTTTTTAAAAAGAGATAAAAATATAGAGAAACTGAATATAAAAAAACATAAAAATGCCCAAAACAAGTGACTGAAAAAAAATACTTCAACAAGCAATTATAAATTCTCTTAAAACAAATGAAAAATTAAAAAGTCGCAGCAAATAACAGAATTTGTAAAGTAATAATAATAATGACCAAACCAAAAAAAAACAGAACTGAGAAATACAATGGGGGGGGTGGAGAATGGACTCTCATGAATGGGCTCAACAGTATAGTGTAGATAACAGAGGATAGGCTCAGTGATCAATGGAATTTATACCATCCTGAACAACAGAGAGAGAGAGAGAGAAGGAGGGAGAGGGGAGGGAGGGAGCGAGAGGGACCTGAAGGATAAACAGCAAAAAGCCCAACACCTTGTATCATTAAAGTCTCAGAAGACTAGGAGAGAGTAGGGCTAAAAAAGTGCTTGAAGAAATAATGACAGAATACTTCCCAAATTTGGCAAAGGACATAAAGCGACAGATTCAAGAGGTTGAGCAAACCCCAAATAAAATAAATCCAAAGAAATTTAATCCAAGATACACCACCATAATTAAACTTCTGAAAACTAAAGACAAATTAGAAAATCTTAAAAGCAGCCAGAGAGAAACAACACATGTACAAGGAAAACTAATTTGAACAACAGCAGATTTTTTATATGAAGCTTTGGAGGCCAGAAGAAAGTGGCACAACTTTTTTCAAATGCTGAAAGAAAAGAACGGTCAACTATAGATTCTATGACCAGTGAAACTATGCTTCAGGTATATGGAGAAAATAAAGAAAGTCTCTGATGAAGAAAAACTAAAACAATTTGTTGATAGCAGACAGGACCATAAATAATGACTAAAAAAAATTCTTCAAACAGAAAGGAAATGATAAAAGAAAGAACCTTGGAGTATCAGGAAGGAAGAAAGAACAACTGAAAGAACACAAATATGAGTACATGTAATAGATTATCTCCTCATGAATTTTGTAAATCATATTCAATTATTGAAACAAAAAT
Organism: Balaenoptera ricei; assembly: GCF_028023285.1. Classification (NCBI taxonomy): domain Eukaryota; kingdom Metazoa; phylum Chordata; class Mammalia; order Artiodactyla; family Balaenopteridae; genus Balaenoptera; species Balaenoptera ricei. The sequence continues at coordinate 107,409,310 of NC_082642.1, read as the reverse complement.
TGTAACACTATCTGATACTCAAGACAATGACACTTAAAAGCAGGGAAGGTAGACCTAAACAGCAGTAAGGTATACACTTCAATAAAAGTGGTAAAATATTGATACCACTTTGATAATAAACACATGTATATTATATTATATTATACTCTTTGTGTATATATTATAAAACACAGAGAAACCACTAAGAAATCTATTAAAGAAATACACTAAAAAACATTATAAATAAATCAAGATAGAATCCTAGGAAATGTTTGAGTAACGCAAAGGAAAGCAAAAAGAAACATAAAAATGAGAAATGCAGGAAACAGAAAATAAACACTGAAATGACAGACTTATGCCCTAAAATATTTATAATTACCTAAAATGCAAATGGTCTAAAATCATCAATTAAATTCACAGATTGGCAGAGTTGATAGAAAAATATGTTCATATATTCAACAACTTAGATGATATGTACCAACTCCTTGAACACCACAAACTACCAAATCTCAATTAAGATGAAGGAAATATCTCAATAGACCTATAATCATTAAAGAAATTGAACCCACAACTTAAAACTTCCAGAAAAGAAATCTCCAACCAAACGATTCCATCGGAGAACTCTACTAAATGTTTCAAGAAAAAATATACAATCTTTTCCAGAAAACAAAAGAGGGACCACTTCCAAGCTCATTTTATGAGGCCAGTCTTACCAAAATATCAAAATCAGACAAAGATAGGACAAAAAGCAAAAACTGCAAACCAGTATCTCTTATGAACTTAGATGCAAAAATCCTCAAAAACATTGGCAAATCAAATTGAGCGATGTATAAAATGAATTAAACACCATGGCCCAGTGGGATTTGTTCCAGGTATAAAAGGCTGTCTCAGCATTTGAAAATCAATTACTATAATCCACAGTACTAACAGCTAAATAAGAAAAAAAACTCAGCAAGTTAGGAATGGGGGAAACTACCTTAACTTGATAAAGAGCATCTACAAGAAACCTATAGCTAATAACATACTTAATAGTAAAACACTGAATGCTTTCCTCCTAAGATTAAGAACAAGGCAAAGATAGCCACTCTCACTTCTCTTAGTCAACATAGTTCTAGCCACTGCAATAAGACAAGAAAAAGAAATAAAAGGCATACAGTTTGGAAAGTAAGAAACTTATGTGCAGATCACGTGATTTTCTGTGTAGGAAATCCCAAGGAATCTACAAAAATGCTTGTAGAAGTAATACGTGAATTCAGCAAGGCTGAAGGACACAAGATCAACACAAAAAAGTCAATAGCATTCCTATACACTAGCAATGAATATGCTGACTAAAATTTAAAAACACAGTACCTTTTACAGTCACCTCAAAAACACTGAAATACTCAGGTATAATCTTATCAAAACATGAACAGGATCTGTATGTTTAAAATTACAAAATGCTGATGAAAGAAATCAAAGATCTAAGTAAATGGGGAGACATACCATGTTCATGTATTGGAATATTTAACATAGTAAAGATGTCAATTCTCCCTAAGTTGATTTACAGATTTAAAACATCCCTATCAAAATCTCACAGAGGTGTTGTACATACATAGACAAGCTTATTTTTATATTTTATGGAAAGATACAGGACCTAGAATAACTAAAACAATTTTTCCAGTGTTATTGAGATATAATTGACATACAGCACTGTGTAAGCTTAAGGTGTACAGCATGATTTGAATTACATGCATCATGAAATGATTAACACAATAAGTTTAGTAAACATCCATCATCTCATTAATTTTCTTTTTTTGTAATATCTGTGTCTAGTTTTGGTATCAAGGTGATGCTGGCCTCACAGAATGAGTTCAGAAGCATTCCTTCCTCTGCAAATTTTTTGGAATAGTTTGAGAAGGACTGGTGTTAACTCTTCTCTAAATGATTGGTAGAACTCACCTGCAAAGCCATCGAGCCCTGGACTTTTGTTTCTAGGGCAAGGCTGAGTCCTGGAGCGGCTGGCTACATGGCGTCGGGACTCCCAGGACTGATGCTAGCCCACTGGTGGATGGGGCTGGGTCCTGGCATGACTGGCTGAGGGGCCTTGGGGGGTCCCAGGGCCAGTGCCCTTTGGCAGCTGGCTGTGGGATCTGGGGAGTCCTGAGGCTGGTGCTGGCCCACTGGTGGGCAGGGCCAGGGCCTTGAACATCCTGGGACTGGTGCTGGCCAGCTAACTGCAGGTCTATGGGGTCCTGGGGCAGCTGGATGCCTGGACCAGGGCCTTCCCAGGGCTGTGCTGGCCCACCCTCAGGCAGGGCCAGGTCCCAGTGGGCTGGCTATGGGCCCAGGGTCCCAAAGCAGCTGGCTGTGGGGCTGGGGGATTCCAGAGCTGGCGCCAGTCCACTGGTGGCTGAAGCTGGGCCCCACGGTGGCTGGTTGTGAGGCCAGGGGACCTGGGGCTGGTGCCAGCCTGCTGGTGGGAGGGGTCACGTCCCGGTACAACTGGCTGCTCAGCATGGGGTGGATTGGTGCCCACTGTCTGGTGGCCAGGGCTGTGTCCCAGCACTAACATTCTAGAGGGAGGACTGCAAAATGGCACTTGCCAGCACTAGTGTTCTCGTGGTAGAACGAGCTCCCAAAAATGGCTGCTGCCAGTATCTTTGTCTCCGGTGGGAATCTCAGTGGCCTTCTGCCTTCTCTGGGAGGCTTCTCCAAGATAAGCAAGTGAGTCTGACTCAGGCTACTTTCAAAGTACTCTGTTGGCGCAGGGTGCCAAAGGGTGTGAGATTTTGCATGTGACCTTTAAGAGTGGAGTCTCTGAATCCCACAGCCCTCTGGGTCTCACATACACAAGCCCCAATGCCCTTCAAAGCCAGAAATTCTTGGGGCTCATCTTCCTGATGCAGGACCCCTGGACTGGGGAGCCCAGTGTGGGGCTTGGACCCCTTGATCCTTGGAAAGAACCTCAGAAATTGTGATTATCCTCCCACTTGTGGGTCACCTACCCTGGGGTATGGGTCTTGACTGTACCACGTCTCCGCCCCTCCTACCCATCTCATTGTGGCTCTTTTATATCTTTAGTTCTGAAAATTTTTTCTGCTAGTCTTCAGGTCATTCTCATCAATAATTGCTCTGTAAAGAGTTGTAATTCTGGTGTGCCTGTAGGAGATGAACTCAGAGTCTTCTTACTCTGTCATCTTGGCCACTCTTGTCTAACTAAAACAATTTTGAATAGAAAAATAAAGTGAGAATAATCACTTTACCTAATTATATACGGTAAGTCTACATAATCAAGAGAGTGTGGTACTGGTGAAGTGACAGAAAATAGATAAATGGAACAAACAGAGAACCCACAAATAGACCCACATAAATACATTCAATTGATTTTTCCAATGATGCAAAAGCAACTCAGCGAAAGAAGAATAAATAGCCTTTTAAACAAACGGTCTGGAGCAACTGGACATCCCTAGAGGGGAAAAAAAAAAACTGAATCTCAACCTAAACCACACACCTTATCCAAAATCAACTAAAATATATCATGTACTTAAACATAAAATAGAATGCTATAAAACTTTCCGGGGGAAAAAAACAGAGAAAACTCATCTGGAACTAGAGCCAGGCAAAGAGTTCTTAGACTGAGCACCAAAAGCATAACCTATAAAAGGAAAAATTGAAAATTGAACTTCATCAAAATTAAGAATTCCTGCTCTGCAAAAGACCCTGTTAAAAGATTGAAAAGACAAGATATAGACTGAGAGGAAATTTTCCAAACCAACAAAGGACTAGTAGAATATATAAAGAATTCTCAAACAAAACAACAAACAATCCATTTAGAAAATAGGCAAAAGACATGCACAGACGTTTCACTGAAAAGGATACACAAATGGCAAAAAACTCGTGAAAAAATATTCAAATCATTAGCCATTTTAAAAAATGCATGTTAATACTACAGTGAGATAGTACACACCTATCAGAATAGCTACAATGTTTTAAAAAGTACCCCAACACCAAATACAGGCAAGGATATGGAGAAACTAGATCACTCATACACTGCTGGTACGAAACTCTGAAAAAACTGTTTGGCAGTTTCTTCGAAAACTAAACATACAATTACCACACAATAGCAACTGCATTCTTGGGCATTCATCGCAGAGAAAATGCATGCTCACACAAAAAAACCTGTACACGACTGTTCATGTTCTAATAGCCTAAAACTGGGAGCTATCCAGATGTCTTTTAACAGGTTAATGGATAAACAAATTGTGGTACATCCATACCATATAATACTCCTTAGCAATAAAAAAGAACAAACCCTTGATACATACAATAGGTTGAATGTTTATCCAGATAACTTTACTTGGTAAAAAAAAAAAAAAAAAAAGCCAGTCTCCAAAAGTTTGCATACCTGTTAGGATTACATTTATACAACGTTCATGAAATGACAAAATTAGAGAAACGGAGAACAGATTAGTGGTTGCCAGGAGTTAAGGATGGGGTTGGGGAGGGGAAGCAGGAAGGAAGGGGATGTGTCTGCATAAGGGACAACACAAGGGATCTTTCAGGTGATGGATATCCCATCTCTGGACTGTGGTGGACATACGCCATTGATACAACCGTATAGAGCTCAATACATCAACACAAAGGATAAATAAAACTGGGGAAATCTGAAAAGACAGATTAATCGCATCAATGTCAACTTCCTGGTTATGATAACATATTATAATTTTGGAATATATTACCATTGGGAAAAACGGAGTAAAGGATACATGTGATCTCTCTGCATCATTTTTTACAACTATTTATGATAAAGTCTATAATTACCTTAAAATAAAATGTTTAACTTTTTAAAATACATAATGCATATAAACTACTTAGTACGATGCCTACTTTAGGAAAAAAAAAAAAGGTTAGCTATTACAGCTTTTCACCAGCATGTGCAATTCTGGCAACAAAAATTTAAGACAACTGTGGATTATCAGGAGAAAATACTGATGAGAGTGATCTACAAGACCTCCGGAAACCATATCATTATTTTGGGATTGAAGAAATTAGAAATAGAAATATTTACCACAGAATATGGAAAACTAAAGAACATATCAGTCATTAAAAGTGTCAAAACAGTAGAAGCTACATACTCTATTAATTCCTAAGGTCACTGCAAGAGAAGTTTTACCTCGGTATAAAAATAAAACTATAACCACTCAAGCTGTCTCTTAACTGAAAAGCTGATCTCAAAAAATTTGCAATAACCCCACCAGGTTCATTAGGTAGAGACTCAAATCAGGGCTTTCTTGCTACAAACTCCAGGGAAAACACTTATGATCCTGGCCCAATGCCCATCTTTCAGAGATGCCCAGAGTGGATTGAGGCTTGGAGTCAGAACCTGAAACCTTAAAGGTCAGTTCCAATCACAGTTCTGTGATTCTTCATGAGAGAATCCAGAAAACCTTGTCAAAGCTACAGAGTTAAATTTAATATAAAAAAAGTAAGGAAAGACTGCGTGGAGGTAGGAATAAAACTTTTGATAAAATGAGCTATCTTTTAAAGTGAAATATAAATGAGTTTCTAAACATCATAGTTCAATTCAGTATCATATATTCAAATTATGAAGTTACTGGAACCAAAAGAGATTGATTAAAATGTTAGCCTCTTGAAAAGTGACCAGATACTGAAGGAACAATAAATACCAGCCATTTCACTCATAAAGGGATTGTGGTGATCAGTTAGTGAATGACTGCATAGGCTTTCATGATCTTGTAATAAAAGTAGCTACACAGGCATAAATCAACCATTATGATCAGGCCTTGAAGCCCACAAGTATCTCATAAGACTATCTAATGGGCATATTTATTAGCTTCCTAAAGGAGCTGGTAGCATTCATGAATGTTTTAGTCATATTTCAGCACCCAGGCCTACGTAGTCATATCCCGATAATTCACCACAATTAAGCAAATGGATATTCTCTCACTTAAAAGCTGGTCTATTAGTAGCTCCTAATATTTATTACACAAGTATATGTATTACTAGATCCTAGAACTAATAAAGTTGGTTTTAATGTTTCCAACTGAGATTTTCAACATTCACCAAAGTAATCAATTTGTCCGATTTTAAGCAGCACAGCTCCATAAATGAGATATTTGGCATGGAACTTGATTTAAAATGCATTCTTTTCTCAAGTGATTGAATAGTTGTAATGAAAATTTACAATTTGTAGTATACTATAGAAGGAAGTGAGTTGAATTTCTTTATCGAAATTATTCATGGATCAAAATCTTTTTTGCTCTAACACATAGAAGCTGGCAGACAAATGCAATTACGTTAGATATGCTGTCGTCCAGAACATCTGAAGAATGCTATTTATCCAATCTTATCAATTTAAACTTACTCTATTACCACAGCTGAGTACAAATACCAGGCCATGACAATCACATTAATACCATGAGGCTACCCCAAATGCCATTTCTGGAAATCAATGGAGAGAATTTTATTGGGTCCAGGCTATTTCACTTGAAGGCAAGTGGAATCAAAATCAATCTGTGTCTAACTTAGATTTCTGACTTAATTTGTAACCTGATTTATACATACAATGCTTGCAGATTAGACAACTGATTAAGAAGCATTGATTTATTCTCAGAAAAAACAGACCTTTCAAATAAATCACATTATTACTTTTCATAAAAATTAACACATGCCATTTCCAAAACATATAAATTATTCAGTAGAAGTAATAAAGGAGAGCTTTTGTGAAAAGCAATTTCGATGATGATATTTCTTATGACAATTTTGTGACATTTAGAAAATCTTCAACTTATCAGAATATACAGGTTGTAAATTTATACCAGAAGATTTCACTATTGTATGTAGGGTTCAGTTTATATAAAGAAAGACAATATTCATGAAATTCCATGCTAGTTTATCTTTGAAATTCTCTCTAATGTAAATGCAGTTGTTTTCTAAAAGACAAATGTATGGCTCATTTCACCTACTAAGACTGTATATAGTCATTATAAACTTGATTATAAGCTGAACTTCCTTGAACTAAAGACTTCCATGTGTTCTATCTCAGAATATGGAGACCAATTTCTGTTCTCAACTTTAAAACTGGGAGACTGGGCCTGGAACCTATTGAATAAAAAAATCTGGAAGACCTCAGATCATGGGTTTCTTAGCAACTTTGATTTACCACTGTACATTTGAAATTGAATATAAATTTTGTAATTAGCTACAAATTGATTTTATTTGCTTTTATCATGCAAAAGATATCACTAGAATTAGTAGAATTTTTTAAATTATAGTCAAAGTGGCATTCTACACATTAGTCTGAAATTATAAACACAGAATAGCTACAACCCTTTAAAAATACTATTTTGAAGTCTCTCAACTTGGTCAGGTGACCTCTGTCCCCTCCCCACCACAAATACTCACAGCAGCAGATTAAAGGCAGGCACCCTTCCAGCCCTGTGCCTGTGAAGTGTCTGCTTTATACTCACATTATTTCTCACTTGTGATGTTTATCCCATCCTCTTGTTTAACAACACCCCTCCTATGGTTTCAGTTTCTTCCCTAGAACCAGAACCCAGAGTGCTTCATCTCATCCACACGCTGCCATTATCCTCACTGCCATGGTTCCTTTTTCCATACTCACTCTATATATTTATCAATCCAGCCATCTAGCGCTCCTAGAATAAACCAAACATGCTGTCTCTGAATTATGGGTTAGACCCTCAGCAGTACTGCCCTGTGACACTGGTTAATTCCCCACAGCAGACATTCCAAACATCCCTTCAAGACCCCATCTCACTGTAACCCACCCTGCTCTCAAAAGAAAACATTTTCTGCTACTGCACAGAGACACTGAGGGTGGCAAACATGAAGTCCCTCAGATGTCTGGCCCATCTCGGCTCCTTTCTACAAATCTCTGAGAGAAAGCTGGCCCTTACACTGTTCAAAGTTAAATGCACTGCACGATTCCCAAAGAGAGATTGCCAAAAGGCCACTAACCAGGACAGGCTTTGGTATGATTTCATAACCTTCTGAGGTACGTGATATGTGGGGACAGCTCTCGTTTGGCACAAATAGGGGAAGGACGTTATTTAAATGAGCCTCACTAATTTATATTTACATCTCATAAAGCAGGTAATAATTTTGGCAGGCAGTCTTCACAGATGGCAACAGGACAGGTAAGGAGACTTCCACATATACATTTATACACTTACCAAGGTAAGTGTGAAGCAACCTTGGGTGCAGTATATTCAAGTTAAAGAGCACTGACTTTGGCATCAAACCCACCAGGATGTGAAATTATTTCTACCACTTACTAGATACGTATGTATCCTAGAATATGATATTTAACCCTCTGAGCCTCAGTTTCCCCATTTTTAAAATAGGAGTAAACTAACTAGATGAAAGGACTTTTGCCAGGATTAAATGGGAAAATGCTTATAAAGATCTAAACATGGATCCTGGGGGAGACAAATGTCAATTGTCTTCCAATCCCACTTTCTCTCCTTTCCTTCAGTGCTGCTACTCAAAAACATCAGAATCAATCACATTACAGACTCTTTAATGAGATTTCATTTGGACCAACTGAAATATTTGTCACATCCGTTATTTTACTAAAGTAAATAGTACCTGACCAATCTGGACCACTACATTTAGGTACCAGAGCCAGCAGGAAATTGAGGGGATCATTTGAATAAACAGGGTAAATCTTTTATGAAAAGCTGCCAGAATTAAATATCACAACTGATCTACTCATGATCCATTAATAACTGCATTGACACAGAGGAAAGATAACCTGCTTAATAGAAGCACTTAAGTTAACCCAGATACCCTTTTAGCAAGAAACAACAGAGGGGACTAGAAAGACGTTGGTGAGTGATATTTAAGCCATTCGTGAAGTGTTCTCCACAGAGCCCTGCGGAGGCTGCATACAAGCAAAGGTAACAGAGCTGCTCTCCGTGAATATACGGCACGTCAATAAGAAAAAGCCAGAACATGATCTAGAGCACAAGAGGACAGAGACAGAGAGAGACAGACTGACTCCCCCTTTGGCTCTGAACTTGAAAGCAATCAGGGTGGTAACAACTGGGAGGACTTCTGGCAGAAGTGGTGGAATCTTCAGGAGCTTGGAAACACCAAACTGAGACTAGTATGACTGTGGCAGCTGCAAGCCCCACACAATTAGAATGCTGGCAAGTCGACTGGAAAAGAGAGCCAGGAATAATACCAAGTGGCAACAGAGCCTCTCAACCTGACCATTCCGCCACATGTTTTAAACATATGTTTAGTCCGGCAGGGGTCATGGTGACAGCTGAAAAGCCCCTTCAGAAACTATCAGAGACAGCATTTGTGAAAGCCTCTTTGTGCCTTAATAAGCCAGTAGGGGTGTTTTCCTCTCAGGTGAGCATGAAATGTGCCTGAGCGAAAGCAGGATATAAACCCAGAGGGTGAGAGAGCCGTGACCCAGGGGCCAGGGTATCTCCCTTGGGCCAGGCCGCCAGTCCAACTCCTGTGGCCTCTGGAAACCATCACCTTATCACCACTCTATCCTACTTCCCCACACGCCGCCTAGGAATGCCCACTGCCCCTAGAACATCTCAGCTTTCTGGTCTCCAAGCAGAACATCACACCATTTGTCTCACATAGCATACCTCAATAAAGAGTATGTAGAATGCGTAATTTTTTATTTCCAAACCACAGGATCCAAAAAACTCAATTCTTGTTATTGGCAAATAGAGCAGGAAAGACACAGGAGTAACTGCATTGAGAGCTAACCATTATCCATGTCTCTACAAGTCTACTGAATGATCGCATTCCTTCTTTGCAAAAATTTAGCAATTTTTTGCTAAAATATTTTACAAAATAATAATACATCATAGCTCTGGCTCTGCAAATGTATTTTTAAATCTTAAGTTTCTTTAAAACATTTAGGGACTTCCCTGGTGGTCCAATGGTTAAGACTCTGCACTCCCAATGCAGGGGGCCGAGGTTCGATCCCTGGTCAGAGAACTAGATCCCTCATGCCGCAACTAAAAGAGCTCGCATGCTGCAAATAAAAGATCCTGCATGCTGCAACTAAAAGATCCCGCATGCCGCAACTAAAGATCCTGCATGCTGCAACGAAGATCCCTCGTGCCACAACTAAAAAACAAAAAAATCCCTCATGCCGCAACTGAGACCCAGTGCAGCCAAATAAATAAATATATAAAAAAAAAATTAGAGAACATAAATTGAAATAACTTTTAAAAACTAAAAGTTAAAAGAATAGAAGTAATCATTCCATTTAACAATTTGAAATGAAAATCTCATAAAAATTCACAAGTGCAAATAACACCAAGGCAGTACACATATTTTTGAATGAAAGATTCAAGGGCTACATTTCAACAAATTAGAACAGGATAATTTTTTCAAAGACAGATGTAAGGATCTGAAAGTCTACCTTGTTAATTTCATAATAAAAAGTTCTTCTTTAGAGTATTTCATAAATTACATAAATTCAGTTATTATACAAACTATTGGAAACCTGAGCCTCTTGCCTCTTGCCAGCCACCATGTCATTGTTCCATTCATTGTTGTCAGGCTGATGTTGAACAACTGTAAGACAGTTCCCTGTGGAGACAAAGACGTGAGAATAAAGTCAAACCCACAGAAGGAAGTTAAGTTTTCATAAGTCAGAACACAGAACGTTTCCTACAGCCCAGTACTACGGTTCTATAAACAGCACCATGAGAATAAAAGGCAAAGAGTCTAATGTTTTCCCTGAAATAAGCCTAAAAATTAGAGGATGTATGCCCTAAAAGATACTCAAATGTACATCTATTTCATCAGAGGTTTTTTTTTAAAGGGAGGAGGATTTCAGTATAAACTGTTTCTTGGGTTACTAAATTGCATAAATTTATGAAACACATTTCCAATTATTGTGCTAAATTTACCTCTCCCATTTCAAAAAGTGCTCTTATTCCTCACATTCTAAAATTTGATAACCAACTATAATCCTTTCCAGGCCTTTGATGGATGGACTGATTGACTGATTTTTTTTCCATTTTAACATTTCTTCTCTAAGTCTTTCAAACCTGAAAAGATGATGCATCCCAGTGCTTAAAGCTATACTATCAGGTTTCCAGTCCCAACTCTGCCACCGATTAAATGGAGTCCTTGAGCAGGTGACTTTATTCTCCTCCTTCAATTGCCCTCACCTTTAAAATCGGGTAGTAATAACAAGCTCAGTGTGTCTCGATGAGGATTTTAAACTGGTTAAAAGATGCATTCACAACATATTAGCCACTATTATTATGAATGTTGACCTCTTTCCTCTGGTCTTAAATGGGTGGCATTTGCTGAGGAATCAATCCCTTATATTTACTCACTTTTACCTATTGTTACCATAGTTTAAACTGGCTAGCTCTTAAAAATTTTCGATCCAACCAATTATTTGGAAGCCAAATGAAACACAAAGCTGAGTCCAATGAGCAGAACCTGCTCCATCCAGACAACAGACAGGTGGGGGGCGGGGGAGGAAGAATCTGTGATAGAGATGGCTGATCGGTTAAAGGGAAGGGTCACACAAGTCTGGATAGAAATATTAGTGGGCAAGAAATCCTCACTTTCTGATAGTCTTCCAAATAAACAATGGAAGTCTTTTTTTCTTCCTTTTAAGGATCCAAGAGTGGCTTAGAGAAATGTCACATTTCATTGTATTACAGTATTGATTACTAAGCAAAACATTTTCTAATGACTGACGGCAACTCTAGAAGTTACCAAGCATGCTCACGCCTACATTTTTCAACATTTACATGCTACAACATTTTTTTGTCTTTTCCCTATCATATGATTCACAAATGTTTCAATTACACTGAGGAGAATATTTTTTTTTTTTTTACTCTTAGGTTTAATCGCCTGTGGAGAGTATTTTTCTCCATTTTCTCCAGGTCTTGTAAGGATGGTGTGGAGAGGAAATTCTGTCCACAAAAATTCATAAACACAAAACCTTTCAGATACACATCACTCACAGCTGTCAACGCACTTATCTCGTCATCTTCACAACAACCAAACAGAAAGAAGGGAAGTCTATATTCTCAATAAATGAAGAAACTGAAACCCAGACAGATGGTTTCTCTGATTTCTGAGGCAAGTGTTTCTTCTGGGTCTGCATCCATGATCACTACACATACGGCAGTGCTGTTAATGTGGCCCTCGGTGTGTTCTACCTCCTTATCTCATCTCATCAAAACTGCCTGGCCTAGGGCTCATTAAACTTTAACCCACTGCCAGAGTTCCCACATAAGACTGTCAGGGGTTAGTTAACCTCAGTCTTCCTACCAGCTCATGGTTATGTGCATGTCATCTGCCCCAACCAATCAGATTAGACACCAAAATAATAACAACAACAACAATAATGATGATGGTAGCAACTGCAAGGCCACACAATGATAGAACTTTTATTTACAATTTATTTTATCCTCACAACAATGCTGCAAGATAAGTTATCAATATCTTTATTTTACAGAAGAGGAAACAAAGTCTCAGGTGAGCTAAGAACTCCACAGGGCCACAGAGATAGTGGTGATGGTGTCAGATTTGAAAGCCAACTGAGTCTAGCTTCAAAATCCACCCTCTTCATGATGACACACTGTTTTAAACCTCTGAATTCCCGACATCCAGCATGATGTCTACCACACGGTTGTAGCTCATTAAGAGTGTGTTAATAACTAAAGCCAAAGCCAAAAACAGATGTACTTTCTCCTAACCTGATTGGAAATCTCAATTTTCCTGTCTGATGCTCACTCCCAGGTTCCTCTCCAATAGATGTTGCTCTCTTCCGCGCCTCTGAATTCAGTGGGCTGGAGGAGCTGGCATTACATCATCTCCACTGCGGCTTCCCAACAATTGCCCATCACCAGCTCTCAGCACATTTTCTGAGGCACACTTGAGCATTTGTGTACTTTCCTACATCTTTACCACTATCATCTGGTGACCTCCAGGGCATTCCCAAGTTATTTAAAAACTTTAGCACCCAAGAGAAAATCTTCTACAGCCCAACATCTGTCATCCCATCTTCCATGACCTTCTCAATGTCAAACAACTACAACTGTGATCCACTTCAGCCACTCTGCATCCTATCATCTTTTAGACCCACCCCCCTTCAAGGTTATGATCTTTGCATTTCCTTTCTCTGGCTATATTACTCTTACTTCCACCGCAAATCTCTCCATTACTGAATCTGATCTTTTTCCTTCCACTCTTTTGTTAACATCTTCATAAACAATCTCCTGCCTCTTTCATACCTTTACTCCTTCCTTCCCTCTCCTCTCTCTTCCCTCTTACACAAATATACTCAATCTTCCATAACCTACAAAGTCTTTCCCACAAGCCTACTTAAATGCAAATTATTCCTCTATGTCCGCATTTACTACTCGTCCATTTACTTGAAACTTACAAGTTGAGTAAATCCACACTGGTAATTAGCCTTCTGGAGTAACAGAGCTATCTATACAAGAAGACATGTATAAGAATGCAATTACAAGTATGAGTTCTGCATGTTTCTATAATGCCTCAAGTACCAGGAATAAAATGACGATATAACAGAATATATCCTTGCTTTAGCAACTGGTTATCCAAATACAAAGCAATCACATTTAAATTCACTCTATTCTGTCCTCTTAACTGTCATGAAGAAAACCTGCTTTTAATGTTTCCCAAGGAGCAATCCCATGTTTTCATCATTTCTGATAAAAGAAGGTATATGCTCTCTCTCAGATACAACTCACCATGAAAATAAAAACATATACATTTATGCCAATAAAAATATCTGGATTACTGCTATTTTCTTACTCATATTTAGGCAAGAATTCTTTTCCAAAGCAGACAACCGTGATTTCAGTACATTTTCTAAAGATGTACTTCTAAAGATGAGAAGAAAAAATACTCAAAATTCTTAAGTTTTAGGGTAAGATATGGCTTTTGTTAACTAAATAAAGAAAACAAAGATTTTGATGTGAGATACAAAATTTGTAAATTCTGATTTGAATAATCTACATTTATGTGGATTTATTTATACTTATTTTATTTGCTTATATTATGAGGTAAACACAGAGCTAAGAATTCCATAAATAAGGAATGCTTTATTAATCAAGTTATGATGAAACACCAGTTTCTTTAGGATAATATCAAATTCAAAAAAGGATCTCATTCATATCAGTAAACATAAAACTCTCTTGCCTGGCTTGTCTACCATCAAATAAATGCCATCCATCCAAGGTGAACATCTAAGAACAGAGAATAGCAAACTAGAGATCTCTCTTCTCTGAGACTGGACCCCTTTTCCTCTTCTCTCTGATTTACCTCCAGGGGGCAGTACAGTTCTGATGAAGTCGGACTGCCCTGAATCTGAAATCCCTGCTCTGTCAGTTTCAGTTATATAAACTAGAACAAGTTAGTTAACCTGAGCCTTGGTCTCTCATGCATAAAATGAAGAAAAGAATAGAAACTATTTCACAGGACTGTTATAAGGATGAAATGAGAGAACGGTCAGTATATAACAAGTGCTCCATTAGTACTTGTTTGCTATTATTATTTCATATGTTTTCATTGTATTAGCCTTCCCTGTGATATAACTAAACATAATTTATTCAACTAATATATTTTAAGTTCCTAATACTTGTTAGGCACTCTAGATGATGAGGCTAAAAACAGAACTTAATCCTTCTCCATAAATTAGGTCTAGTAAGGGAAAGCAGACATGTCAATTATAAATAAAACAATGCAGTAAAGCCGATATACGAAGTACTGCAAGAATACAAGAAAGGTGGGTATCTTCACCTCCAACAGGGTAAGTAAGGGGAGGGGGCTTCTTGTCATTGTTGCGAGATGAATAGATAGATAAAATTGAGTTGAAAATAAAAAGGTCCACCTCCTCATCTCCTGCTCGCCCCCGTACACACGCCCCTGCATCAGGCACCATCCCTAGGTGTTTGGACAAACACACATGACCTGAACTCAGCCAATCAGGTGCTCTTGACCTAGATGTTTGGACAAACACACATGACCTGAACTCAGCCAATTAGGTGCTCTTGACTGGCCCTTTGATTCTTTTTTTTATTATTGTTATTTTATTTTATTTTTTTTAATTTATTTATTTTATTTATTTATTTTTGTCTGCATTGGGTCTTTGTTGCTGTGCGCAGGCTTTCTCTAGTTGCGGAGAGCGGGGGCTACTCTTCATTGAGGTGCACAGGCTTCTCATCGCAGTGGTTTCTCTTGTTGTGGAGCACAGGCTCTAGGTGCGCGGGCTCAGTAGTTGTGGCTCGCGGGCTCTAAAGCACAGGCTCAGTAGCCGTGGTGCACGGGCTTAGCTGCTCTGCGGCATGTGGGATCTTCCCAGACCAGGGCTCGAACCCGTGTCCCCTGCATTGGCAGGTGGATTCCCAACCACTGCGCCACCTGGCTCTTTGATTCTTGAGAGATGTCAAGTTGCTCGAGTTGCCAGGAAATATTCCTGACCCCCAGGGCAGAGGGCAGTGGCCAGTGGTGTGGTGGTAAATGTCAAGGGGCATCAGTGTCAATGGTAACAGGAATAGTGACAGATTCTAAGCAGTGGAGGGATCTCAGCTATGTCCTCAGCTGTTCATCCTCCCTTGGTTCCCTGTCTCTTTCTGAATTCGATCTCTAGCCTTCTAGCCAATTTGTGAGAAACCCAATATCCTTCCAACAAATTATTTTTCTGCCTATGTTAGACAGAGGTTCTCTAATATTTGAAACCAAGAACCCCAACTGGTACCTTGGGTCATCAAGTAAAACTTTCCAGCCTCATTGAGACTGTGCCTTTGGCTTTCCAACTGGCCTCTAATCATCACTTTCTTCTATGTTAACTAAGATACTATTCTGTTGCCTTTTTCAGTGTAAACAGACTTTATTGTGAAACTTCATCTTAGCAAAAGGCGTATCAAGGAAAGTATTGTCTGAATTTTCATTTAGCAAAAGAACCAATTGTTCCTACTTGCCACAAAGAAAAAATCTTCCATGATTCATCCCTTTTACACAAGATCCTCTTATTCTTTTCATTTTATGATAAACAATGAAGAAGAAAGCAAAAGATACAGGAAGAACAATGTAAGGAAATAGAGAAATAAATCATTTACTGGTTTCTTGTAGGAATCAACAACCCACTCCTATCTTTATTTTCTTCTTAATATGAAGTTGATCAAACTGGCAGTTTTGTTTTTAATCAAATATAAGCAATTAGCAAAGTAGAAGCTTCACTCACAGGAACATCTTAGTCTGTGGACCACTGTCATTGTCAGAGGATAAACAGGTGAAAAAGATTGAGCTGAAAATGCACACCCCTCCAGGAGGCCCTCAAGGATAACCAGATCGGAAACCACACTTTGAGAATCACTTATGTGAACACTGTAAAGAGAAATATCTTGGTACTCTGAACTACTGAAAAAGGAAAGATTAGCTTTGATTCGCTATTTGGAGTATAGGGTACACGGCAACAAAACCTAATGAGAACATTTAATAAGACCTTTTCACGTTCATATCCCCAAATTTCATCCCCCCCGCCCTTATCACTTCCCAGCTGTCTCCAGATTTTAGCTGAGGTCAGAGTTAAGCCTTCAGGAATGTCTCTCTCTATAGGCAGAAACCTGATTCCTTCTGAAAAAACTCTTGGTAGAGCTTGGGAAAGCTGCAGTTGCTATCACATGTACAGAGAGAGCTTTCGCAGTCATTGGACTTTAAATGTGCGTCTGTTGGACTGCCAAAAGGTTACTGCTCCCTGGAGAACTGAGCCAGCTCCTCTAAACCCCTCCCACTGACTCATATGTTTGTCTGGCTGCAGCTGCTAAAAAAGATGGGAATTTAAAAGCTGCTACACAAGTGCAAAAGCAATAACCAAAACAGTGGCAATATCCTCAGGTCTCGAAAAGAAAATATCCTTACTGAGAAAGGCAAAGGGTGGGAGAAGGGACATAAAATAGTGGAATACAGAACAGATAAAGATGAAAAGAAACAGGAAGGAAATCGCGGGTTCTCGGGGCTGGAAAGTATCTTGCTCTATGAACTTGCTAAAGGCAGTCTCATGGATTTATTTTCTTCCCCCTGTGGTTAAATTTTCTTTGACCCAGATTTACATGGAAGTTGATTACTGATAACTTGTCCACTATCACAATATTATAATCATATTCTTCAGCAATGCTCAGAGAATTTTAAAAGTTGTTTATTATTATTATTATTTCATTATTACTTCTATCCTAACAATATACCAGTGAGATAGGACAGAAGGTTATTTCCTACATAAAGATCCCTTAACTCTCAAGTCATTGTACACAAATCCATGTTTCATTCAGTAGAGCCCAGAAAACGTTGGTAAACCAACACCATTGTCTTCCAGGACTCTGACTGATTCAGTGGCCTCTGCTCTCCCCGGCCCCTTCCATACTCACTTCCTTTCGTTCTCAAGTTTTCCCATCTCTCTTATCAAACAGGAAAGTGATCTAACAAGTATTGATCTAAAGCGTGAAGGAAAGAAAGTGCTGCCATTCTCGGCAATTCTTCCACCTTCAAAAAGAGACAAGGAAAGGATATGTTCACCACAGAGAAACCGCTAATAATGGAACTTTTTATTCCTAAGTGTGAGAGTTAATTGGAGATGGGAAGCTTTCCCTGAAAGCCCTCAAATCACACTGTTGAGACATACTGAAGGTACAGTTCTCTAAAAATATCCAAACCTTTTCCCTTGATGCCTATTATGCCACAAATCCTGCACAACACATTTGATCAAAAAACAGTTGTAACACTGCAAATAAAGCCCACGCCCATACATTAGAAATGTCATCTTTATTGTGTTTGTTACAGAAATCTCTGCCTTACCAGAATCTGTCTCCTCCATAGCCTTTCTTCGTCTGTTATCAAAAACAGGGGTGTTCTTTCTTAAGGTTGACTCAGCCTAAGAGAGCACTTCAGAATTTCACTAACTGTATCTCACTTTCTTGTCGTAGTTGTAATCCTGTCACCACCTAACCTAAAGTTTTGCATGAATGTCTCTGATAATAGGTACATAATCCTTGGACAACTCCATTCGGTTTTATTTTTAGATCTTGCTTAGGTGGGTCTTGCTCAGGTGTCAAATCTCCATGGATTCATTTTCTGTCAGTTTCTCCATATATTTCCCCAAAGATCTGAAACTATTTATAAACTGCTTCACTTCCTGGAAAGTTTCTGCTACTCCAAGGAAACTTCTGAAGTTTTAGAACATCACTTTGGAACTGGCCACTCTGGCACTGATCCTATTTTTTTCACTTCGGGGGAAAACATTTCAAAAACTCATATTTAAACAATCCTAACTAAACTGCTTATTTTATTTTGTGAAATTGTGCCTCCCCAGCAAAACTGTTAACTCTTAGAAGGCAAGAAATATGCCTACTGTTTGTTTGTTTGCTAGTGAGTTGACTTATCATCACTCCTCCCAGAACCTAGCACAGCTCGCATGCACACAGTGGATATACAAACGCATTTTGGTAACTGAACTAGAACTAGGTAATTCAATATTTAAGGCTATGTTTTTGGCAGCCAACATTTTTGTCTATACAGACAAATGAAAATGCAGAGGCTTAAAATAGCTTGGGCTTATGAAATACACACTGACACTTGTCTCTTAGCTAAGAAATGTATAAATGTAGAGCTGAGGGGAGGAATTATATTATTCACTACCTAGAACAGGCTAATAACACTCTGACTGGTTACTGAATAGTTATACATCTCAAGGAGCTGGGCCCCCTTGCCCTTAAAGTCACCAGTGAACATGTATAAGAAACCTTTGAGTTTTCAGTTTTTATTTTCAGATGCATTATGACATCAGGCTTTTTTTTTCTTTATGTGTGCCTTATTTTTTCTTTAGGCCATTATTTCCCACAGTAGTTTTTCTAATATACGCATACTAGAATAAATTAAAAGCTATTATCACTTATTAGTCATCATTTATGGTATACACTTAAGAATTTTGACTTTAAATATTTCTTTTAAATTTAAAATTATCCTTGTGAGAGTAACCTATGCATCAGCATTCAATAAGGTATTGCCTGTAGAATTGTAGCTTTCTTTTTTGCTATTAAAATTCAAATAAATAATTAAATTTAATGGATATTGAACAAGTCAAATCACTGCATTAAAACAGTTAGTTTCAACAGTTAAATGGGGTTTATAAGACTCTATGACCTAGGTTGGATCCTAATTTTCAGTAGTAACACTTAGAACATGCTTTGGCTTTCTTGAGCAACATTAATGGAAAATATATATTGAAGTATACATCTATGTATGTATTCATATGTATATACACATCTATATATATTTAAGTATACATATATATGTATTCATATGTATACACACACACGTATATATTTATATATGCAATTTTTTTAGGGTAAGCTCCTGTAAAAAGCATCTTTCTCAGATGCTTTTTTTTTTTTTGTCCTAATTTGGATCCAGTTCCCATTAATTTAAAAACAATAGAAAGCAAACTGTTTAGGAAAACAAAACAAACATCTGCTGAGCACTTACTACTTACTAATATACTCTGTGATTCTCCTAACAACCTTGCAAGGTAACTATTATTATTCATATATTAAAAATGAAGAAACTACATCACAGAGGAGTTTTCATCAGCTCTCATGGCTAGTAAACAAAAGAGCAAAAATTGCCTGACTACAAAGCCAGTGCTGTTTGTATACACCATACCCCTAGAGGACTCAACTGAGAATCACAACCAAGGCAGTGGCTTGCAGAAAACTCTGACACTACAAAGTGTTTGCAGATACTTATTTGTGAGATATTTTCTCAGAAGAAAAAAACCCATCTTCCCATAAATATCATAAAACCCATTTTCCCATAAACAGTAGTATTGTTAATGTACATACAGCATTTCAATCTAAGCATCTTAACACTTGGTCATATCATAAACTTTGGCAAATATTCTTTCTCAATATACAATCTGTTAAAAACAGGACAACAGGCCCAATATGGAGTTGCTTATGTTAAGCCCCAAGTCACCAAACCAGGAATTAACTACAGCTTTGGCTCTCCCAGAAATGGAATCTTAAACCAGTCAATCAGGAATCACCTGATCGGCACTAGCTAGGTCAGCTGCCTGAGAGACCCCTACCATCACCTAAAGAAAGTATCCTTGGGATAACCAACCTACTCTCTTGCCTAGTATAACTTCCTTGTTCCTGCTCCCTTCTGTCTACAAAAGTCTTTCCTTTTGTACAGCTTCTCAGAGCTCCTTTCTATCTGCTAGAATTGGGATGCTGCCCAATTCATGAATCATTGAATAAAACCAATAAGATCTTTAAAATTTACTCAGTTGAATTTTGTTTTTTTAACAAATCATAAACATGAAAATTAGAAGGAACCCTATAAATAGATTGACCAACTCTCTGTTTGCCCAGGACTTTGAGGCTACTAAGACAAGGGACTTTCAGTTTTAAAATTGGGACTAAGGAGTTCCTGGGACCTGGGACTTTCAGTCTGGAAGAAGTCCCAGGCAGATCAGAACAATTTTCTCACTCTACATATCATCTGGTCCAGACCCTTCATTTCACAGGGAAAGAAGCCAAGGCGCGGAGAAGAACACATCAAGTCAACCAGTTAGTGACCCATGCCACTTGTACTCTTCTTCTCTTATTTATACAGACTCATTGAGCCTCCAGTTATATTGTAATTTCTCAAGCTTCATCAATTAGTCTAATTGTTCATCATTTACACTACTCATTAGGATCTGTGTGTCAGGAACCAAATCTCTGTTCCCTTTGTATTTTCAGCACTAGTCCAGTTCCTGATTTGGTGGTTCCAATTTGATATACGTTTGTTGACTGCTGTTGAAGAACTATATTTTGTTGCTTGGGGGAATTGAGGTCTTTATTCAAGTCATATTGGACCAGAAGAACAATGATATATTAAAGATAGAAAGCTGGCAGCTGCACGAAGCAATATCTTCACCAATTTTTCCTTTACTTCCTATATTTTATATACTGAACATGTATAACTTTATAATGAAAAATAAAAAGCATTTTTAAAAGAATAATTATCAGTGCCTTGTGTCCCCCTGATTAACCATAGGGCTTCTGATTCAGGAGGTGAAGATCATGCCATAGGATAAATTACTATCCCAGCTGTCCTTATTGCCACGCTTCCTGCCAATCCAGCAACAACAGAGCACCTTATTCTCCTCCCTCATTGCCCCTCACCCATTGTCCTCACAGATTACTTGTAGAGACAGAAGAGGGCAACCAGTGAACAGATACTGATGTTTCCTTGACTATATCAATAAACATCCCCCAGTTCCTGCTCATATTAAAATCTTAACTGGCAGTGGAAAAAGCTTAAAAATTGATGTAGCACTTGAGAGATGAGATTTCAAAGAAGGGAGTTCTTCTCCAGCTGTGCTGCATCTCCACATCTGCCAAAATGCTCATGGTTTGACTCTGTGCATTCCGAGTTACATTCCTCCCTCTTAAAAAGATGAGAACCATGAGCCAGAGCTCATTAAGAAATTACCCAGTAAACACTCTGGCTCCCAAGTTGCTGTCTGACACCAAGTAACTTTCTTTGATCAGTAGAAATAGTATATTATATTCACTATAAACCTTTAAGTGGGAGTCACTGCCAAGAAATTCCAACAGAGATGAAAATACCAGAATTCTGAAGTTGACCCACAACTGCTTCTTGATCCCACAGTACACTGTGACTTGAAGAGTTTAATTCATTACTACTTAATTTTGGAAATGTTTCTACACCCACTTAGAAATACCCTTCTTCATTTTTTTTTCCCTCCTTGAAACTCAGAGTATCATCGTCCTATAACTTGAAACTATACCCTAGGATTATTTTATTATAGTGAAAAAGTAGATTTCCAGAGATCAGTAGGCGGCCACGTGTTATTTATTTATTTATTTTCTATATCTATTTTCTTTATTTTTTTGGCTGTGTCGGGTCTTAACTGGGGCATCTTTCGTTGCGGTGCACAGGCTTCTCTCTAGCTGTGGCGCGCAGGCTCCAGAGCGCGTGGGCTCTGTAGTTTGCGGCACGCGGGCTCTCTCGTTGAGGCACGTGAGCTCAGTAGTTGTGGCGCCCGGGCTGTCCCGCGGCATGTAGCACAGGCATGTGCACAGCCCGTGATCCAGCGAGTCCACTTGCAGAAGTTTATCCAACTGACACTTGAGGAGAAGACAAAAATATGCAAATCACAATGCGACATTTACCACTGCTTGTAATAATAAAAAAGAAGAGAAAAAAACTAAATAATAAACTGATTAAATAAAGTGTGATATCAAAGCATTGAAATTCTGTTAAAAAGAAATAGGTAAATCTATATCTGCTGATATGATAGAGAAAAATAAATCAGTTTCTCACTGATTTTGACTGTCTATTAACTGGCTTTAAGCCATCGTTATTACATAGGAAAGGGCACAGGAACGAGGCTGAGAAAAGGGCTCTTGGGGCTGGATCCACATAGCACATTCATAAGAATACTTGGAAGTTTTTGTTACATCAAAGCTGGAAGACTTGCAGGAGAACTTCCTGGCCCACCTGGCACAGCACACTGGGATGGTGTACATTTGATACAGCTGTGCCAAGATCTTGTTTCCCCTCTAAGTTGTCAGGCAAGGACCTGCTGCCACCAGCAGTGAGCGGCCTCTTCTATTCACTCCAGAGTGCTGCACAAATAACCACTGTTCCAAGTGTGCACAGAAGTTTGGGAAGCTGTGGATTTTAGGAACTGCAGAAGTTACCTGGTACTTGTATCACTGCATGTCTCAAAGACTAATTTCCAAAGAAAAGAAAGCAAAATACTGACTGTAGCTAAAGCATCCTATGCAAAAGAATGAAGATTCCTGGGGCTATTTGAACACTTCCTTCATCTTTTACCTTAAAATCACTTTGAAACGCTAAGTGAAAGAAGCCAGACACAAAAGATCATATAATATATGATTCCATTTATGTAAAATGTCCAGAAAAGACGTATCTATACAAACAGAAAGTAGATTAGTGGTTGCCTGGGGCTGGGGGTAGCAACAGACTGACTGCAAACGGGCGTGAGGAATCTTTTGGGGATGATGAAAATGTTCTAAAATTGGACTGTGCTGATGGCTGCACAACTCTGCAAATTTATTAAAAATCATTGAATGGTGCACTTAAAATGAGTGAATTTCACAATATGTAAATTATATATCAACAAAGCTCTTAAGAAACACTCTGAAGTAATATTAAACAATTTATAATTTTAGCCATATTACTTAAATTTCTAAACAGAAATATATCTAAGTTATAAAAAGGTTGCAACATTGATATCCTATTTTTTCATTAAAAAAAAGAAGCTATATTTTAAAGAAAGAAAAAAAGTCTTTAATCTTGAATATGCACAGAAAATGACTAGGAGGAAATACAAGGAATGTTGTTTTTAGTGGGTAAGATTAGAGTTTCCTTGCAGGGAAATTTTTACTTCTCACTTTATGCATTTTTGTACCATTAGGTATTTTTATAGGCAAATATTCCCTTTTAAAAATATACAAATTATCCTTAATGTCTATGTTTTTCCTTGGGTCTCAAACAGACTTGTCACCAAGAGTCTCAGAACATAAGTTATTTATAATTAAATATTTCAGTTCCAGAATAAAAAGGTAAAGTATTTGCTGGTTCTGGAAAAAAATGTGATTAAAGATTTAACGCACACTCTCTCGGCAAAACTGCACTACAGTAATGTTTTACAGAGTGTGCTATGTGTTGTATTGATGGTATGCAGACAATTTTAGGTCAGAGGTTGGCAAAGTTTTTCTTAAAGAGCTAAATAATAAATACGCTAGTCATTGTGGGCCATTCTGTCTCTGTCTCAACTGCTCCACTGTTATAGGTCAAAAGCAGCCATAGACGATTCATAAATGAATAGACTTGACAGTGTTTGTTGATTCCTGTACTAGATGGTAGATTAGATCATTTTTTATTTTAACACTTGTCTGAATATGTATTGGAAAATTGTAACTGGCATACCAAGTCCATGAATTCATAAGTATTATTGCTTAGAATGAGGCTAAATTCATGTAAGTTTTTTAAAGGTTGGAAATTTAAAGAAAATATTGAGTAAACATATAGAACAGAAGGTATCTGGGTATGACAAAAATCATGAAAGATATTTGCAAATGACAAACATTTGGGAAAACTACATTTGAGTATAAACATCAATTTCTTATTAACAATAAATGGTAGAATGAATAAAATCTCTCCAGACTAGGTAACTCTTATCAGAACCCAACCCAGTACTTGAGGCAAAGCTCCTTGAAAGAAATATCAAACTGTAGACCAAAAATCCTCAAAAGCAGTGATCCTTAATATTTACTGGATCACAGAAATTATGGACCTGTTACCCAGAAAAAAAATGCATACTTAAAAACTGAGCTCCCTGCAACACATCCAAATTCAGAGACTTCAAAATGGTGAAAGAAAAGAGAACATAAGCAACAACATCGTTCCCAGGTTTTTTCCAGGCACCCCAGCGCACATGACCTGTGCTCAGTGCTGAACTCAGCAAATCAAACAGACAGACCAAGAATACAGTGCCCTTTAGGAACCAGTGCCCTCCTCACATACCAATTGTGATGACACAGGAAACTGCAGTGTCAGAATAAAGCACTGTTGCTGCCAAGGACTGCCCCCATTCAATTCAACATTCTGCAGTCCAGGTCAGAAAAAGAACGGAGTTCTAAAGCTCTTGACTCTTCCTCCACTTTCCTAAACGTGGCCATAATTTCCAAACTGATAACTAACCATCATTAGGGTTTTTTTTCCACTTAGGAACATCATAAGTGAGGAAGGGCAGGGGAGGGTATATGGTGGAGAAAAAAGGAGCTAAGATTTTTGAGCACCTACGTGCTAGGTACTCTACATACACCGCTTTACGGAGTGCTTACAACAAATCCACGAGGTAGACATAATTATTTTCATTTTAGAGAAACGGAAATGTAAACATTTGTCTAAATTTATCTCCTTTGTCTCAAGATGAAACTTTCATATCAGTAATATTGAAGAGTTAATACTGATCTGTAAATATATCTTATTTCGTGCTTCCCTGTTAGCTTTGCTCAGGTTGCTAGAATTTTCTTTCTATATCTGTATTCAACTAAATTGTACTTGGCTTTAAGACTCAGCTTAAGTATGGCTTTCCCTGAGAAGCCTTCCCTAACGCCCTCCCCCATTCTCAGTTCACACTCGCCTTGGTTTCAGTTCCACACGACACTACAATTCTACATACTTCCATGGTACACTCATGAAATCGCCGGTTTACTTGCCAGTCTCCCCCAGTAGACTAAAATCTCTGAAAATACAGAGATCATTTCTATTTGACTTCTCTCCTCAGAGCTTTAATACTGTGTCTGGCACAAAGTAAGAAAACCATAATCTGCTATATAAATAAATGAATGAATGAACTGCATTGCCCAATGTCCTACAGCATGTAAATTGTAGAACCAGGATTTGAAACTAGTCTCTCTTTCCATTATACCACAATGTGAGTACAAAAAAAAAAAAAAATCAATTAATTATTTACTACTTTAGCCTTATGATATTAAAGGATAGTACATCAATGACTCAATTGCTCTAAATTGCCTTGGGAATCCTTCAGGAAGTACCATAAACTATAAGGGACAAAAAAAAAATTTTTTTATGCTTCAAATCCAATGAAAATTAAAATTCTGTTACATAGAAAAGCTGAGTTTTCTCAGAATTAAGTTGCCAAAGAACTGGGAAGTGGCAGTGTAGTACTCAAAAACCCATCAAAGTCAGATAACTCTATCCTTGTTGTGAGGTCCCTCTAACCTCACAGCAGGACAAAGTATTTCTGTCATTCCATTTTTAGCAAACCCTCAGTAAGGTCCAGAGGTGGAAGCTGCTTCATATCAAATTGCCTCTTTGAGATTTCCCGAGAGTAGTTCACAATCCCTGAGCACCCAAGAATCTATATATACCCGCTGTCTGACTAGGTACAAGCTGAGCTCACACTGAATACCCAGTTGTTATTCCTGCTTCTCTTCAGTTATTTTTCAGATAGTTCTATGGTCTGGAATGTGGTTGGGGCCTGGTGGCCTTTGCCAAAGTGAATCTGCATCCTACAGGGGCACAAGCACCCAGCTGCAGCTGACCCTACCACCATGCTAAGCCCTGTGTCCCAAACAAAAGTTTAGGCACTGACACTGGGCAACGAGAAGCTATTGCAAGGTTATAAACAAAACAGTGATCAGATTGATGCTTGAAATATTCTACTTGTATCATCATCATCATCACTATTATTGTTATTACCTCTACAATAATGTATTCTCATGCACATTCCATATGCTTCACGAGAGAGAAAGTGCAGTTACAGCTGGTATACATGAAACAACCTTCAGGAGACATACAGAGATGCATTAGAAGGCTGAAGCAACATCTATCATGTGTGTCATGAAGGAAAAATGATAGACAAATGTTGCTTTAGATTACTGTAGTCTACTGAACTGACAAAATTAGAAAGTATTTGTTGCAGGTCTACTGTGTGCAAAGCATTGTGCCAGATGCCGCTGTACCTATCTGTAGAAAGAAATGAAGAGTTTTGTTGGCTTCTCAGGCAAGAACTCTGGGGAAATTTTTTTAGTAAGATCACCATTGTCTAACGTCTTACGCTTTTCTGCTTCAATTTTTTTAAGACACCGTTAGCAGACTCATAAATAATTAAATATAAAGAATCATCTGCTATTTTTATGGGGAATACACTATTTTCCAGTGACCAAAATATTAATATCTACTCTCTATGGATTTCATTTTTGAGTATCAAGGTATTTGAAAAATCCAATTATTAATCAGAAGGTTATGTGCACGGCATATATCCAGAAATAACTGGCTAATTTTAAAGAATATTATACAAAACATTAAACCATATCTGCTCCCAAATTACCTACAGACCAAATACACCCATGCCTTTAAAACTCAGGATCTCTCTTCTTTGAATATAGATGTCAACTCCTTCCAATCAATCAGCCTTTGTTAAAAGTGACCACAAATACCATTATACCACGTGATGCAAGTTGCAGTACAATTAAATAAATTACAGTTTTCATTTATATTCCCATCATGCCTCCTTGAGGATACACCCTGTTCAACTTCATTGGACTGAGGTATTACTCAACTCTGTAACAGCAACACATTTAGAAACCAACTCCTTGTATGGATCACGGTCACAAATGCAGTTAATTCATTTAATAAGCATTTACTGCGCATATGTGCTAGATATTGCTCTAGGTACTAGGAATTCAAGCAAAGATGCTGTTGAGGAGACAAACATGTAGCAGATCAATACAGTCAGTGTGGCACGTACTCTGATAGAAGGAAGTGCCTCAGAAGGATACCTAATCAGACGTGAGCAGTCAGGAAGCCTTCCTGGTCTTAAAGAAACAGTAGAAAGTAACCAGTTGAAAAATCATGCTAAGCTCATCCACAGTGAGCTAGTTAAAAAGAAAAAAAAGTTTCCATTCAATGGGCAGTCTTTTTTTGACTTTGACCCCCACAGGCAGTCCCTATGGAAGACACCATTAGCAGCAAATACCTTATTCACCTACAGGTCTATAATCTAATTAAGACAGTACGTTTAAAATGATGCTTTAGCAGCAGAAAACCTGTGACCAAGCCCTAGATTTGCCACTTACTATTTGTGTGATTTGGGACACGTTAGTGTCTCAAAGCCTCAAGTTTACCATCTGCGTAATGGATAATAACAGTATATACTTCACATGTTGCTATAAAGGTGAAATGAAATAATACAACTAAAGCCCTTAGGCCAAGCCGGAGAACTCAAAAAATGTTGGCTATCACAAAAACATGAATATGATTAATCTTATGGTGAGTGTACAAATATTCAAAAGAGCAATCATTTTCAAACGTGGCTATTTTAAAAAGATTTAGCAGCGACACTGAGGTTTGACTTAACACTTGAAGGCAGCATGAAAAAGGTTCTACATGGTGGAATGAACAGCAAAAGTCAAAATAATGATGATTTGTCCAGGGGGTAATGAGAAGACAATTTTGACTCTGAGTAGAGTTTGTATAAGGAAATAGAAGTAAGACTTGAAAGGTAAGCTGGTAGCAGGTTGCAAAAGTCCTTCAAACAAGTTTGAGATTTGTCCTGTATAATGACGGGGACTGAAAGTTTTTGTTCAGTAGAGTAAAATGACCAAAGCAGTGCTTTATAAGAAAAACTGGAAAGGGGAGACAAGTTAGACAAACTGGTTAGGATATGACTGCAGTACTCCTGCTGCATGGCAATGAGGACATACCTTGGAGTAGTGACAAGTAGAAAGATGGAGACAAAAAGCATTTTGAAGGATAAATAAACAAGACATACTCACTGAATGCAAGTACTGGTCACAGTCCTAATCTAAAAGATATTGTCAGGCCACGTTTTCCTATGAGTACTTAAGTCTCTGAATTCAAGTTATGAAATTCCAGAGACATGTTGATTCTTCCAGATAGTTTAATGGGTGATAAGGATATTTTGCTCACCATGAGCATTAAATCAGTATTGGTGCTCATAATAATGTGATCTATATTTGTACACCCATGTTCATAGGAGCATTATTCACACTAGCCAAAGGGTGGAAGCAACCCAAGTGTCCACCAATGGATGAAAGGACAAACAAATGTTATATATACATATAATAGAATACTATTCAACCCTAAAAAGGAATGGAATTCTGATTCATGCTACAATATGGATGAACCTTAAAGATATTATGTTAAGTGAAATAAGCCAAACACAAAAGGACAAATAACATTATGATTCTACCTGTAAGAGGTACCTAATTATCAAATTCATAGAGACAGAAAGTAGAATGGTAGTTGCCAGGGGCTTGGGGAAAGGAAAATGGGTAACTGTTTAATGGGTACAGAGTTTCAATTTTAGATGATAAAGTTCTGGAGACAGATATTGGTGATGGCTGCACAACAATGTGAATATATTTAATGCTACTTAACTGTCCACTTAAGAATGGTTAAAATGTTTAAAATGAGTATTACTCAGCCATAAAAAAGAATGAAATAATGCCATTTGCAGCAACATGGATGGACCTAGAGATTATCATACTAAGTGAAGTAAGTCAGACAGAGAAAGACAAATATCGTATGATATCGCTTACAAGTGGAATCTAAAATAAAAGATACAAATGAACTTATTTATAAAACAGAAATAGACTCACAGACATAGAAAGCAAATTTATGGTTACCGAAGGGGAAGACTGGGGAGGGATAAATTAGGAGTTTGGGATTAAAATATACACACTACTATATATAAAATAGATAATCAACAAGGATCTACCTTGAAGTATAGGGAACTATACTCAATATCTTATAATAACCTATAATGGAAAAAAATCTAAAAAAGGATACATATATGCATATATATGTGTATATATATATATACATATATATATATATATATAAAAACTGAATCACTTTGCTGTTCACCTGAAACTAACACATTGTAAATCAACTATATTTCAATAAAAATTTTAAAAAAGAATGATTAACATGGTAAATTTTGGGTTACCTATATTTTACCACAATAAAAAAAAAAATAATGTAGATCTAATGCCCCGAGAAACAGCATGCTCACTCAAAACAAGAGAAAGGTAAAGGCCGCCAACCCACTTAGCCTAGCTGCTCAGCCAAAAAAGATACCCATCCCTCCCCAGGTCAGACACCATTAGCTGGCTTGTCCAACTGAAGAAATGAAGAGGAAAAAATGTCAACCATCATCTATATCAAAATGATAATGGTAGCACAATGGCGCATGCCTCTCTGCTTTTCAACTGCCCTGGTCTGACACTAAAGGAAAAAAGGAGAAGTCACTTCATCAGTCAAAGCAATCCTTCACCTTGGTACTTCCACTTGATGACAAATTCCCTGGGGAAAGGAAAAGTAACTTGCCTACCTCGGTGCCCTTAAGTCCAGAGCCATGACAAATGCTCCATAGACACATTCACTGAGCTTTGAGGGACTAAAATTACTTAATATACTTCTATCAATTAAATTTTCCCAAGTGGATACCATGCCCAGCACTATACTAGATGTAATACAAATACAGCAATATAAGATATGATCCCTGCCTTTTAAGATCATATAATCTACTTGAGGGAAGAAGAATCGTACAATGATATAATAATGAACAATACAACACAGAATATAATTAGGTGCTAAATTGTGTAGTGCAGATTATAAGTACTCTAGGAGGTCATAAAAATGTCTAACACCTTGTTGAAATGAATAATGGGTCAGGAAATCTTTACTCACTGCCCACTTGTAGAAGCAAGCAGAGAAACCTATAAAATGAACTGAAGGATTATAAAAATATCCATCAGGGACTTCCCTGGTGGCACAGTCGTTAACAGTCCGCCTGCCAAGGCAGGGGACACGGGTTCAGTCCCTGGTCCAGGAAGATCCCACATGCTGCGGAGCCACTAAGCCCGTGCGCCATAACTACTGAGCCTGCGCTCTAGAGCCCGCGAGCCACAGCTACTGAGCTCACGTGCCACAACTACTGAAGCCCGCGCGCCCTAGAGCCCACGCTCCACAACAAGAGAAGCCACCGCAATAAGAAGCTCGTGCACCGCAACAAAGAGTAGCCCCTGCTCGCCACAACTAGAGAAAGCAGCGTGCAGCAACAAAGACCCAACAACCCAACACAGCCAAAATAAATAAAAGAAAATATTAAATATATATATATCCATCATATTTAATTTTATGTGTAATACAACTCCTCTGCCAAACAGTCCCTTTCTTAATTTTTTTTCCAAATTTGCTTTTTCTCTCAGCCTTGTTTACAAGTAATTAGAAAATACTTCACAGGAAAATAAATAAATGTGCCAACAACCATTTGAAAGAATGTGTAAATTACCATGAAACAGAGGTACTCAATAAAAAAGTTAGTAAATTCAGCCTTTGTAAAAACTAAACCTTTCATTTCAAAGCTTGATTTGTTCAGACAAAGCCAAGAAGAAATAACTATACAGAGTTCCCTCCATCCCATATGAGGGCTAATGAGATCCAAGGACAATTGTATTCATTTAGCATCAGAATTCAGACCATCTGCTTTAAAAATGAGAATTTCACAACCCTCTACATGTCAGATCAAAACAGACTTTGTTTCTATAAAGACTCAAACTGTGAGTGTGTATACTCAAACTGTGAGTGTGTATATCTTTTTGTTCTGGCCAACTTCAAACATTAAAAGTTGTATGGCTATGTAGTTTAAGCAGAGCGTTGAAGAAGCAAAGCTTTAAATTCTATTTCCTAGGCTGCCAGTGACTATAATCTCTCTACATCACTTTCTTCATCCCTTCTCCCTAAGTAGCAATCAAACATATTTTGCTCCATCAGAATTCAGTAAATATACAGCTACCTGCTATTTCTCAGTCAACGCTCAGTCCCACATAATATTGGCAAGAGTGCTTTGGGTAATATATTGCTGTATAAAAAACTCACTCACGATTTTGTGGATCAGGAATTAAGGAGGACTCAGCTGAGTGGTTCATCTCATCTATCTGGTCCAGCTGGTAGCTAAGGCCAGAAGATCAATATTCAAGATGGTTTCCTCACTTAAATATCTTGCACCACTCTTGCTTTATTCTTTCTCTCTCTCCCTCTCAAGCTCCTTACTGGCCCATTCTTCTCTCCTCTCTCTCTCCTCTCTCTCTCTCTCCCCCCTCTCTCTCTCCTCTCTCCCCTCCCCTCTCTCCTGTCTCTCTCCATTTGGTATGTCATCCTCCAGGAAGGGCGAGGACTAGGGTAAGGCAAGAAGAGGTGTCTTGGCCACAAAGTGTAAGGAGGCACTAACTCCCAAGTGCTGCCCCAGTACTTACTGACCCCTGAGAATGAGTGTCTTCTTAAGAGTGAATCTCCCAGAGTGCAAAATTTAAGGAGGTGCTCACTCTCAGTACTGTGCAAGTACACCTGAGAGCGAGTGTCTCCTTAAATTTTGCACCCTAGAAAACCCACTTGCCTCACCCCAGCCCTGGCCCTACCTCTAGGGCCTCTCCATATGGCTTGGAAACACCAAACTGAGACACAACACAGCACGGTGGTCTCAGGGGAGTCACACCTCCTACATCATGGCTATCTTCCAAGAGGTAAGGGAGTTAAAGCTGCTGAGCCAAGAAAAGTCTTTGCATATAACTGGTGTGGTGTCACTTTCACCCTATTTTATTGGTCAAAGCAGTCACTGGCTCTGCCCAAGTTCATGGGTAGAGAAACAGACACCAACTATTGATGAAGGTGTAAGGAGGTCTCGTTGCAGAAGAGCAAGTGGTATGAGAGACAGGAGCCACCTTTGGAAAATACACTCTTCCCCATCTTCCTTTATAAACTTTCATTCATGTTATTCCTGGAACATTGCAACATACACCTAATTAATATTCTAGCCTCTAAAGTTCATCTTCAGTTCAGTATACTGAAGCATAATGCTTGCTGCCAGACCTTCCTGTAATAAGTATCTTACCAGTACCCTTGCTTAAATTTTCCAGTGATTCCACTGGCTTATAAAAAAAACCCTAACTATTCTACCTTTCATCTACCTGTGATTTAGTGCCGTCTCACCTGTTGTTGGTTAAATTGTGTTCCCCAGAAAGATATGTTCAAATCCAAACCCCCAGTACCTGTAAATATGACTTTATTTGGAAATAGCATCTTTACATGTAATCAAGTTAAGATGAGGTTCTGCTGGATTAGGTTGGGCCCTAATGCAACGACTGGTGCCTTTGTAAGAAAAAGAAGAGAGAGATCTGGACAAAGAGACAAGAGGAGACACAGGAAAGAAAGCCATGTGAAAACATAGACAGACTGAAGTGATGCATCTACGCGCCAAGGAATGCCAAGGATTGCCAGGAGCCACCAAAGCTCGGAGGAAGCAAGGAAGGATTCTTCCGTGAAGCCTTCAGAGGGAATATGGCCTTGCCAACACTTTGATTTTGGACTTCTGATCTCCTAAGAGAGAACAAATTTCTGTTGTTTTAAGCCACAAAGTTTGTGGTAATTTGTCATGGCAGCCCTAAGAAACTAACACACTACCCATCTAATTCTAACCCACACTACTGCCAAACACTCCCCATTTATCTAAGCAGAGTTCTCTTCCCTGTTCCCATCTTCCAATTAATTACCGCATCTCTCTTTGTCCTTTCCTTCTACTAAAAGGAACAAAGCAAAGCAGTGTACACACCTACAAGTCGTGGCTGAGTTATAACTGGCATCTTCTGGCACTCTGCTAGGCAGGGCTACTTGTCCCAAACACTGAGTCAGAGTACACCTGGTATAAAGAGAGTCCCACACATTTGTTAACTTAAATAAAAATGTTAAGAAGATATTAAGTTTTTTTAGTAAGTGCTTAGAGTTATAAGTAGAACAATTCTTTCCCTGTCATATTCTTTGTTCATCAAAAAGAAAAAAGAGTGTTTAAGTGAGATAATAATTTATAGAAATGGATTGTGCAAAACTATAGAAGCCCTTCCTCTGCTAGTCAGTCACCTCTTAGCTGTCAGAAAATGTATGAATTACAGTGGCTTTAACCAACTGGACCAAAAATGACTTCCAAATTGTAATTCAATAACCCAGAACCCTAGCAAGGTAGCCTCATTATAGGTCCCATTTGGAATGTCGGATACAGCATATGAAGAGCTCCTCAAGAAATTAAGGAGGTCACTTATCCTTTTCCCAAAAATACTTTACATGGTAACTTGTGCAAAATAAATACAACACTTTTTAATACAGTACACAATGATCACGCAGAGAGATTTGAGGGACAGAATCTGGAATGCAGGAAGTGATCATACTACTGTATCCTGCAGTGGTCCGTATACATCTGGAGCCCTGAATACCCAGTGGCTACCACATCTTTAAAGGTAAGTAGATGACCTGGAAGGCACTAATGGGAGCAAGAGGGAGAAGAGGCTTGAGAAACAGCAGAATTATACAGTGATATTTAACTTGAAGAACAGAAGTCTCTGAAAAACCTTAATTACCTTAATAAGTAAGAAGGACCTTTCTATCACAGAATCAGACTTATTTTTTGTGCCCCAAAGAGTAAAGCTAACACCAATAAATGAAAGTTACAGGAAGACAAATTCTGAATTGTCATAAGAGAGATTCCTAAAAATCAAGTTAGTAATTGTGAATTGTCCCTGGAAATGTTCATGCGAAGACTTGCAACTACTTGACAATAGTATCTTAGTTATCTTTACAGCCCTAGTGCATAGCATAGATACTCCCATGTAATAACTGACTAATACGTATTTGATAAATCAAGGGAAATTCAAACAGACCCTTCTAAACCTAGGATTCCAGTATTTTGGGATTCCAAAAGAAACTCAACTACGAGACACTATTTTCCTTTCAATGGGTCACATTATCATAATTTTCTTTATGCTGGATGCATACCCCTCAGGAAAATAAAGAAGGACCCCAAACATCTCAGTAGGGATATCCAAGGCAATACCACATAGTAATAAGTGTAAAATGTGAAACACTTTAGTTCAAAGGTTCAAATACATATATTTACACATATACTTAATCCCTATAAAATTCCCCTTATTCAAGGCAAAAGTGAGCTGCAACTTATCAAACCTTTACCACATACATTAAGCTCAGTGCTTTCATATTCATTCAAAAGCATTTCTTGAATGCTGACCATATGCCAGACATGTCTAACACTGTCAACCAATTTAGTGAGGTAGGGATTAATATCTTCACTTGAAGGCCAAAGGAGTTATGTAACTTGTCCAAGTTCAGGCCACCACTAGCCCATACAGAGCATTTGTGCAAACAAAAAAAAACAAGGTACCTCTTCCTCAAGACATTTTACTTCCATTTGTCAGAAAATGTATCATAATATACTAATTTTATTTGAACAAGAAACTTTACTGCCCTCTGCCATAAAATTGTCTCAATAAATATTCAAATTGATAAGTCTATGATATAAACAGTGTGTACCTTAGATCAGTTTCTTTGTACAGTGCACAATTTACTCAATGGTAAGTGACAATCCCATCAGTCCCATATGAAATCTAATAAATGTAACATCAGGGATTTTACTCCGAAGTACTACCATTAACTCCCACCCTAAATGGGAATCATCAAGAATTTCATGTGAATTACATAATCCTCTGGCTGCATATGATTGCTGTCTCCTTTCTGCACTGTCTCATACTCAAAGCACTTACGAAATGTATTTAGGTGGACATAAACCCACTGAAAACATAGAAAGCAACAAATGCTAGATGAATGAGAAGGGTTCCTCAGAAAGCCCATCATCAGCATTTCCCAAATAAGAACTGCTTCTCTAAAGCCTGATTTTTACCTACCAGGCAAATTGAAAAATATTATTAACATTAATATAAAGTAATTGTTCTCATAAATGTCAAGCAAATACTCACTTGGAACCTGAAGACCTTAATTATAACAAAAAAGATTTTAATCAGATTCCACTAAGAGGGAATCTTAGTGCTTCAGATCAAATTCAAAGTCAGGTCAAAGTGCTTCAGATCAATATTCAGTCTAACTCTGGAAGAAAGATATTTAGATAACAAGGGTTTTTACGAAAAGATTTTGCCTCTTCCTAGAGGAAGATATTCCAGAGTGTGAAACGGCCTTGACACCCAGTGAAAATAAAAATGTCTTCAGAAAGAACAGTGTTATGTTTGTGTATGTGGTGCTTTAGATTCATCCAAACCTCCCTTGTTGGGTCTCTATTATGTTTCAAGTTTTGTGTCAGATGCTGAGAACACAGTGATGATCAAATCCAGACCATGCTCTGCTCTCATTCCAGCAGGCAAAATTAATGTAAAAAAGGAAAGTGTGATAACTGCTACAATAGAGATCTAGACAAAATGTAACAGACCCACTTGCTCTTGCCTTGATTTGTTCTCTGAACATGATTTCTTGGAATTCAGGTAAATAGAGCTCACAAAATTTTAAGTAGGCTTTAAAATTAACGTAAAGACCAATCACTATCATCATATCTGGCACACAGTAAATACATAATAGATGTGGAATGAATAAATAAATGAACTTTCCAGCTTACAAATTAGAGTTGGGCCATAAGCAAACATCCCCATCAATTATAAAAGAAGTGTTCATGAATACAAAATATTTTTCAAAAGCCAGAAGCTTAAGGCAATGTGAATTGAGAGAAGAGACCATTTAAAATACAAACCTCATACTGACCAGCCTAAAACATACATGAAGTATTTCCTATATCTCTTAGGCTATTTAATGATATATTTTCAGCATCTCAGCAGCACATTTATTTTTATTTTCCAAGTCATGTGGGCTATTGTTTTTTTCCTAAATCCCAACCATATCTATCAATATGGCTTTGGCAAGAGTGATCAATTATGAGGAGCTCTAATAATTTCCATTGTTTTCAGCCATCCAGACAGAGATCTGGGTTTCAAAGCAAAACAGAGACGGGGACAGAGACAGGCAGATTGCCTCCTGTACAGAGGGGATCTATATTCATGAATTCCAACTTTTTAGGTGGATAATTTGAGAAGGTTTGTACCTTCAACAGTTTTAACCACTCCACCCTATACTAACCAAGCCTCCCCAAAGACACTTCACTGAAATAGAAGCAAAATGCTATCTACCTTACTTTTTCTTCTAATTCTGTGCTTTCGGACTTCTTTTTATTCCTCTCACATTCTATTATAAATAACTCGAGGATGGAACACAGTCTGTGCTGTTCTCCCTCATCAGCACCTAGCCCAGCACCATATGCAATGAAGCACTTATAAAATGCCTTGTGACGATTGACTACACACGAAGCCACCGCACATATGAAACTCAGAAGCTGGCACTTTTTTTAAAACATGCTTTTAGGCAATGCCTGATGTGAAGAAGAGTCACAAAATACTAAAATTAAAAGAGGCCTTTACGCTATTTAAAATACAGTTCCTGTCAACTATTTGTCGAACCCTGTGAGCTTCTTACATACTAATTTCCACACGACCACTTACCAGGAAACAGTTCCAAACTTTCTAGGTGGAGTCCATGGGACGTGAGACGGGAAGGAAAGAAGAACATAAACCTACTCTACAGCTTGCACCCTCCGGCCCGGTACGGAGGCAGTGCACCTGCACCCCGGTGGGTGGTGCCCTAGCTACCTGGCCTTTCCCTCAATTTCTCCTCGTGCAGGGCACTCGGCACTCAGGAGGCCGAGCTGTCAGCAAGACGGGCCCCAGATTGTCTACAGCCACAGAAAAAATGGTGGAAGAGTCACCCTTGCCATTTCCAGAAAGAGCGATCTATGGCTTTCTTTGCCGTTAAGCTCCCAATTTTGGTGCACACTATATCTCATGTGGCCTTTTATTCCTGAATCTTGGTTGAATGCCTTAGGCTTAACCTATTGGCCTCAAAAATATCAGGCAGTTGCATCGCCTATCTACCTCATTATTACTATAGCAATCCGTTACATAGTCTTATTTGGAATAAACATGATGAGTACCTCCCCACTCAACTCCATTCATGTAATCACAGATAACGATGCTAAAAATCAACAGCAGAAGAAATACCAAGAGGCCATCTGGCATTAGAAGATATTTCTATTAGTGAAGTAAACTAAATATTCCTTCTTACAACCAAGGAACTTCACACCAAAAATTGAATTGTATGTAGACTAACATCAAGCATTTATTATTTTTGACATAATAATATTGATCATAATTATTCTATCTTTCTTATTAATATCCAGTATTGAAATGTAAAAAGAAAAAAAAGTAAGTTGAACGTCTCTTAGATTAAGTTCCATTAATATTGTAAATGTTCTCAAATACTAGACATTAATAGATAGAATACTGCATTACTATATAGATATAGATAACTTCATAGTACAACTACATATAGATACTATACATGAAAACTACATATATAGTATACTCTATAGTATAACATAGTATACTTGCAGAGAAGATCCACTTCTCAGTAACCCAATGAAATTCTGGAACCATTTATGCTGACAGTTTTCTTAGATATTGGCATTCAATACAATTTAAGTAGAACAATTAAACAGGAGCAGACAATTTGGGTTACACCATTAAGGCAGCAAAAAGCATGTTCCAATATACTATGAATTTTGTACAATGAAACACTGATAAGTTAATTCTTGATTCAAAAAGAAAATAAGTTTCAGCTTCCTTTTGAAAAACAGGCATCATCATTGCTCACTACCTATCTTCAGGTTTCTACCAAATCTTCAATAGGTTGCATGTACTCAGATCTGATAAGAATTGCACAGGCAGAAATGTTGAAAATTCATATGTACTGGCAACTTACGATAATCATTAAAAAGAGATTCAGGAGCAGCAGAGTCAAGATGGAGGAGTACACGGCACGAGCCTTGCCCCTGGTGCAATGTGGACCACTGTGGTGGGGTCTTTACGATGGGAGCCATAGGTGGTGGGATCTTTCAAGCAAAGGTTTTCGCAATTCTCGGGTGGGAGTAAACCACAGACTACGAGGGAATCTGACAGCTATTAGAACCAGGGCTCTGCAGTTGGGAGGTAGCTTTGCAGTTTGGGGAGGTCTGTTTTCCATGATTGACTGCAGTATGGTTCAAGTCAGAGGGAAAGAAGACCCCTGGAACTGCATCACGAGTGGTGCCTTAACAGGAGCCATCCTGGCAGCAAGAAATGGACCAGTGGCCATGGTTGGGTCAGCCGCGATGGGTGGCATTCTGCTAGCTCTCATTGAAGGAGCTGGTATCTTGTTGACCAGATTTGCCTCTGCCCAGTTTCCCAACAGTCCTCCGACCCCCCCAGCTGCCTTCATCCCAGTTACCATCCTCACCTTTCAGGAACTATCAACGATACCAATAGGACCTCTCTCCCAGGACCTCCTTAACAGAATGAGCTGTGGTTCAAGGAAGGATTTCAGAAGATCAAGTTCAGTCTGTTTTTAAAACTGTAGGTGGGACAACTATGGCCAAATAGGCTATGAAGAGACATTTAGCACCTTTTTCTATTTAAGGGAACGTGGGATATCAATGGAACAGAATAGAAAGCCCAGAGACAAACCCACGCACATATGGTCACCTTATTTTTGATAAAGGAAGCGAGAATATACAATGGAGAAAAGACAGCCTCTTCAGTAAGTGGTGCTGGGAAAACTGGACGGCTACATGTAAAAGAATGAAATTAGAACACTCCCTAACACCATACACAAAAATAAACTCAAAATGGATTAAAGACCTAAATGTAAGGCGAGACACTATAAAACTCTTATAAGAAAACATAGGCAGAACACTCTATGACATAAATCACAGCAAGATCCTTTTTGACCCACCTCCTAGAGAAATGGAAATAAAAACAAAAATAAACAAATGGGACCTAATGAAACTTAAAAGCTTTTGCTCAGCAAAGGAAAAGACGAAAACAAGATGAAAAGACAACCCTCAGAATGGGAGAAAATATTTGCAAACAAAGTAACTGACAAAGGATTAATCTCCAAAATCTACAAGCAGCTCATGCAGCTCAATATCGAAAAAACAAACAACCCAATCCAAAAATGGGCAGAAGACCTAAAGAGACATTTATCGAAAGAAGATATACAGATTGCCAACAAACACATGAAAGGATGCTCAACATCACTGATCATTAGAGAGATGCAAATTAAAACTACAGTGAGGTATCACCTCACACCAGTCAGAATGGCCATCATCAAAATATCTACAAACAATAAATGCCGGAGAGGGCGTGGAGAAAAGGAATCCTCTTGCACTGTTGGTGGGAACGTAAATTGATACAGCCACTATGGAGAACAGTATGGAGGTTCCTTAAAAAACTAAAAATAGAACTACCATACGACCCAGCAATCCCACTACTGGCATATAACCTGAGAAAACCATAATTCAAAAAGAGTCATGTACCACAGTGTTCATTGAAGCTCTATTTACAATAGCCAGGACATGGAAGCAACCTAAGTGTCCATCGACAGATGAATGGATAAAGAAGATGTGGCACATCTATACAATGGAATATTACTCAGCCATAAGAAGAAATGAAATTTGAGTTATTTGTAGTGACCTAGAGTCTGTCATACAGAGTGAAATAAGTCAGAAAGAGAAAAACAAATACCGTATGCTAACACATATATATGGAATTAAAAAAAAAAATAGTTCTGAAGAACCTAGGGGCAGGACAGGAATAAAGACGCAGACATAGAGAATGGACTTGAGGACACGGGGAGGGGGAAGGGTAAGCTGGGACAAAGTGAGAGAGTGGCATGGACATATATACACTACCAAATGTAAAACAGATAGCTAGTGGGAAGCAGCCACATAGCACAGGGAGATCAGCTCGGTGCTTTGTGACCACCTAGAAGGGTGGGATAGGGAGGGTGGGAGGGAGGCTCAAGAGGGAGGGGATATGGGGATATATGTATACGTATAGCTGATTCACTTTGTTATAAAGCAGAAACTAACACACCATTGTAAAGCAATTATACTCCAATAAAGATGTTTAAAAAAAAAAAAGATTCAAGTAGTTACATGGTGGAAGTTTTGTGTTCTAGTTTTTCTCATTTAAAAAGTTTCTCATTACCCCTTAGAGTTTGAATACAAAAAAATATTTCTAATACTTCCATCTAGGTCTATATAAATTCCCCCTAACTTCACTGTTTTCCTCTGTTGAAATCAAATGTGCATCTAGTTTACATAGGCACAGTATAGTACTAAGGCAACCAGTGAGTGCTCATATTTCATTCAGCAGATATTTATTACAAATATATGCAAACTTTGTATAAAGTGCTGGAGTACTAGGGATTGTGCAAAGATAAATAAAAAGGATAGTCAGCTTTCCTGATTTGTAATTTAAGCAAAATGAATACAAATAAAATAAAATAGTAAAGAGAAGAAATGGAATGAAAGGGAATAAAATGATAAAGTGAAAAGGATTGGGAAATTATTTTTCTACTCTTGGCTCCTTCTTATGTGATTATCATACTGTTGTTCTACATTTTGCTAAATTACTATAAAAAGCTTAAAGGCAGAGTCTATCATATTTTTCACCATATCTTTAACATCTGCCATAGTGGAAAATATACATTTAAGTGAGTAAGTAAACAGTAAAATATCACACAGGAGAAACAAAATTCTATAAGCACTAAAACCAACACTGTGAATGGAACTACCTCAAGTATTAAGGAATCAGCTTATTGTTATCTGAAATAAATGATGTAAATGTTTTCTCAAATTTTTATCTCAAAATTCACCATTTGTGCCTTTGAGGTGCGGGCTTCAGAAGTTAGAAACTACATTCTTAGTGGTATTTACAGCCAAAACTAAATCTTTCAACAGTAGTTCAGGCTGGATTTCTAGGTTTATCACAACAGGATGTAATTTTGTATATAAATATGCATGTGATTTTCTAAATATTAAAAGATTCTTCTCTAGTCATGTTCCTCATGGAGAAAGAGTCTGAGCAAAAACAAAATGCTGAAACAAGGCCCTTAGTTTTTAATTTGCTTTTACTGAGTGAGAGGGGATCCTGGTACCTAATTACCTAATCCCACTGGAAGAACTGGCATGCAGGAACTAGCAGCCCATGGTTGCTGGAGTTATGAAACCTGGAAAAAATAACATGAAACTCCTATGCTCAAACACACATATTTGCACATGGGCTGACTTCCATCCAGTAGACAGCCCAGACCTCTTTAGAAATTGCAGAGTAAATCAGGAAATTAGCTCCA
Source organism: Balaenoptera ricei (assembly GCF_028023285.1). NCBI lineage: Eukaryota > Metazoa > Chordata > Mammalia > Artiodactyla > Balaenopteridae > Balaenoptera > Balaenoptera ricei. The sequence continues at coordinate 107,367,556 of NC_082642.1, read as the reverse complement.
AGGATTATGTGCTTCTGCTCTGCTTCAGGGGCCCCAATTCACATCATAATGGTTCTGAGAAGTTTTCGTGACCAAACCCAAGAACAAGGAGGCAGAAGACCTGAAGGCTCGCAAATGACCCATCCACGCTCTTCAGTGGAGACAGAACAGTTGCTATCCAACACCCTCGGAGGAATGCGGATGATCTGTTCAGGACTGAACTGCTTTGCCCTCATTGTATGTAAATTATTCATTACCCCCTCCTTTTGCACATTTTGCCCTCCATTCTCCCTGCTTACTTCACCACTTTTTCTCTGAGCTACCTCAATTGCCTTGTGCTTTGCTCCCTTCAGAAACTTAAAAAGGAAACTAGATTCATTAGCCAAATAACAGAATCATACATTTCTTTTTGATATACTGGGGAGTAGGGAAGATGTTTTGGGATTTCTCTGATATTCAGCTTTTTAGAAAACAATTCCTTGAATTATTGTTTTAAATATTTGAACTGCTTCGTCTAACTTTCTCTGATAGCACGCTAACATTAGACTAAAACATGGAACGTTTTGAAAACCTATTTCTGTTGTCAGTGCTTCCACATGAACAGCAGGGGGCAATAGCATACCAAGAATTGTGGAAACTGTCTCAGGCTCTAAGAAACACTGTTGAATTGCTGCACTGGGTCTGTGTACCCCAACGCGATGATCTCAGCTCTCAGATGAAGTCTTTTGTTTTGTGTCCTATTTTACAATGCACTGTTCAGTTTTCTATGAGTTGTGACTTATTTAGACAGCATTTCACTGACAGTTTAGCTTAAGAAAAAAAAAAAAAATAGGTGAAGGAGAAAAAAAGAAAGAGGAAAGAGAAAATTAAAGTGCAGCAAAATGAAACACAAAAAGACAAGGAAGAAGTAATCCTGCATGTATTGAAAGTTTGTCCCTTCTCTGTTCCCATCCACTGGAATCTTAAACATTGTTTTCCTGGATTAGACTTAATTCACCCTTAACCCTTCCCTCATAGATACATCCATTTCATTCTCCCTTCTCTGTCATACAGTTTTCTGTTAAAACAACATATTTCTTCATAAAAAGAACAAACTGTTTTAAGCTGAATACTTTTTAAAAGAATTCAAAAAACTGTGCTGTGTGCTGGCCTTTGGTCAAGCATCTCTGTATAGAATTTTAATGTTTTTCTGCTTTTTAAACATTTATTAGTCAAGATACATTTCATTGCTATGTTTCAATAAAGTTATTCCCCTGTAAGTTCACGCCTTCATCTAAACAGCAAAAAGCTGAAGTTCTGAAGCTGTATCTGATGAGTTTGGGGGTAGAATATAAAGTAGAAACTGGAACATCAGAGATTTGAGGAATACATTCAAGGATCATTTCCACTGCATTGGAAGGTGTTTCAGCAGAGATTAAACTATTTCATGCATAATTTGAGTTGCACCCCAAAATATAAAACCCATAAGACTGGCTTCTTTCTCCTACCTAGGCTGGAATTCCCAGAGTTACTAATGCATTCCCACAGAGTTATTAATTTATGACTGTGGGATGGCAGAAGTAATATTATTTCAACATCTGGCACTAAAATTCCTCGTCAAGGGATAGTCCTTTCCCTCCCTGAGACTGAGGGCCCTATCTGATACCCTCGACTTTATCCCCTCTGGCCTGTCTCCTACTATGCTCCTGCACACAGCGCTCCAGTCACGCCAGCCTCCTTGCTGTTCTCTGAAAACACACCAAGTAATCTTGTTGTGCCTCCGGGCCTTGCTGTTCTCTCAGTCAGCGTAAGTCTTAGCCCACTTATCCAAACGACTCATTCCTTCACCTACTTCAAGAGTTTGTGTGAAAGTCACTTTCTCCCTGAGGCTCTCCCTGACCACCTACTTAAAATAGAAAACTCCCCCCTAGCATTTCCTACTCTCCTCCCCCTCCTTTATCTTCCTCAATAGCACTTATCATCATCAAATATTATATGCTACATTTTACGTATAATAAAGATGAGCTACTGAAATCAAACATATCTACCAACAGAGGGCTTAACCCCCTATTAAAAGGACAAAACGGTTGATTCCAAAGCAAAACCCAACTCTTTGCTGCACATAAAAGACAAAGACACACCTACAACAATTCAGAAATGCTAACAATGAAAGGATGCACAAAGGTATACCAAGAAAACACAAACACAAAGAAAGAATTGAGATTTTGAAATCCAACTAAGTAGAATTTAGACCCAAACCTATTACCAAGTCAAAGAGCACTTTACAAATGCTAAATGCTACAATTCACAGTGAAAATAAAATATTTATGAAAGATATGCAGCAAATAACACAGTAGCTTCTTTCATTTAGCAGAAACTACAAGAGACTCAAAGAGACTAGAAATACATAAATAATAGCAGACTTTAGTATACTTCCCTTGGTCCAAGATCAAAAATGGTACCAAAAAACATTTATAATAATTGACTCCATAATTACAGAAACATCTATACTTCAATAAATTACATAAAGAAAAGTACAAATAATATTCTCCATCAACAAGATGATAAAAGTATGAATCCATAACAATCAAAACATAAGAAAATCTTCCCACTGTGAAATTTAAAATTTTTCTATTAAACTTAGCTTGACTCAAGGAAAAAATAACAACTGATCATGAAATTTTCTAGAAAAAAATAATGAAAACATGATATCAGAGTTTACAGGATACTGCTAAAGAGTGTTTAGAAAAAGATTCATAGATTTAAATATTTGTATCAATAAAAATGAGAGAAAATGAGTTAGACATTATACTCAAAAAGTTAGAAATATTTAAGACTTGCTTTTTTTTTCTCCCCACTTTGGACTTAATTTTCTTTTTAATTAAGCAACCTAGATTTGAAAACAACCTGAAACAAATAAACCTAGCTGTATCAAACTGCATTTAGCATTGGTTCTGTTATTTTGAAACTAACATATATTATGGGAAAAAGTAAATAAGCAATTACGTTAACATTATTAGGAACCATGCTTTTCAGCAGAAAAGAGATTCAATATAAAATTAAATAAGTAAAAAATTCTATAACCTTTCATTAGAATTGGAGTATCAGCACAAGTTTATGATTTATTTTTCTTTGAAAAACCACATATTTCCTAGATCTTGTATTTAAAAGTAGGAGAAGTAACAACAAGCCTTTTAGCCATGAACATCCTACGTGCACAGATTGTGGTCACCAAATACCATTTTCACTGAAAGCAATGAAGTCTCCTTTGAGAAATGGCTGATTCTAGGTCTGGAGCAGTAAATGAGACTGTTGCAATACGAGACTGGGACTCTTAAAGTATCCAAAAGCAAGGAAGCTATCAAGACATTTGCAGTTATCAAATGAACATAGAAGCCAAAGATGGGCAATTTGAGCTTTAAAATGAATAATCACTGCAATTATATAAAAGCGTAAATAGAGATGCCAATAGAATCAATGCAAAACTAGAAGCAATAGGAAATTCAATATGAGAGCGAGATACAAAATTGCATGTAGAAATCGATGTCTTCATATATTTAAGCAATAAGCAATTATAGGGGAAAATAGAAGAGATGACCCCATTTACATTACCAACAAAAATGAAAAAATATCCTAGGAGTAAATGTTATAGGAACTGTGCAAAACCTATATGAGAAAAACTTTAAAGCTTTCCTGAAAGATAGAAAACTGTGACTTGACTAAAAGGAAAAATAAACTTTGCTCCTCAATTGAATAATGCAAAATCATAAATTAATGCCAATTTTCAAAGTATTTTTTACGCAGCTAGTTTCTGTAGTTTACATGGAAAAGATAAATAAGCAAGATTATTTCCCCCCAAAACAGGAAATCAAAATAAGAAAACAGCAATAAGGCAGGCCTAGCTCTACCAGATATTGGAACATATTATACAGTTTCTATAATTAAAACAGTATAATATTAGCACTTGAGTAGACAATCAGATCAATAGAAAAAAATAGTAAATATAGATGTAGAGCCACGTACCATGTGGAAATTTATGTATGTGATAAAAGTGGTATCTCAAATCACTGCTAGATAAATGAGCTTTTGAAAATTAAATGTTGTTAGAACAGCTAAATAGGTCTGTGAAATAGAAAACATCGGATATAACATCACCTAAGTGGAATTCCAGCCAGAAAAGCCAAAAAATTCAACGTCAATCTTTCAATGAGGACCAATTTGAGTATCCAAATTGAAGGATATTCTGGAAAACCACTGGTCTGAACTTTCCCAAAAAAGTCAATGCCAGAAAAAAAAAAAAAAAATCAGCAAAAAAGGCTGAGGAAGTAGTCTAAACTGAAGGAAGCTCAAGAGACTTGATGACTAAAATCAATACGTGATCCTTGTTATATCCTGGATTTTTATTCTACAGACAACAACAGGGTAAGCAAGGATTTGGGGTGGCGTGGGGGGACAATGGAGGAAATTCTAACATGGACTGTATATTAACTAAGAGTAATGTAACAACGTTTAGTGCATTCCGCCTCCCCGGGTCTGAAAAGCCTAGGGAAACATTTCCTAAAGACACAGTACTGTGATCCTATAGGCCAGTAGCCGCAGTTGGGGCGATTTTGCCCTGCCCCGCCCTCCCCACACCCACGTGATAATGTCTGAAAACATTTTGGGTTGTCACAAGTTGGGGAGGGGAAGGCCGGGTGCTACTGGCATCCAGCAGCGTGTGAAGGCCAGGAGTGCTACTGAACACTGTACAACGCCCACGACAGCCCCACTCCCCTCACTACAAAGAGACTTCACGCCAGAATCAACAGCGCCACAGTTGATAAACCTTGATGTAGGAGACTCCCTTATTCTCAGGGGATAGTACTGCGATATTAGGCTGAATTAAATGAAATGGTCTTCCGCGCAGGTCAAATATTGGTAACATTTAAGGGTGAAGGGTTATGACGTCCACAACTCACTCTCAAATTGTTCAGCAAAACACACTGTACATGTCCTTCCGCCCTGCTTTCCTCCTCCCTCTGGTACCGAAGCAGGGTCGTACTCCTCCTAGGGCGGACGGACCCGCCGAGCCTGCGCGGTGGGAGGACCCTGCGAGCGACCACTGCGCAGGCGCTGGGTGGCAGCCGCGCCCACGCGGCGCTTCTCCAAAAGTTAACAGAGGTGGGGCAGACCTCGCAGTCACCTCGGCTGCCTGGAGCAGAGGACAGAAGAGAAAGCTCCCGAGGGGGCTCCGCTGTCTTCTCCAGGAGTGACAACGCTGCTTTCCCAGTTGAACCCCGCCCCCCTCCTCTGCGATCCGCTGCGGGCTACAGGGAGCATCGCTTATCCTTTGGAGCCCTCTGCCAGGAAGAGCCCGTTGCGTGCGGCCCCTGGTGCCTGGCCATTCCCGTGCAGGCTGGATTCTCCAGAGGTGATCACGCTCTCCTTAGTGGATTCTGACTTCCTTTCTGACGAGCCTGGGCAGTACTACAGCTCGTGACCACTGACTGAAAATGCCCGGGCAGGCTCATTCCACACCGGGCTTCTCGCCAACAAAAGCTTACCCAGGTAACATTTTTAAATACCTTAAAAAATTTCAGCCTAGAGTTTCTTAATCAAGGAGTTGACAGACTTTTTCTGTAAAAACCCAGATAGCAAATATTTTAGGATTTGCAGGGCAGGAACAGTCGTCTCTGTCGCTTGTCTTTTTTTTTTTTTTTTTTTTAAACAACCTCATAAAAATGTAAGGAAAAAAAAACCCGCTCTTAGCTTCGGGCTTTACAAAACCATGGGGATTACTCTGATTAGATTACAGTCTTTCAGTTTACCCAGCACGGAGGCTAGAGCTTCAGTCTCTGGTCCAACCACAGTTTTGCAGTAAAGACTCAGGTTCCAGGAGGACCACGACCCACCGGGCTTACTGGGCGCCACCTACTGAGGCTTAGTTTACCATCTTTTGGGCCCCTACACCTGCACCTCTGCTCTTCTCTACTGAGTGGCCGTTGAGTTCCTGGCAGTCAGGAGGGCTGCCAGGAAACCCCCAGAAACCCCCAAACCCCCAGAAACCCCCAGACAAGCAGCCACACCCTCCTTCACTCTAAAATGACAGTCCCTTCCTATCTGGGAGCAAAAACCAAAGTCCTTACACTGTGATTAAATTAGTATAAACAATACAAGAAGATCTCAGAGAATTGTATTTATATAGCATTTTTTCTAATGATAGATGTAATATATCTATGTCCACTCTGGTAATTTGGAAAATACTGAAAAGCATATGGACAAAAATTAAAATTCAGCATACTCCCAACCCACAAAAATGAACTACCAAAATGTTTATGTATTCTAGTCCAGCTTTTCAATGCATATTAATAGGACAATTTACTGAACTGGATTTCTAAAAAAATTTTCTTAATAAACTTTTGTTGAATTACAAAATCCAAAAATGTGGTGAAACTGTATAAATATACAGTTCAATAAACTTTCAAAGACTGACTGACACAAACATAACCTTGCAGCTGCCACCCAAATCAAGAAATAGAGCGTGCCTAGCTAGCTCCTCCAGCCCCTGCTCAGTCAAGGGCAACTTCTCCCCAGATATAACCATAATCAAAAGATTAGTTTTGTCTTTCCTTTAATTTCACATGAAATGAATTATTCAGTAAATATTCTGTAGTATTTTATTTCTTTCACTCCATATTACATTTGAGATTCATCCATTGTTGCATGTAACAGGTCTGTATTTTATTTTATGCTGTATGGCATTTAATTGTGTGAATATGCTGCAGTTTATCATTTATACTGTTATTTTTTAAATTTCAGCTATATTAAGGTATAATTCCTATACCATACAATTTTCATCCATTTAAAATGTAGAGTTTAATGTTTCTTTAGTATATTCACAGGTAAGTGCAACCATTGACAGGCACAGTCTGTTTTAGAACATTTTCATCACCTCAGAACAACTCCATATTCTTTAGCTGTCACTCCCCTACCCTGCATCCTCTCCAGCCCTAAGCAACCACTAATCTATTTTTTGTCTCTATAGATTTGCCTATTCTAGATAGTTCATAAAAATGGAGTCATATGTCTTTTGTGGCTGGTCCCTTATACTGATCCTGAATATTCATGTTATTTCCAGGTTTGGAGCTATTGCAAATAATACTGCTGTGAACATTACTATACTTATCAGCATATTATGCGTATCTAAAGCTATATATGTATCACATAGATACATATTTCTCTGGGGATATATACCTAAAAGTAGAATAGCTCCGACATAGGTTATGTTTATGGTTAGCTATAGTTGATAGTGCCAAACAATTGTCCAAATTTACACTCCCACCAGCAGCGTGTGAGACTTTTCATTGCTCCACACCCTCACCAACATTGGTGGTTGTGTGGTTTCAGTTTACACTTCTTGATGACTAATGAAAAAAAGCACCCTTTCATGTAATTATTAGTCGTTTGAATATCCCCTTTAGTAAAATGCCTTTTGGGTCTTTATTCCATTTTTGGTGAGGTTGTCTTTTTCTGTTGGATTTATAGTGAGTCCATTTTCATTTATGAGTACTGCAAACAAACAAAAACACTTTTCCTAATCTGTGACTTGGCATTTTAACCATCTCATTGTTAAATTTTAATGACTGTAAATTTTAAATTTTTATTGAAGTCTAACTTTTCAATCTTCTTTTATGGTTAGTACCTTTGCTATCCTAAGAAACCATTGCCTACAAGGACCTTCTCCTATTTTACCATCTAAAAACATAACGTTTGGGGGACTTCCCTGGTGGTCCAGTGGTTAGGACTCCACGCTTCCACTGCAGAGGGCAAGGGTTTGACTCCTGGTCAGGTAACTAAGATCCCACATGCCATAAATTTAAAAAAATAATAAATTAAAAATAAAAACATAATGTTTTTCTTTGAATCTTTAAATCTACTAACCACGTAGAACTGATTTTGGAGTATGGTGTGCAGTTAAGTGTTAATTTTTTTTTCACATAGCTATCCAGCTGACCCAAGTGCTCTTCTTGAAAGACTATTCTTTTCCCACTGCCCTGCAGTGTCACCCTTCTCATAAATAATAGAAACATAGATCAGTACAGATACTGGAATTAATAGACAAGGTCTTTAGCCATGATAAACATGTTAAGGAATCTTACTAAAACAAGATGTAATATGTGAAGAAGTAGAGAATTTCGAGAGAGATACAGGTAATATTTTTTATGAGATGGAAATCCTACAACTGAAAAATATAATATCTGAAATTATTTGATAGGTTATCAGTAGGTTGGACACAATCATGAAAGCATCATTAAACTTGAAGACAGGTTGCTAGAAATCATCCAAATATAAGTGCACTGAGAAAAAAATATTTTAAATAAACAAAGCATCAGTGACTGATGGAACAGTGTCAAATGGCCTAACATACATGAAATTGAACTCCTGAAAAGCAAGGAGAGAGAGCCTGGGGCAGAAAAATATTTGAAAAAATATTAGCAAAAGCTTTCCAAAATTGATCAACTATATTTTATCCAGGACATTTACTTGTTTTCAGTGGGGAGTGGATCCCAATAACCTAAGCTTACCATGAATGGAATTTAGAAGTTAGCATAAATAAAGTTTTACATCTACACGAATGAGCAGCAGGGCATTTTAAAGACACACAAAATGTGGACGAATACTCTGTTGGGTGGAACTGTCCCGAACACTACTGTACTTTGAGCATAAATGTTGCCTACCCACTAAAGCCCATAGTACCACCCCAATCATAGTAATACCAAAATGTCCCCCCAGTTTTTCAAAATATCCCCTCAGTGTGTAATATGGCCCTACATCCATCGAGAACCCCTCTCTCACATGATCTCCCACTGCCTCCTTTCCTCCTTGCCCCATGCCCTTTCTAACCTCATCTCTAATGCTCACATCTCGCAAACCACACTGGCATCTTTCCATCTCAGGGCTTTGGGGATGGCTTTTCTCACTTCCTGAATGGTTCTCCCCCAGACATCCATATGACTGACTCTTTTCTCCTCCTCAGGTCTTTGTTCAAACGTCATTTTCTCAGTAAGAAATTAAACAAAACAAAACAAAAAACTTGCAAGTTCATTCCCCCATCCCCAATTTATTTTTATATGAAGACTTTATTTGAAATGCTATGTATTTTAATTATTTAATTTCCTTACTGTCTCACTTTCCCCACCAGTAGAATATAAGTTCTGGTGAAGACGGAGGGGGATTTACCAATTTTGTTCTCTGTAGTGTCTTCAGTACCTTAAATGAGTAAAAAATTATAACTGATAACATTTTTCTCAGGGCTGGCATGTGGGCAACCTTAATTTATTCCTAATAACCTCCAAATCTTTCAAGATACTTGTTCAGTTTTTCATGAATAAGAAAGTCCTGACAGTATTCCAGTAATTTTTAAATGTTTAAGGTATGTTTGAGCGGCTTAGCAAAAAGGATTACAGCAGTAAAAGCTCCAGCTTTTTACCAAAGAGAATAAGAAATGTGATATGGTTGTTTCCAAGGCAACGAAAAGCTTTACCTCATTAAGTAGACTGAGGGTTTCTCCTTATTAGATTGAAATATCCAATCAAATAGCTGAGGGCTGCCTCGCAAAGAAAAAGCACTTAGAGCTGTCATCACAAAGAAATTTGCCTATTCAATTGTAAGCTAATTTGTACCAACTTCTTTCTTCAGGCGTTCAGGCATCAGGATCGATGATGAACTTTCAAAAAGGAAAAGGATGGAAAATCATCGAACTTACCATGAACTGTGCTCCCTTAAGTGTTTCCTCATAGCATGTGCAGAGTCAAGGGAAATTATATTCCTGTATTATTTAGTCTACCAACAACCTATTTACCTACGGTCTTAATCTGGGTTATTCTTGAAAGTAGAGCCTGAGACAAAGGTAGACACATTCTATTTTGGGAATGTGATCCCAGGGAACAGGAAGGAGACAGAGGGGAGTGAACAGGCAGAAAAGGGAAAGTCCAAGCAAAACAAGGTAGTGTTATTGAGTGGTCCACTAGTGTTCATGGCTACTTAGTGCAGAACCTTCCCAGGATTCTTAACAAACTTTGGCTCAGAACAGTCTGCCTGAGGGACGAAAAGAAGAAGGATTTATGTCTCAGCAGCTATCACCTGTGTGCTGAGGGCTGCTCGCATGGGGCACTAACTCCCCCATGAGGAGACCCTCACTGGTGCTACAGCATCACATGTGCTGCAACAGAGAAGCTTTGGGACAGGAAGCTAGATTCTTGACGCAAGCCTGAGATGAGGCACCGTCAGCACAGAGCGGGATGAAACCTGCCCAGAGCTGTTCACCAAAGCTGCGGCTGGAATCGGAGGTGGAAGAGATGGGAGACAGTGCACAGGAGGCATCTCAGAAGCCTAGAGAATGTCTTGTTAGCCTTGTCTAAATCCATATTCTCTCTTCTTTCTATCATCAAAATTTCACTGTCCAGAACAAGGTTGGCAGAAGGGTTAAATAGGAAGGTTAAATGTACTTCCTAGAAGCTGTATGTTAACAGTTTTAACCTGAGTGACACTTATAAGAAATAGGAAGTGACCCTAGAACTTGGAAAATTTTTAAATTATTCTACTTGAAACATTTTACCATTGGGTAGCAATATTAGATATCTTCTAAACTCATGTAATCTCAGAAGTAATCATGAATTGTTTGGAGAAATAAAATTAACCATTTCATATATTTCTATGAGCTTTATAAATCAGTGTCATTAATTTTTCCTAAGATATTGTTTTCTACTGTCACATAGTGATACAGAGCTTACAACCAACGAACGAAAAATTGGTAGAAACACAGAAAGGAAAGATGTTGGAATAATTTCAATAACCTAAAGGGTTGGCATTAATATTGGCTGGAATGGGGGAGGCAGGGGGGGAAACTGCACATTTTGACTTGGGGGTTCCGCTTTTGAAGTTCCATTTTACCAGAAATAATTTTCTCTCTGCCTACATCCATGTGACGTCATTATCATCCTCACTTGTTTGGTCTGGAATTGCCACCAGTAGGAATAAACTTTTGAGTTATTTAATATGGATCGAGGGCTTCCCTGGTGATGCAGTGGCTAAGAATCTGCCTGCCAATGCAGGGGACATGGGTTCGAGCCCTGGTCCCGGAAGATCCCACATGCCGCGGAGCAACTAAGCCCGTGGGCCACAACTACTGAGCCTGCGCTCTAGAGCCCGCGAGCCACAACTACTGAAGCCCGTGCGCCTAGAGCCCATGCTCCGCAACAAGAGAAGCCACCGCAATGAGAAGCCCGCGCACCAGAAAAAAGACCCAATGCAGCCAAAAATAAATTTAAAAATTTATAAAAAAAAAAAAAAATGGATCGAGTTCCTACTATTTGCTGTGTATTGGCACACTGCATATGAGTAAGACATAATATAAAACATTACATCCAAACATTTCAGAGCAGTCCTGCTCAGTTGAGACAAGGGTTAGTATCGAGTGGGACAAGTGTCTTGAATTTCAGGGCAGAGTATCAGCAAGGAAGAAGGTATGCAGAGAAAAGATTTCCAGAAATTTGCATACGGATCCCTCTGTGCCCACTGCTGAACACTGAACAATTCCCAAAACTAGCACAAGAGTGGGAAACATTTAACTTCCATCCAGCCATAGTGGGGTGTCCTCAAGGAGAACTCCACACCAGGAAGGTTACATCTTACATAAGTAGGGCTAAACTAGCATGACAATAAAATCTAGACTTGCTCAAAAAACAAGCCTCAGTAACATGAAGCTGATCCTCAAGTAACTTAACTACCTGCCAGAACCAAGTCCAAATTTGTTCAGGTCCTCCAAGAAGCACATGCAAATATGGAATTAGATTTACAAGAGCTGTACCTGGGGAAATGCCTGTAAGTGTTGAAATAGAGAGGAAGCCAGAGGAGTAGAGTCTTCAGACTGCCTAACATGTCTGACCCCTTTGAAAGAAAGAGAGAAGGAAGGAGGGTTGACTAGCAAGGGTCCCAGACTGCAGCATAATTCCAGGAAGGTTTAAGGTCAGAATTTGCCTCTCAAAGGAGTTCCTACCTCACAGGAATAGGCGTGCATTAGGATACCTGCTCAGTGGTTGTTCCAATGGAAACGACCCATGGGAAATGTAGCCTAAGCATGAAAATAATGGATCCAGAGAGCAGCTGGGGCCCTCAGGTATGCTACTGTCTGCAACAGATCTGGGTAATGTACTTCCATGGCTCTGTAGTCCACGCCTTGTGCTGCCGAGCTCAGGGAGCGAGGCCTCCGTGGTCCCTGTGGGCCTATCTTCCTGGGGGAAACTTAGAAGAAGGAGGTGGTAACGTTAGTGAGATGAACTACATCCCCTCTCTCGGCAGTTGATCTCAGGGCTACAAGTGGTCCTCAGCCTCTCCTTCCTCCACTATCCATTTTGGGTTCCCATCACACTTATCAATCGTCTCAGCAGTTCTTGGCGGTTTACCTGATGATGTGATGCAAATTTTCATCACATCTAAGGGTCTGAGCTTTTAGTGACCACGCCCTTCTTAGGTTGGGTTTGCCACGTGTGTCTGTTCACAGTTACAGTAGGGTGAGGGAAGAACAGGAGGCACCAAGTGCCTCACCTGGAATCCACACATATGCCTCCCTGTGCCATTGTGTAAAAGCAGCCCCACCTGCTCATCATGTGAATATGCTGTCTCCTCACCTGCATATCTCTGGGCACAACGAGTACAAAGCGCCCTAATGGCAATTATTTCTTGTAGCTCAATGGGACCCTTACCATAGCCCCTGGCAAGAGTATCCCCACTTTGGGAACCAGGGCCTCAGCTTAGGGCAGAGTTGCAGGTCAGGAAGCATGCATGCTTCCAATAAGAAGTCATTGGGAGTGCTGTAAATGAGGCCACTCCTCTGCCATCCCATTTGACTCTCATAATCCTCCTACTGGGGACACAGCACCATAGAGGTCTCTGGTTTAATGAATACACTGTCTCCTGAAGGATAACATCCCAACCTTTCAGAATGCTGCCTCGAAGCTCATACTTTAGCTGTGCCTTTAGAAGATTGTTCCAGCATTCCACAAGGCTGGCTGCATGTATCCGGCGGTAGGTGGCAGAGTATGTGATAAGACCAGGGGGTCCCATGGTCATGGGCCTGCTCTTACACCTTCATCACCATCAAGTGGTCTGATACTGTGTAAGTCCTTTATAGTGGTGCTGGCTGAGGCTCTGCGGGTAGGAAAGACAAACCCATACCTGCGCTAGGTTCTAGCCCCGTGAGGACAAATTAATAGCTATTCCCAGATGGAAGAGGCCTGTTCTAGTTAACTTGTCACCAGGTGACCAGTTAGTCTCCTTGAGGAACAGGGCCATGTTGAGGACTTACTGACGGTCTCTGTGGCTGACAGGCTGGACATTCAGAGGCCACAGTAGCTAGATCAGCCTTGGTAAGTGAGAGTCCATGTGTTGAGCCCAAACGTAACTTCCAGCTCTGCCACTGTAGCTACTCCGTTCATGTGCCTATCATGCCGGTTCGGGGTGTCTGATGACAAGGCCTGACTGTCAAGACATTTTATTTGGTTGCTAAGCGCCCCTTTCATAAGGGTTGCTTTCTGGTGGATGTTAGTGTGTGAAACAAAAATCTTCACACTCTGTGCCCACTCCCATAGGCCCATCCACATACCTCTACACCAGGCTTCCTTGGCTGCAATTATCCAGTACTTTTTCCATCCAAATCCCTGAACAGATGCCTCAGCCATTAGCCACTGGCCAGTAAAGTACACATTCTCACCTAGAACCAGTTCTCTACACAAAGTAGACGATCAGGTACACCACTCACAGCTCTGCTTATTAGAAAGAGCTGCCCTTTCACTGACCTTCAAGGCCACTCCTGGTCATAGCTATAATGTAGCCAACTCTTTCTGATCCTCTTTCCTGATTGGGATTGAAAAGTATACATTCACCGGATCAATGGACACATACTAGGTACCTGAGCTTTTCTTAATCTCTGTCACCAATGATAACCACATCTGCCCAGCAGCTGCAATCAGGACTAATACAAGGTTATACCTGCAGTAGTCTACAGCCATTCTCTCCAGTTTCTTCAAAGCCCAAACTGGCAAAGTAAATGGAGAAATGATGGGGACCACCAATGATCTCCACCTCCCCCCATCCCCACCCTGGCCAAATGTTTTTGATTTCCTATTTTGGCTGGGATGAGGAGGAATTTCAGAGGTTTCCAAAAGGCTTTATGTGTATGTTGCAATCGTTTCTAAGAACACATTAAGGTACTGTGGGCATGACCACTTGTGGGTCCACAGACTCAGTGTGTCCTTTGTGAACCAGATTTTAGCCAGTACGACAGCCAGGACCAAGCAGTCCCCAGGAGCCCACACTTTAACAGGGGGCCGTGATGCTGCTTTGGATTTCCAGGTATCAGTGTCACCCTAGTAACTGGTCACATGTCCGTTTAGGGAAGAACTTGGTGATTCATCACAGTATATTCATGCCAGTGTATAGCAGGGTTCTTCCTCCTAGGGACCCAGCTCCCTCTTCCATCTGTGGGTTCTGAATCTGAAAATTGCCTCACATCTGGGGAGTGAACAAGGGAGCATGAGGTTTCACTGGGAACAATGTCCTCGGCCTCTTCCTTTTCCATTTTTGCCTTACCGGTTATAGATATTAAGCAGCATTCTGGTTACTTGCCCTTTTATTTTGGCTGTAGGGGTGTTATGTTCAATTAATCATCTACCGAACATCCTGAGGGTCAAGCCCCCTTGACTGTCCCTCCAACTTCACCAGTTGTTACAGTAATTATGGCCTCCTGACTTTCGGTAGTTAAGCACCAGTCCTCTATTACTTCAGCGCCCCTCACCCCCAATGACATTAACAAGCCCACCTCTGTTACCACCTCACCTACAATCAGCCCTGTTCTAAAGAGGAGAGCCACCACTGAACCCATGATGCTCGTACCCTTTTACAAGCACACCCCTGGCAACCTTTTGAATCATGTGTCTTCTGGGCCCTGCTTTGGAACAAAATCATGTGGTGGGTTTTCTAGGTTCCTAATATATCCAGTCCAGTATAACCACTTCCCTCAGCCTTTTCATTGAATGTCCTACCATTATCCAGGACAAATTGGGCATTTCCATTTCACTGTGTTGGCCATAACTATATCAGACTTCTAAGGGTTAGCCTATCAGTGAATTTGTCCCATTTCCTGGGGTTCTTGCTAGGATGATAAATCCTGTGTCCCAATAAAGTGGTCCTTAATAAACACGTTCTTATTTTTCTAGTCTTATATCCTGGCCCCTGGATAAAGCACCCTCAAAAATCCAAACCTGGTACGTACTATTTCTTGTAGCACCTTCAGTGTATAATCTTTTTCTTCCCTTATCAGGCCCAGCACTTCTCAAATGACGTTATGCTGGATTTAACTCTAGTCATCTGCCCAGCAGCCTGGAGCGAAAATGGAGGCATCTCATAAGGGGTCACCTACCTACTGTCTTGTCAAGAAGGGGGCTTTGTGATATCTTCTACCACAGGAAAAGTCCATAGCTTTCCATAAAATACTATGCAGTCCCATATGACTTCACTGGTAAATTCTTCCAAACATTTAAGGAGAAAAAAAAGCCAAGCTTACACAACTTTTTTACTGAATAGGAAAACATAATTCTTCCCAACCTGTCTTATGAGACAAGCATAACTTTGATACCAAAATCTGACATGGAATTACAAAAAGGGAAAATTATAGATGGAGCCAACATAAAAGATAGGATTGTCAAATCAGACTCAAAGACACAGGAATAAAAGGTTTTATCCATGATATAGTTTTGCTAATAATCTCAAGAATATAAGCAATCAAGAGGCATAGGCAAAGCAGAGAGAAGTCGTGAATAATGTCTTTGTCTTCCTACTTCCTTCCTTCTTGCATTGGATGAGCTATTTGGCAAAGCTGGAAAGATACATTCTCTAAATGAGGTTACTTCACACAACATGGAGGATTTTAGGTGATGACACTTCTTCATTTTATATCCAGGTAATTGTATAACTTACATGATACTTCCTGAGAGCCATGCCCCATAAATGCAGAGATTGTGATTTTGTTTACCATAGTCAATTCTAAGTCAGGGAAATCCTGCTAAAAATGTTTCAAAGATAAGGATTCATGTCCTAGTAATTAATATTACTTTATTTACATGAAGTCGTTATCACTATGTTTACAAGATAATTAACCTGGCTTCTTTTTTCTTCTTTCTTTCCTGGAAACATCTTTCTTTCCTGGAAACATTTCCAGGAAATATTCTTTGGAATCTAGCTACTTAACTCTTTCCTGCTCAGAAGCCAATAAACCTCACAAATGTAGGTGCTAGAACACTAAATGAAATATTATCAAACAGAATCTGCAATTTGTAAAGAGGTTAGTTAGTACATCAGGATGTTGGCTTAACATTTGAACATTAATAAAAGAAAAAATGAGAAAAAAAATATGATAATAGATGCAGAATAAGCAATTGACAAATCAACACTCATTAACATTATAAATTATCAGCAAACTAGAAATGAAGGGAACGTTCCTAACCCGATAAGAGTATCTGCTAAAAACCTACAGCTAACATAATACATAATGGTAAAACATGGAATCTTTCCCCTTGTGGTTGAGATTAAGGCAAGGATGTTCACTCTCATCACCTCTATTCAACATTGCACTTGATGTCCTAGCCAGGACAGTGAAGAAGAGAAAAAAACAGGAATATATATATTGGAGAGGAAAAAATAAAATTGTTACCCCATGATCTACCATATGTAGAAAATCTGAAATAATCTACAAATAAATTATTAGAATGACTGTGAGGTCAACATTGTGATACAGGGTAACTCTGTCAAAATCAATTGTACTACATATTATTGTACTGGATCAATTGGACAAATTAAAATATTTTAAATTTACAACAGTATCAAAAACATCAAATACTTAGAAGTAAACTAATTGTAATACAATTTTTCTACACTAAAAACTATAAAATATTGCTAAATGAAATTAAAGAATATTTAAATAGAGGTATGAACAATGTTAATGGAAGGAAGACTCAAAATTTTAAAGATCAATATTTTTAATTTTTTCCAAATTTATTTATAGAGTCAGTGCAATACCAATAAAAATTCTAGCAGGGTTTTTTTTTTGAGGAAATTAATAAACTGAATCTAAAATGTATACAGAAATAGAAAGGACCTAGAATAGCCAAGAGGTCTTGAAGAATAAGTTGGAAGGTTTACACTGCCAGATATCAAAACCCACCAGAAAGCTACAGAAATAAAGACAGGTAATATTTGCACAACGATAAATTAATAGACTAATAGAATAGTGAAGTAAAACTATGGTTATTTTTTTCTAGAAGCAAACGCTTTGTTCCTACCCCAGCACCCATTCCCCACCCAAGCTCATTCCCCCACTCAAATTACACTTGAAGGCTTCACGCCTTGGGGAAGAGAGGCCATAGACGATTCATCAAAATAAAAGTTAGTTATTGGCTTTCGGATTCCAAGGACCAAAATTATGGCCTAAAATGTAGGCTTGGAGGGATACTTGTCTAGCCAATCTCTTCCATGCCTATCTCCTCCAAACTCATTCAAGGAAGAAAAAAAAATCTCAACACTAAGTAAGAAGAAAGTAAATCACAGTTGGAGAGAAAGCAAGAGAGTTAACTGCTGCTGAGGGTTCTGAAGAGAGTTTCGTTATTCTAAATTAGAGCATGAAAGAACCCCCCAGAAAAAACTTATGTGAACTAAAAATGGAGAGACCAGTGCCCTATTTCTTGTCTGGTTATCCTGAGAAAGTCCCATAGTGTTGTTTTGACACTGTGGCATTAAACTTGGAGTAGAAATACCTACATCGAAAATCAAAACTACCTCACACTGTTCAGAATAGCCATAATTAAAAAGTCCACAAACAATAAATGCTGGAGAGGGTGTGGAGAAAAAGGAACCCTCCTACACTGTTGGCGGGAATGTAAATTGGTGTGCCCACTATGGAAAACAGTATGGAGGTTCCTCAAAAAACTAAAAATAGAGTTGCCATATGATCCAGCAATCCTACCACTGGGCATATACCCAGAGAAAACTCTAATTCAAAAAGATACATGTACCCCAATGCTCATAGCAGCACTGTTTACAATAGCCAAGACATGGAAGCAAACTAAATGTCCATCGACAGATGAATAAAGAAGATGTGATATATATATATATATATATATATATATATATATACACACACATACATATATGGAATGGAATGCTACTTAGCCATAAAAAAAGAATGAAATAATGCCATTTGCAGCAACATGGATGGACCTAGAGATTATCATACTAAGTGAAGTAAGACAGAGAAAGACAAATATATAATACCACTTATATGTGGGATCTAAAATATGATGTTATTTACAAAACATCTAAAATATGATACAAATGAACTTATTTACAAAATGTAAACAGACATAGAAAACATACTTATGGTTACCAAAGGGGAAAGGGGTGGGGAGGGATAAATTAGGAGTTTGGACTTAGCAGATACAAACTACTATACATGAAATAGATAAACAACAAGATCCTACTGTATAGCATAGGGAACTATATTCAATATCTTGTAATAACCTATAATGAAAAAGAATATATATATATAACTGAATCACTTTGCTGTACACCAGAAACTAACACAACATTGTAAATCAACTATACTTCAATAAAAAAAAAATATATCGGCATTGAGTAACTAGGCAGATGGATCCTAAACTACGTCACAGACATTATGGAACCACAAAATCACAGAATGGAGCTAATGCGTTTCTTGGTGTGATTGAAAACATGACCTCAAGAGCTGACAGACTAGAGGGACCTCTCGGCCAGAGATGGAGTGTGAACTCTTTGAAGCAGTACTGGATGGAAATGCAGACATCCCATCAGATGTCAGCATGGAAGGTTATGTCAGTGAAGACCAGAAAGGACAGAGTTCATCTCAGCTGATGCCAGCTGTGGACAGATGCCAATCAACAATCAGATGTACCCCCAAGACCAAGACATGACTGAAGTCCCCTGGAGCTTAGCTGCAACCCTGGGTGGAAGAGGAGATGTTGTATTAACTTACCTTAAGATATGATGTCTGTATACCTGGAAAATGACTAAAGTTAAGGATCTGGGGTGTGTGAGTGTATGTGTTTGCCACTAGGCAGAAGAACAGCTTAAAAAATAAATTAAGGTCAATTATGGAAAAGCGAAGTCCTTTTTCCACACACCTGAATGTGTGACTTGCAAGCCCATAATTACTATGGCAACACCAAAGTTTTCAATCAGGACTTATAGGCAGCGGAGCCTGGAGAAAATCATCTGTACTCAGTTCTTTTAACATAGCCTGCAAGGCCTGTAAGATTAGTGAGACATTTATCATATTATGTTCTGTGACACACTAGTTCCATAGGATATGAATTGATGGTAGAAGAAAAACAAAGTTGGGAGGTTTCTTCAGTGTCAGCTTCTCAAAGCCATTCATATGTGGAAGTTTAGTACAGCTCTTCAAAAGAGATTATTCGATCTGGGTCCTGTGGCAGCATTATGATCTACTGCCCAGACCCCCCTTCAAGGAAGGACTTGCTCCCCATTTGCTGGGAGTACTGTTAGCAGGCAGCCTGCAGCCATCAGCCCCCTTTGGGAACTGCCTCAGCTACAGGGAACCACTCAACCAAGGTCGCACCCCTTCATGGGGTTGCCCATATCCAATGACCTACCAGTGCAAGATTATAAAGTTGTTCTCTTGCCCATCTCCGGGCAACTCTGAAGGTCATTCCGACTCCAGAGCTCTCCATGATGTCGGCCAAGGTTGTTGTTGGACCTGCGTTACACCTCAGCTTTTCCTTCTACCCGTTCCTGTTTCTTCCCCTCTTTCTACAAGTATTGGTCCCAAGCACTCTTCTTAATAAACATCCTGCAGGTTAAGCTACATCTCAGAGTCTGCATCCTGGAGAATCCAGTCTGAGATGCCCCACTTCCCAATTCTGTTTGCCCACCAAAACCTTTCTTCACAGAGTACCTAACAAGCACAGGGTTAGGAAACACATCTTGGATGCTGGTAAGTACAAGTGTGAGAACTGGGTAAGTGTCTGTGTGGGAAGTGAGGGAAGGGTGCCTGAGCCTGAACACCAGCCCATGAGTCCTTTGCAATTTGAAACCAGACCAATTTTGAGATATACCTGTCTAATTCTTAAAGTGCTACAGAATCCATTAGCTATTAGCTATTGAGGCAGAGGGAGAAACTCTAAATATTATATGACCCACGCAAATAAATTTTTATTTTCCTGTAAAAAACGCTAAAAGTGATCAGTGGAGTCGGATAAAACGCACTTATTTTTGTCTGACAAACACAAATATTTTTCATTCACAGCTTCCTTGGGATATTTAGTGGGAGAAGAAACAAGAAAAGTATAATGAAAGCCTTTGAAAATCATTTTCCAAGAAATGAAAACTAGGCAGTAGGATTTCCTCAAAACTGAAAACAATCTTCAGAACTGGAAAGTCTAACCAAAAAAAGCCCAATGAATTATAATACACTTATTAAAATATTTGTGTTTGGCAAGCCACTGACTAATATCATCCCAAGATGTAACTGTATTAACAACAACAACAAAAAAATCCATAATGAATATTTTTTACAAATCTTTGAAGTAATCATTTTTGTATTTTAATACCACTTTGAAACAAGGAGCTGGCTTGAAAGACTAACGCCTAAATGATCAGAGACGGTGAGCTATCAGACTGTATAATCAGCATAGAGCAATTCCCAAAGAAGATGAGATGCGCACAGCTTCTACAAATGTGGCCTGGGGAGGAGTTTGCCTCAGCTCACTTGAATAAGCTACTGTCTATAGCTCACAAGGGTCCCGTTCTTAATGAGGTGGTGCGTAGCCGCAGCACACTGTGAATCCAAATAGCAGATGGCAACACTGTTGAGTAGGCTGGCAGTCTGATGTCTAGCCACCAACTGGCAGCAATCATTATTAAACTGATTCATGTGCCCAGGGAAAATCTTTATAAGAGTCTTAGTAAATGTGAGCAGCGAGAAGCAAATGATCTGCTATTCCCATTTTCTATGGATACCTATAATTTAAAAAATATTATTCCCCAAGGCAATCTACACAAAGAATTGGCATGATGTGTGAACTGGAGGCCCTATTCCTTTTCTATATACTCATGTACCTTTAAACATGATGCCTACGATTTCTCTATTTAGTGAATCACTTTAACTCAAAGGAAATAGCTTCATAGCATTCACCTTATGGACTTAAGGCAAATATTCAATGACTTGCAAGCACTTATAGATTCTCTAAATAAATCTTCCATGTAAATGGTATTGCAAATATAATAACAGCATATTCTATCTCACACAATGAAGCAATGACCTAAATTGCTCATGATTCATCTACCTGTAGCAGGTAACTCATCCCTGGGTGAAGAGCTTGTTATGTACACTTTAATGAGGGCAGGGACTGTGTGTGTCTGGTTTACAACACAGTGTCTAATACACAGTGGACGCTCAAATATTTGTTAAGGGAATGTACGAACACCGGAACAACATACCCAGTTTGAATAGATGAGCGTTAAGTGTAATGATGATGACCTGGAATTAAATGGTTCCTAATGTTATTTTATTGAGTTGGGTATAAATATCATAATCCTTATCTTTTATCTTTTTAGAATACGAAATTGAGGATTAGGTAGGTCAAGTAACTTGCCCAATAACATGCAGCTTCTAAGTGTCATAACTGAGACTTGTACTCCTGCTGTCTTAATCCAAAGGCTATGCTCTTAACTCAGTGTTCCATGTACTGATAAGTTCAAGAGAAAACAAGCAAGAGCAACCCTAGTTCAGCTTGCTTATCTCCTGGTCCTCTGTTACAACAATATAGTCTTGAAGTTGATGGCTCTGATGACAGCAGGACTACAAATGCTCTTTTTTCTCACATTCAAAAGAAAAAGGACCTGTCCCCTTAGCTGTAAAATGGAGATGAAAATACTGTCAATCTACCTTCCGTAGATTGTTATTTTTAGGCTAAAATAAGATAATGGATATGCAAAATATAAATCACTATACAAAAAACATGGATGATCCCCATTCATTAATTATTACTACTGGGAGATACTAAAAGAAGTGCTGAAGTGGGGAGGCAGAAAATCTCACTAACAGGGATAGACTAGAGGAGCAGGAAGAAGACAATCAAGAAAGAGCTGTATTTAGACAATAATATTGCATTAACTCTATAAAATGACAGATGGTAATTAAACTTACTGTGCTGACCATTTCACAAATGTTGAATTGCTATGTTGTACACCTGAAACTAATATAATATTGTATGTCAATTATACCACAATAATAAAAAAAAATTAATTTAGAAACTAAAAAAGTAAAAAACAAAACCTAGAACATTCCTCACTTACCTAACTCGTATCAGTTAGGGAAATGGAAAGAAAGAGAGTTAATGTTCTCTAGTTCCCATGTAAAAGATAATGAACACCCACTACACAGTTACAGAATTAAAGGTTCATTGACTTAGCCATACTATAATCTTTTAAACAACCAGAAAAGAAAATCGTAAGGACAAAAGTCTGAGGCTGTGAAATAAAACTAGAAATTCTGCAGTTTATTTGCTTTGTGCCTGTGTGGTTTCTACCTTCCACTGACTCCAGAGCCATTACAATTAGCATCTCCCAGGGATGACTGGAGATAGAGTAGGCAGGGGAAGTTAGGTTAATGAGGCAGTGTAGAGGAAGGCAATCCTGTGGACTCCTGCTCCTCAGGATACACAGGTCCTTTAAACTGTAATCAGGTAGCCACAGTTAGGAGTACTCTCAAAATTCCCTTACACCCCTGGATTCCAGGTTGTAATATTCAGTTATTATAGAAAATGGTGACCAAGTTCAACTTAAATTCTGGGACTTCCCTGAAAAGTTTACTAACAGTACCTTCTTCCTTTGGTAGCAGTATAGTCAGCAGCTCTCTATTAAGGAGACTAAGGGCTGTCACTGCAAATAGCCAGGTTTCCTGGTCATGTTTGTGTCTCCACTGTGGACATCACACAGGACATTTAACTTAGTTAACCAAAAGTATTTCTTAACCCCAAAAGTGCAGAGGTATGGCCAAGTGGGTAGAGCTTTGAAGTCAGTCAGATCAATATTTAAATCTTAGTCATGTAAGCTTTAAATATATAAGACTCAGCCTCAGCCTTAATATGCTCATTATTTAAATGGATATAGTCCCTGACAAGGTAGTTTTGAAGATTCATGATAATATACTTAAAGTGATTAGATTGTCTGGCACAGAGTCAGTTTTCAATAAAGCATAGCTGCTACTATTATCAAAGTTGTTAATCACTGGAATGGTAATACCAAAATTGGCTGTAATTTTATTTTCACTAGGTTTTTCTTTTTTTAATGAAAAGAGAGCTCCAAATGTGTGTTTACATGAACTTATTCTAGAGATTCAGGCATTCATACAACAATCACCTCTCAGTTCTCTTTTCATTATTAATGGACTCAAGGAACATTAACTAAGTTCCTACTATGTGCCAAGTCCCATGAGTCTAGGGTCTAGGGAAGATGCAAAAATAAATATAATATAGACTCCACTCTAGAGAATATGTAAAGAATAATTTCAAGAAGAGAATAAGCATCATAAAAGAGGCATAAACAAAATATTATAGACTCCAGAGTATATGGCTCTTCTGTGTGAAGGAACTGGGAAACCATCATGGAAGAGGTGGTATTTGATCTGAGCCTTACGGTAAGCACAGAATTTAGATATGCAGAGAGTGAGGAGGAGGTAGAAAAATGAGTGGATGATTCATGAATGATTCATTCGTTTCAAAATCTTCCCCTTGCTCAAATTCCTGGAGATTAGCCTTTGTGGTGCCTACACTCTAGTAATTGCAGTCAAAGCCATATGAAAGTGAGGTGACATGAGCAAGTTCACGATGGCCAAAGGGAAGAGTGGCTGTTAATAAATTTACAACAAAATCTTGGAAAGTTTCAAATGCCGAGGTAAAATATTTGGACTTTATTCAAGCCTTTTGGAAAGAAATTTCAAAAACATTAACCCCGTATTAAAGTTAAAAGCTAGAGGTCTTGCTTAAAGTACAAACTGACTGAAAAATCACTGTTAAAAGATAAAAAGAGGCATACTGAAAATTTCGAGTCTATTTGAGCAAAAACTGATGTGAATCAGGCAGCCCCAAATTGAAAGTGGTCTTAAGAACTCCACCAAGAGAAGCTGGGAAAAAGACATACAGAGAAAGTGTGGAAGCAAAGAAAGGAAATTATTGATTGGTTAAAGCTTAATGCCTAGTTGGCTCTTTGTGATTGGTTATCCTCAGAGTTTTGATTTCCTAACCTTGACGCATTGACAAACTGAGAGGTCAGTTTGCTTACACGCCACCAGGGCATTAGAGCCATAGTCTGTGGACTCCTTGCTTAATTAATTTAGCAACATGCATATTGTTAAGACTTGTTGAATGGCATCTAAAATTCTTTCTAGCTGTGTTTGAAATGCATCAGAAGGAAGGAGGTCTAGAGATAGGAACATAACTGAGAGAAGGCTATTTCAGTAGGTCAGGAGGAGATAATGAGAGCATAAATTGAGGCAGAAGAGACAAATGGGAGACACTGTGATGGTGCTTCATGACTCTCTGTAACTCTGTCCTACTTCATACCAAGATGGAGAACTTGGTCAAATAAAAAAATTCAAATCCATATCTCTCTCAATATTTTCACTTACAGATATGTAAACATTTCAATTTTAAAATCTTTTTCTTTATTTTCTTTATTTACTTTTGGCTGCGTTGGGTCTTCATTGCTGTGCGCGGGCTTTCTCTAGTTGTGGCGGGCAGGGGCTACTCTTTGTTGTGGTGCGCGGGCTTCTCATTGCGGTGGCTTCTCTTGTTGCGGAGCTTGGGCTCTAGGCCCGCGGGCTTCAGTAGTTGTGCCACGTGGGCTCAGTAGTTGTGGCGCACAGGCTTAGCTGCTCCGCGGCATGTGGGATCTTCCCGGACCAGGGCTCGAGCCCGTGCCCCCTGCATTGGCAGGCGGATTCTTAACCACTGTGACACAAGGGAACTCCAATATTTCAATTTTTAAATCATACAAGAAATAAATAGCAAGGTGATTGAAAACTCAGTTAATGTGGCAGACTCTAATGCAAGCCAAAAGTGTATCAAAGAGGTGCCTCCCAAACTATGCATTCTTTTCCATTCCAACCCTGTCCTGTCTGTCTGCCTCTATGCTACCTGTGTCTTCTTCAAGAATTTTCAGTTAATTCCTCCCTTAAAGTCTAAATCTGTTGCCAAGTACCTAACCCCCTTCATGGCTGCAACCAGCAAGGCATATCTAGCTAACTTTCAATCTGGCCCATTTTTGTGTGATGACACTTTCTTGAAGTGACTAATATTATCTCTATGTGTGATAGAGCCCTATGTGTGACTTTTCATTATAAAAATATCCACTGGGTACATAACATTATTCAAGAAAACATGAAAGCTTGCAGAACAAGTAAACAGCTGAAAGGGCAGCAAGACAAGATAAATGTTTCCTAATAAAAACACGGGAATATATTTCATTATCTGTGAAGAGCAGAGAGGTTAGCCTAAGAGACATATAAGGTTAAAAAATACCATGAGAGGGACCTCCCTGGTTGCACAGTAGTTAAGAATCCGCCTGCCAAGGCAGGGGACACGGGTCCGAGCCCTGGTCCAGAAAGATCCCACATGCCGCAGAGCAACTAAGTCTGTGTGCCACAACTACTGAGCCTGCGCTCTAGAGCCCGCATGCCACAACTACTGAGCCTGCGTGCCTAGAGCCCGTGCTCCGCAACAAGAGAAGCCACCGCAATGAGAAGCCCGTGCACTGCAACAAACAGTAGCCCCCGCTCGCCACAACTAGAGAAAGCCCGTGCGCAGCAATGAAGACCCAACGCAGCCAAAAATAAATAAATAAATAAATTTATTTAAAAAAAAAATACCATGAGAGACACACACACAACTATAGATAAATATATTAATAGAGATATATAAATATAAAATTTATCATAGTCCCATTCCCCCAATGACTGCTTATTTCCACCCCACCCCCACTCTATTATTATCCAGTTATAAAATCAGGGATGTGGGAAGCCCACTTAACCTTTCCTTTTCCATAATCTCCCATACCTAATTATTAAAAATGTTCTGGCTCTATTCTACTAACTAAATTTCTCTTGCCTGTATCTAATTTCAACTAATGGTTATTTTCCCCTTTTCATATAGGATAAAAGTGCAAACTCCTTATAATGGAATAAAGGCCATTCGATTTAGCTACATTATAGCCTTATCTCCTATCCTTCTTCCTTATGCACCCTTGCACAAGTTGTTCCCTCTGTTTGGCTCCTTCCACTGTGGGTGAATGCCAACAAGAAGGTTCAAGGATCATCTCCTCGGTGAAGTCTCTGATGCTCCCTACTGCCCAAGCATAAAGCACTTATTACTAACCCTACATCCCTGCTGCCCAAGCATAAAGTGTTTATTACTTACCTTAAATATTTTCTATAACTTACCTGTCCCTACCACTAGACTTAGTGAAATTCTTGAAATCAGAGAGGTCTGTCTCATCCATCGCAGTGAAAAATCAAAACCACATACCACACACGCATACACAAACACACACAGTTTAGAATAAACATTAACATGACTTTACTATTCAACTATCTTCATTAGCATAACTACAATTTCAAGAGACTTCTGCCCAGGAAGATAACATTGCAAGTAATGATACTGTTCCTACCGGGAATTTCTCTAAAATCTATCAACTCAACAGAAAATATTAACCAACAGTTTATGCACTAAGACTCTTTCAATAATATATGTAGATGAAATAAATATCTTTACATGTACTATAATTATAATAATAGTAACATAATAGTGAACGGAGGAGAGTTATTACTGAATAAAATGTACAAATAAATTACAGTCCTACTCATTCTTTCTCTACAGTGTCTGGTGATTCTTCCCACTTCTCAAAGGGGACCACTTTACTAAGCTAATGAAAAGGAGGAAATATTCACATTTTCTGAGCTCTGTACAGAGATATTTTCCAGATAAATCTGATAGAAACAAAGGCATGGCCAACAGATATCATCAGTCAAGTCCTACACTTGAGTCTAGACAACTATTAGCAACATGGGAATTGTTTGATGGTGACTTTTAATACACTGAAATTTGTTAGCACAAGAAATAAGTATATACATACTAAGTGGTTTAATATACATGTTAGTATTCACCAGGCTTCTATTTTCCATCTCCTTTTTTCCTTTAACTCATTCATTTTACCTAATCTCGCACCCTTTTCCTACCTCTAAGAACCTCTCTGCCCTCTAGAAATCATGAACCACCATCAGCAAAATCACCTGTATCTTCAAATTCTTGTCTAGTTAGGCTCTTTACCTTCTTGCTTTAACCGAAACTTGGCAGTGCCCTGAGAACCCCACTGACCCTTGGTCCTCCTCTCATACTCTATCTTGGGTTCCTTAGACAAATGGCTGATTCCAGGTCTAGGAAGAAAAAAAATGCACAAGATGATCCTGGAATATCTGTCAAACATATAACAATCAAAGTATAAAAGCCCACCAGGGTCATTTCAAAAGAACTCAAGAGCTAACTTAAAGAGGTTCCCAGTGGTCAAAGGTGGGAAAATTTGGGCATCACTAAGAATAATTCCTACAACAAATACGTTTTAATCATGAACTCATAATCACACTAAAAATAATAATATTTGGTCAACATTGGAGGATGCTAAGGAATTATCTCACTATTTTAAATACTGATAAGAAATAATCATGCTTTTACATGAACCATACCACTGGGGTACCAAATATTACACGAGGAGAAATTTCTATTTATAAAAACATTCTAAGGGATTTCCAGTCTCAGTCATGCATGATAAAGTAGCTGGTATTGAACGAAGCCTTCTGCCAAGAACAACTATAAAAGCTGGATGACATACGTAAATCAACTGTTTGAAGGCACTGGCCAAACAAAACAAAACAGAATAAGCAGGACTCAGTCTCTGAGAGAAGGGAAGCACATATGGTGAGGTCTATATTCACGCTATGGCTTTTTTTTGAGGGCATTTTTCTAATTGTAATGTAGGGAATATAGCTCAAACAGAAAGGCACAGTCTTATTGGACTGAGGGGAAAGAGGTCTGAGTTCAGGACTGCCATTGTGTCTTGGAATTGAGCATCACAATCCCAGACAGGAAAGGAATTGAGAGAAGGATCCAAAAATCTGCATTCAACTTCCCTTCAACTCATGTTAATGCCTCATGTGGTAAATATATATATATATATATATATATATATATATATGGCAACACTGGCACAAATGGTGGCCAGTAGGTAGATGGAATTAAACTGTTGAAGTGTTCTTATATTGGTCAGTAACTGCTAAAGCTACTAATTTAAAGTAGACCACAATAAGATATGGATGTATATTGCAATTACATGGAAAACATCAAAAAGAATAATTTTTACAGTGCACAACAAAAAAATCCTATAGAGGGCAAATAGAGTAATGAACAATACCTGATTAATCTAAAGTAATTCAAGAAAGGAAAAATGAAGGATCAAAGAACAGATGGGATATATAGAAAACAAATAATATGTTAGTAGATGTAAACCAAACTGTTTTTCAGTCAGTTTGGGCTGCTATAAGAAAATACCACAGGCTGGATGGCTTATAAACAACAGAAACTTATTTTTCACAGTTCTAAAGGCTAGACGCCCAAGATTAGGGTGTTAGCATGGTTGAGTTCTAGTGAGAGCCTTCTTCCAGGTTGCAGACTACTGATTTCTTGTTGCATCCTCACATGGCAGAGCGCAGAAAGGGGAAGCAAGCTCCCCTTCTAAAGGCACTAATCCCATTCATGAAGGCTCCACTATCATGACCTCATCTAATCCTAATTACCTCCCAAAGACTCCACCTCCTAATATCATCACATTAAGAGGTGGGGTTTCAACATATGATTTTTAGGGGGAAACATTCACTCCATAACACCAGCTATATCAGTAGTTATACAAGATGTAAATAGAACAAAGACTTCAATTAAAAGACAAAGATTGTTGGACTGAATTTAAAACAAACAAACAAATAATATCCAGCTATATGATGTTTACAAAAGACAAACTTTAAATATAAGAACACAGAAGCCTTAAAAATAAAAAGAATGGAAATATATATCGTATGCAAAAACTAAACAAAATAAAGCTGGTACAGCTTTAATAATACTAAGCAAAGTAGACTTTAAGCATTACTAGAAATAGAGTGATATTTCAAAATGATAAAGGAGTCTATTAAACAAGAAAATAAAATATTCCTAAATTCGTGTCACCTAATATTTAAAGGCAAAAGAGACAAATCCACAATCATTCCTGGAAATGTTATAATAACTGACAGAATAATCAGCAATAATATAGTCACTACAGCCAACAACTGCAAAGTACACATTTTTTTTTTCAAATGCAGTTAGACGTTTGCCAAAATGGACCAAAGCAAATGTTAATAAATTTTAAAGAATTGAAATCAGAGTATGTTTTCTGACTGGAGTGGAATTAAACTAAAGAATAGTGACATAAAGATAACTAGAAAAATTCCTAAATGTTTGAAAATTAAGCAATGCACTTCCAAATAATGTATGAATAAGAGAAAAAAATTGCAATAGAAATAACACAAGTTCTTACAAAGTCACGTCCATAAGTTGATTTGCTTTTGAATCACTCATTTCATAAAACAGCTTTTGGAAAACATTAGAGGAAGCTTACGGGCTTACTCCACTTCTCCAATCTAAAATAGACATTTTTCCAACTACAGTTCCAGCAGTCACTGGACTTATGTTTGTAAAGAACTGTGAAGGGTCAGAGATTTTATTGTACTTGCTACCTAACAAGTTAGGCTACCACAGTTTTAAGGGTGCTAGTCAAAGACATGAGACTCCTGGGTCAGAGCCAAAGGACTTTATTACTCAGAGAGCACAGTGACAGCATGAGCTTCAAGTTTACATTGGTCCCCTGCCTCCCAAATCCCATGGGGGTGATAAGGAGCATCTCAGGTGCATGCAGCTCACTAGAGTGACCAACTCCCTGGTGTGTTCCAAACGGAAGGGTTCCTGGTATTCAGGACTTTATGCCACAATCAGGAAAGTATCAGGCAAACTGAGACAAGTTTGTCACCTAGTGCACACACAGTTTGTATCACAGCCCAGATGCCCTGACCTTAGGAAACACCAAACTTTTAAAGGAAACTGCCAGCAAATTTGCCCAACCTTTGCTCCAGAAAGAGACATTATCTTTATTATCTTGGACGACAAACAAATCTGCCCTTTGACTCAGAGAGAGACACTATCTTTATCTTTTAAAACTGTTTGCCATACAAACATACTTAAAAAGATATCCTAGAACAGAAGCTGCCAATGTATCTGCTCAGATGTGCAGAAATGCAAGAGATCTGAAGGAAATTGTCTCCCAATAATATTCCTATAAAATTACAGTGCAATTATACTATAATCATCTCTGTACTAATCTATATCTTGGCTTTGAAAAGGAAATGTCCATGCTCTTCCATACTATGGGTCAAGTTTCCTTTGTTAAGAACCCAATATAAAATGTTTGTTCACTATTTTTTTGATTGGAAGTTTGTGATAAAGGCACCTAAGTATACTGAAAAAGATGACCTATTTCTTAAGTTGCTATTTTATCTCAGTAGCAAAGATTTAATAATAAAGAAAAAGAGATACTTGTTTCTACTGCTTCCATTATCCAAGGATAAACTTACTAAATCCACTTCTTGGCATCTACCAAAAGACATCAGGGCCAAGAAAAAGGCAACAGAATTTAGGAGTAGGGAGAAGTAAATCAGAAAAACAACAACAACAAAGAACAAAACAAAATTAAAAAACGAAACAAAACTGTGTCCCTTTTGGTGAATGAAGTTATGCTAGGAGATTTAACTAACCTGGACTTTATTGAGATATGTGCAGTCAATTTCCCTGAACTTCATCAGACTATAGGTTCTAGTGACTCATATTAACTGTAACAATCTAAATTTCTGGTTGCTTCCCCAAACAGGAGAATTTCTGGGAGTTCCTAGGGGATGTTTCGCAAGCACTCACCAAGTCTTTTCTCACTCCACCATTTACCACTAGCACCCACTGTATACCACCAGGTTTGTGGGACACTAGGGCCTCCCACCACCCCTGAGGCCTGGGTCCCACAAGATACAAAGCTTCATCGATTCCGTTACTGCATTAGTTTTCTCTCACTGCATAGCAAATCACCGTAAATGTAGTGACTTAAAATAACACAAATAAATTCTCTCACATTTCTGTGTCAGAAGTCTGGGCGGGCTCAACTGGGTTCTCTGATTAGAGTCTCACAAGGCTGAAATCAAGGTGTCCCCTGGGCTGGACTTTTATCTGGAGGCCTTAGGAAATAATCTGCTTCCAAACTCATTCAGATCATTGGCCAAATATGGACTGAGGTCTGTGTGTCTTTGCCAGCTGTCAGAAAGGGGCTACTCTTATGCTCCTTAAGGTTACCTGCATTCCTTAATACAAGGCCCCCTTCATCTTCAATCCAGCAACAGTGCATCAAATCTCGTGCTTTGAATATCTGACTTCCTTGTGTGCTCCTACCTACAAAAGAGGGCTTACCTGGTAGGATCAATCCCAGCTGGGTAATCTTCATACTTTAAGGTCAACTAACTTGGAACTTCAGTTACATCTGCAAAATCCCTTCAAAGATGTACCTAGATAACTGTTTGAATAGGTAACCGTGAGTCAGAAGCCCTGGGGTGGGGCTGGGGGAAAGCATCTTTAGACTCATGTCCGCCACACTTACCGCATGGAGAAGAGCTTCTCTCACATCTGCGTCTGTTTTAGAGACCTCCAGTGAAGCACTGTTTGTGCATCTATACTTGAGAGTTTTTAGAAAATCAGATCTTTCAGGGTTTAAGTACAGACCCATTGCTCGCCACAGGATTTAAACCTCCATCCAATAGTGTCTTGCCTACTAGCCAAATGAAAGTGAAAATTTTGATGCTGTATTCAGAATTACCCATCCATCCAGACAACTAAGGCCTTGTTACAGGGTCAAACTCTCCTCTTTTAGGACACATACTTTCTCAGAAATCTCCTTAGTTCATCAGAAAAACAAGTCTTTTGGGGAGATGGCCCTACCAGTACACCAGGCATGTTCAGGCATGTCTGAATTCCAGTCGAGTCTGCAGCCTGTTCACCTGCTACATTTACATACTATTGATATGGGATCTCCGAGCTTTGTGTCAGTCAGAACACTGAGCATGCCGAGCTGCTGCTCTCTGTGGAACCGAGATAGAATGTTTCTTTCTTTCTTTCTTTTTTTTTTTTTATTAATTAATTTATTTTTGGCTGTGTTAGCTCTTCGTTTCTGTGCGAGGGCTTTCTCCAGTTGTGGCGAGCGGGGGCCACTCTTCATCGCCGTGCGCGGGCCTCTCACTGTCGCGGCCTCTCTTGTTGCGGAGCACAGGCTCCAGACGCGCAGGCTCAGTAATTGTGGCTCACGGGCCTAGTTGCTCCGCGGCACGTGGGACCTTCCCAGACCAGGGCTCGAACCTGTGTCCCCTGCATTGGCAGGCAGAGTCTCAACCACTGCGCCACCAGGGAAGCCCTAGAAGGTTTCTCGATGATCAACTAAATGCATGACCTGTTTGAGACAAACAGGGATTTATGCTTTGCTAGCTTACATGCTTCCTCAAAGGACAAGCCTCAGAGTTTTTGTGCTTGGAAAGGATAAGGGCAAAGCAACAATTAACCAGACACAGTTCCAGAAAGGATAGGTAGAAAATCATCAGTGTTGTTTCTGTAAAAAGATCTGCTGGTCCAGAATCAAGTATTATAAGTATAGAACACAGAACAGCAGAATCAAAGCAAGGCTGGAGTTAGCATTACGGGAAGAAATGAATGTGTCCTCTACTTTCACATTTTTTCTGTCCAGTTTGCTCTCAACACACAGACAGCCCAAATGTGAACCCTGACTGAAGGAAGCAGACAGAAATGTAAGGGGGGGGAGTTAAAGGCCACCAACCAATCTTTCACTTTTTTCAGCTTTGCTTAACAGGTGTCAGGTAGAATCATCCTTGATAGAAAGTAACTCCAAAAAGCAGGACAGAGCAAAAGTGCCCAAGCTATACAAAATGTCTGTCATTTTCTTTCAAAGTCTAAGATTCATATAATTCTGTTAATTGTCTGTTTAACAGCAGCAACAAAAAATCTTGTGTCTTGACTTCGGAAAAAATATGGGAAAAGAGCAAAAGTGGATTGGTCAATTTGTTATGTGTTTTTAGGAAGTTGTTCTATTAAACCAACCAGTCAACACAGTTGATAAAATGAACCAACAAAGGCAATGGGGAATTTAATCTCAGAATTTTATTTTCCTTTTATGAATCTCAAGATTATTTATGTGGTAGAAAATGCATATAAAGAGAGACACCTTCCAGGTTTATAGTATACTCACCCCCAAAAGTAATAAAGAGCTCTGAGCAAGAACCAGGTTGTGTGTTTATGCCCAATCCAGAAAAAAATGATAAAATCTCCTGAGATTTTGTTTCTAACTCCATGGCTTCAAATTAGAAAAAAAATAAAATAAAATAGATGGATAGATAGGCAAAAGGAAAGGCTATTTATTGTCTGTGTATAATTAGGTAATAAATGGACTTTCACAAGAAAGTTCAAATCAAATCTAAATTATTGATCGACAAGAATATATAAATCCTTTCAGTATTTATACTTAATTATAGTTCCAAAAATGTATGCAAGTATTATAATTCAGGTAAAATTAGAAATAATAACCTAAATCACTTAAATCTTAACTTCTGTTAAACATAGATAAAGATATAAATGGTACTATAAAGTATGATTTCTGGAAACTACAACGACATCTTTGGAATGTGATGGTAAATGTTGGGCCTTGAAGTCAAGTAGACTCAAGTTCGATGCTTAATTCTGCCCCTTTTTGCCTGTGTGGCCATAAGCAATTTTCTCAGTTCTTCTGAGCCTCAGTTTCTTTATCTGTAAAGTGTAAATAACACCTTTCTTGTTTTTGTACTACATATATCTTTCACGCCCTCTCTTCATTCATTTGTTCTAACATAATATGACAGAGACTGAGTATATGTTTCTCAAACCCATTTCTTATTTTTTAAGCTGACAGCTAAACTCCATTTCCCAGCAGCTATGCAACTCGGTGGCCCGTGTGACTTGTCTCTCCAATGAAACAAAAGTAGAAGTGATGTGTTTCATCTAGTCCAAGGCAGTTTCTTTTCCCCTCACAATTCATGTACTTTCATTTTTTTGTTTATAATATGTCACAGGTATTTTTCTAAAGAATGTATTTTTCAATGTAATATTTAAATCTTTTTAAATTTAAAATTGCCTCCTGTGTTCTTCAAGTTGCACGTTTTGACCTATGAAACTGAAATTGCTAAATTTTTCACTGAAAAAAAGAAAGAGAAAGGAACAAATCCTAAGCTAAGTGGGACACAGAGACAGCAGTGTAAACAAGGACTTTTCAGGGCAAACCAGAACAATATATACAACCTGACTAGAGAACCAGAAAGAAAGAGAGATCAAGAGATAAACAGATATCGATTTCCTACACAGATGTCCACCCTCCTCAGAAGTGCAGGATATCATGTTTCTAATGATGAAACATTAGAATTAAAAAACAGAAGGCAACAGTTATGAGAAAACAAATGATAATTTCACATCAAACCACTGCTGATGTTGGATATGTGTTGTCTTCCAATTGCAACGCCATCCCTATTTTACTTCTTAAGAAATTAGTAAATTTACTATTTCCAGCGTTTTGCAGCCAACCATCCCCTGAGAAAAACAAAGCTGCTAAATAAGTTTCCAAATAGAATAAAGGGAAAAAACATATATCCAAGAAATACATTTACACCCGCCCCACAAAATAATGAGTGATGTATTTTAGAGGAGATAGTGCCCTAACACAAATTTACTCTTCTTAAATCAAAGCTTCCCCAAAAGCTAGACAAAACGGACATTGGGGAACCAGCTGCAAGTTAAGGAAAGAATAAATTGAGTGACAATTACTACTTCTTAACGTTTCAGGAAAAAAAAAAAAAAAAAAAAACGTCAAGTGGAAGCAGACTTTTTCCAGTTCAGGATGAAGATGGCTTTCCTCACACTCTCAGTTTTTCCCTGAGGTTAAGAGTATAAATTCATAAACACCCGCAAGAAGATCCATAGCCTAAAATGGTTATTCAGCTTCATAGAACCAGGTCAGAGAGAAAAGGGTAAACTGTAATTATCCATTGAAATTGCCTTTGAATCCAGAATTTCTGTTTTCTCAATACACTCTCATAGGAGGGAATATTTTTCTCAAGAACCACAAGAGGGAGTATTCTTACTTCTTTGTCAAGGTCCATCTCTGACACCAAATAGATATTATCCTCATGCTTGTCTAAAAATGATGACATACTATTAAACACTAGGGAAGCTTCTTTTTTACTCATCTAAAATCCAAGTGATTATTTTCTTGTCTTCCATTGATTCATATTTATTATATCCAGGATATTTTCTTGGCCATTCATGATAAAGCAGAAAGCAAGACAGTGTTTCATGCTGGTTCTTTCTCTTGTTCATTATCTTGGGAATGTGAAGGAGGATTTCTCTCTCAAGTTGTGTTCAGCAAGTGCAGGGTGACAATGGGCGATTCTCCCTGACTAGGAGGAAAGCAATCAGTGATCTAAAAATAATTATACTATTGCTTACAGCTGAGCTCCGGCCTAGCCCCCTAGGAGGCTAAAAGCAAAGCACAAACATGATTCTGTCAATTATCATCACATGCCTGCCAATAAGATAAAGAGGTGATAACTAATACTTTCTTCAATGACCCAAGTGTAGTAAGAATCAAGAAACTACCAGTCTTTTGTAAGATACTTTGACTGTATTAGCCAAATTAAAACCAGCTGCTAAAAAAACCAAACTCAGAACATCTGTGGATTCACACACACACACACACACACACACACACACACACACACACACGGCTTATTTCTCACTCAAGTCACTCACTCAAGTCTGATGGGAGTTGGGTGACTAGCCTGGGCTGCTCTTACAAGTGACAATTCAGGGATTCAAGTTCCTTCCATCATGTGACTCCATCATCTTCCCACTGAATCCTCTCTTTGTTGATGAGCAAATTTTAGGGGACAGAGCTGGAAACAGTATACTTTACTTCTGTCCCCTAGCCATTGTCTCTAACTCAGTCACATGATCAACCTAACTGCAAGGGAGGCTGGAGAGTGAGGCTTCCTGTGTGCCTGGAAAGAGGATATATACAAAATTACTGAGCTTCTAGACCAAGAGTTTTTAACATGGGACTCATAGGCTGCCAAAAGATCTTTTAGCTTCATGGAAAATGAATTCCATCCTACCCTCTAACTGAAATTTTGCATATTATTCAAATATATATGTAGGTGTAATAGCCATTTGTGAGGCCCAAAACCACATCCCACTCAGTCCATCTGATTTCAGTGCAGCTGAGGTGAACAATTCCATGCATATTGTCAGTATCTCTCCTCAAACATGACATCTCTCTGCTTTTCTGCCTCAGACTTTCTGAGGTCTTGGAAGTCACTCAGTAGAGGCTCAGTAGACACAAAAGTGAAGAAGTGTTAATAATCATGGGGACAACCCTTAAACAATATTGAACAGGAGTTTTTATGGAAATGGACTAGCCTCCAGTTCTTTAGCAAGACATTGGAGGCATATTCTACAAGGTTCTTCAGAGTTCACATGTGGGATTGAATCCCAGTTGTTCTCAGCAACAACCTGCACAATAATGTACCATTTGTTGACTTTTCTCCCCTTCCTACATCATTCTCTCCACTCTCTCACTTGTCTCCTGGGATTATGTCCCAAATAAAGCACCTTCACTGCATCACTGAGTCAGACTCTGCTTCCATGAAAACCCAGTTTAAGAGTTAGAATGGAAAATGGCTCCAGAAAACAGTCTCTTAGGATAGGATTTTGAAACTGAATTACCCAACAGTCAGATAGCAGCCACTGTGTGGGGCAAGTGTGGGAGGGACGTTAACTCCTAAGCATGCTGTGGCATCACCATGACTAAGGTTCTCATCTACAGTATATAGGAATGAGGTACAAGCAAAAGGCAAAGGCTTGACATATGCAGTATCTCCAGTACTTGAATGGTATGGGGGCAGGTGTAACTAAAAGAATGGAAAGCACTGGTAGACGGATTTTGCTAAAGGCTGTTTTCTATTAACAGTCTCTTCAAGGTGTTAGGCTTTCATTAACACTCTCCTTGAGGTTCCAAAGCACTTCCTACATGTTTTAGGTTTCTTGTTAAAGCAGTACCCCCAGCAGCATTTCCAGGTACCAAATACCAAAATCTATTCCATTTATCTATTGCTAGGTAACAAATGACCCCAAATATAGAAGCATACAACAACAACATGTATTTTGCTTAAAACCAATAATCTGAACAGGGCTCAGTTGGGACAAATCATCTATGCTCCACTCAGCTTTGGCTGAGGTAGATTGAAGCCTGGCTGGCAACTGGAATCATCTGAAGT
Source organism: Balaenoptera ricei (assembly GCF_028023285.1). Taxonomy (NCBI): domain Eukaryota; kingdom Metazoa; phylum Chordata; class Mammalia; order Artiodactyla; family Balaenopteridae; genus Balaenoptera; species Balaenoptera ricei. The sequence goes on along the minus strand of NC_082642.1, from coordinate 107,329,923 downwards.
CTTGCTTCTCAGGGAGCCTTGGGTGGGTGTGGGTCTCAGTTAAAACACCGACATGTGCTCTCTTCATGTGCCTTCACAACATGGTGGCTGATTTCCAAGAGTGAGTTTTTCAAGAAAGAGGGTCATAAGCAAGCTGTATTGCCTTTTCTAGCTTGACCTTGGTAGTAACACAGCATCACTTTTCAATGCATTCTCTTTGTTAGATGCAAGTCACTAGTATAGTGCTGAATACTATTCAAGGGGAGGGTAATTAAAGTGAATCTTTTGATGAAGAGTGTTAAAAAGTTTGTGGACATGTTTAAAAACCACAACATACACACAACATACTTTACATGAAACTAATAATTTCTCCTATGTCCCACTGATCTGACTGGCAGTTTATATTAATGCAACCTATGAAAAATAATACTTTGTTAAAAATATAAATTCTGGACAAATATAAGACTCAACAGAATATAAGGGATTTTCCATGAAACTTTCAACAACATAATGTTTTTCGACCTTTACGTCTCTAATAAAAACTCACCAGGGACTTCCCTGGTGGCTCAGTGTTTAAGAATCTGCCTGCCAATGCAGGGGACATGGGTTCGATCCCTGGTCCAGGAAGATCCCACATGCCGCAGGGCAACTAAGCACATGTGCCACAACTACTGAGCCTGCACTCTAGAGCCCTCAAGCCACAACTACTGAGCCCACATGCCACAACTACTGAGCCCATGTGCTGCAACTACTGAAGCCTGTGCACCTAGAGCTCGTGCACTGCAACAAGAGAAGCCAGCGCAATGAGAAGCCCGCGCACCGCAACAAAGAGTAGCCCCCACTGACCGCAACTAGAGAAAGCCCGCGTGCAGCAACAAAGACCCAACAGAGCCAAAACTAAATAAAATTTTTAAAAATAAAAATATAAAAAGAAGAGACCTTGTTTTCACTCTGTTTAAAAAACAAACCTTACCAGATAGGCTCAATAGTAGAATGGAGATGACAGGAAAGAAGACCTGTGATACAGTACCCAAAGGTCTAATATTCGTGAAACTGGAGTTCCAGAAGGAAAGAAAAAACAGAGTGGTGCAGAAAAAAATCTGAGGAAGTAATGGCTGAAATGTCCTACTTTTGGTGAAAGTCAAGAATTTATAGACGTTAAAAGTTCAGTGAACTTCAAACAGGATAAACACAAAGAAGTTCATGCCAAGACATTTTATAATCAAACTTCTGAAAATTAGACAAAAAAATATTAAAAAGTAAAACAAAAGAATAATATATTAAGTATAGGGGAACAACAATTCAAATGTTGTTTCTCATCTGAAATCCCAGAGGCCAGAAGGAATTGGCTCAATATTTTCAAGAGCAAAACTTTCCTTTGGGCATAAAAATAAAATAAATGTTTTCTCAAATGAAGAAAATTTGTTGCTGGAAAACCTGCTCTAAAACAACTGCTAAAGGAAGTTTTTCAGACCAAAGGGAAATGATACAAAAGGAAAACTTGTACCAACAGGACTGAAGGGAAATCCACTGACATGGTAGATACTTGGGTAAATACGACTTCTCTTGAGCTGTTTAAAATACATTTGATATATGAAAACAAAAATTATTACATTGATAATTTTTCAATGCACATTAAAGTAATACATGGGACAGCTACAACATAAATGGGGGAGAATAAAAGGAGCTATACAGTGGTAAGTTTTCCACATTCTAACTTAAGTAGTAAAATATTGATTTTATATAAGCTGTGAAAAATTAAGTATATTATAACATTTGAGCACAACACAAACTATGAAAAATAGAGTCAAACACACAATAAATAAAGTGAAATAATTAAAAAATTCATATAGTCCAAAGGAAGGCAGTAAAGCAGAAACAGAAAAGCAAATAATGAAGGGGGAAAAACAGAAAACAAATAATAAAATGATAGACTTAAATCCAAATATATCAATAATTATATTAAATGTAAATATTTTAAACACACAAATTAAAAGATTGTCAGAAAGGATTTAAAAATAAAAATTAGGTAGGTTAAAGGTAAAATAATGGAAAAAAGGTATACCATACAAACACTAATCAAAAGAAAGCTAAAGTGATTAAAAGGGCTATTATATAATAATAAAAGGGTCAATCCACCAAGATGACAAAATAATCCTAAATGAACAACAAAGCTTCAAAATACATGAAGCAAAAATTGACAAAATGGAAAGAGAAATCTATAATTATATCTGACAACTTCAACTTCTCTCAGTATTTGATAGAACAAGCAAACAAAACTCAGAAAGGATAGAGAAGAACTGAGTAACAACATCAAGTAACTGGATTTAATTCACATTTACAGAATACCCAATAACAGCCAAGTACACATTCCTTTCAAGTGCACATGGAACAATCACAAATGCAGACTCTATCCTGGATTACAAAATAAAACTCAACAAATTTTTTAAAACTGAAATTATATAAAATATGTTCTCCATAATAGAATTGAACTAAAAATAACATAAAGATAACAGAAAAATTTCTAAACACTTGGATAGTAAACAACACACTAATAAATAAGCAACAGGTCAAGGAAGAAATCTCATGAAAAGTTAAAAAATATATTATACTGGAAAAAATTAAAGTCCAACATATTAAAATTTGAGGGATGCCTCTAAAGCCCTCCACTGAGATAAATTTATAGTATTAAATACTTAGGTTAGAAAAAAGAAAGGTCTCAAATCAGTAGTCCAAACTTTTACATTAAGGAACTAGAGGGGAAAAAAACTAAACCCAAAAGTAAGCATAAGGAGGAAATGACAATGACGAAGTTAAGAGTAGAAATTGAACAGAGAAAAACAATAGAGAAGCAAAATTGGGCTTTATTAACCTTAGGAAGGCTAATAAAATTGACTAAGTTCTTTCAAACCTGAAAAAGAAAAACAGAGAAAACATAAATTATTAATATCAGGAGTAAAACAGGGGATATCATTATAGATCCTACAAGAATTAAAAGGAAAATAAGGGAATACTATGGACAATTAATTTTACATCAATCCAATAACCTTATGAAATGGACCAACACCTCAAAAATCATAAACTACCAACATTCACCCAAAATGAAATTGATATTCTGAATAGTCTTTTAACTGTTAAAAATTGAAATTGTTTAATTAAGGAAAAACCTTTCCAAAAAAATGTCCTGGCTCAGATGGTTTCAGTGGTATATTTAAAGAAGAAGGCACATCAGTTCTACAGTCTCTTCCTGAAAATAAAAGAGTAGGGAACACTTCTCAAACCTGTTTATGAAGCCAGCATTCTTCAGCAGACAAAGAGGACAAGAAAGTAGAGAAAGTTACAGACCAAAGAGGACAAGAAAATAAAAGAAAATTACAGACTAATATCACTCCTGAACATTGACACAAAAATCCTCTACAAAATAGCAGCAAATAGTATGCAGTAATATATAAAATAATGACCACTGGACACTGTGACCAATTAATGTATCTACCATACTGGTCATCTAAAGAAATCAATAGATATCACAAAAATTTTTTTTCTGTTTTCTTTTTTTTTTTTTTAAACAGTGTTGTGTTAGTTTCTGGTGTACAGCAAAGTGATCCACTTATAAAATTTTATTACAGGATATTGAATATAGTTCCCTGTGCTATACAATAGGACCCTGTTGTTCATCCATACTATATATAATAGTTTGCATCTGCTAATCCCAAGCTCCCAATCCATCCCTTCCCCACCCTACCCCTTGGCAACCACAAGTCCGTTTTCTATGTCTGTGAGTCTGTTTCTGTTTCATAGATAAGTTCATTTATTATTTATTTATTTATTTTTTGGCTGCACTGCGTGGCTTGTAGGAACTTAGTTCCCTGACCAGGGATCGAACCTCGGCCCATGGCAGTGGAAGCATGGAGTCTTAAACACTGGACCACCAGGGAGTTTTGTGTCATATTTTATTTTATTACTATTATTATTCTTTAATGTTTTTTTTTTAAATTTATTTTATTTTATTTATTTTATTTATGGCTGTGTTGGGTCTTTGTTTCTCTGCGAGGGCTTTCTCTAATTGCGGCAAGTGGGGGCCACTCTTCATCGCGGTGCGCGGGCCTCTCACTATCGCGGCCTCTCTTGTTGCGGGGCACAGGCTCCAGACGCGCAGGCTCAGTAATTGTGGCTCACGGGTCCAGTTGCTCCGCGGCATGTGGGATCTTCCCAGACCAGGGCTCGAACCTGTGTCCCCTGCATTGGCAGGCAGACTCTCAACCACTGCGCCACCAGGGAAGTCCCATTATTCTTTAATGTTTATTTATTTATTTATTTTCTTATTAGTCATCCATTTTATACACATCAGTGTATACATGTCAATCCCAATCTCCCAATTCATCCCACCACCACCACCACCACCACCACTTTCCCCCCATGGTGTCCATACATTTGTTCTCTACTTCTCTGTCTCAATTTCTGCCCTGCAAACTGGTTCATCTGTACCATTTTCTAGGTTCCACATATATGCGTTAATATACGATATTTGTTTTACTCTCTCTGACTTACTTCACTCTGTATGACAGTCTCTGAATGCATCCACGTCTCTACAAATGACCCAATTTCATTCCTTTCTATGGCTGAGTAATATCCCATTGTATATATGTACCACATCTTCTTTATCCATTCGTCTGTTGATGGGCATTTAGGTTGCTTCCATGACCTGCCTATTGTAAATAGTGCTGCAATGAACATTGGGGTGCATGTCTCTTTTTGAATTATGGTTTTCTCTGGGTACATGCCCAGTAGTGGGATTGCTGGGTCATATGGTAATTCTATTTTTAGTTTTTTAAGGAACCTCCATACTGTTCTGCATAGTGGCTATATCAATTTACATTCCCATCAACAGTGCAAGAGGGTTCCCTTTTCTCCACACCCTCTCCAGCATTTGTTGTTTGTAGATTTTCTGATGATGCCCATTCTAACTGGTGTGAGGTGATACCTCATTGTAGTTTTGATTTGCATTTCTCTAATAATTAATGAGGATGAGCAGCTTTTCATGTGCTTCTTGGCCATCTGTATATCTACTATGGAGAAATGTCTATTTAGGTCTTCTGCCCATTTTTGGATTGGGTTGTTTGTTTTTTTAATATTGAGCTGCATGAGCTGTTTATATATTTTGGACATTAATCCTTTGTCCGATGATTCATTTACAAATATTTTCTCCCATTTTGAGGGTTGTCTTTTCATCTTCTTTATGGTTTCCTTTATTGTGCAAAAGCTTTGAAGTTTCATTAGGACCTATTTGTTTATTTTTGTTTTTATTTTCATTACTCTAGGAGGTGGATCAAAAAATATCGTGCTGTGAATAGGTCAAAGAGTGTTCTCCCTATGTTTTCCTCTAAGAGTTTTATACTGCCCAGTCATACATTTAGGTCTCTAATCCATTTTCAGTTTATTTTTGTGTATGGTGTTAGGGAGTGTTCTAATTTCATTCTTTTACATGTAACTGTCAGTTTTCCCAGCACCACTTTTTGAAGAGACTGCCTTTTCTCCATTGTATATCCTTGCCTCCTTTGTCATAGATTAGTTGACCATATGTGTGTGGGTTTATCTCTGGGCTTTCTATCCTGTTCTATTCATCTATATTTCTGTTTTTGTGCCAGTACCATATTGTCTTGATTACTGCAGCTTTGTAGTATAGTCTGAAGTCAGGGAGTCTGATTCCTCCAGCTCCATTTTTTTCCCTGAAGACTGCTTTGGCTATTCGGGGTCTTTTGTGTCTCCATACAAATTTTAAGATTTTTTTGTGCTAGTTCTGTAAAAAATACCATTGGTAATTTGATAGGGATTGCATTGAATCTGTAGATTGCTTTGGGTAGTATAGTCATTTTAACAATATTGATTCTTCCAATCCAAGAACATGGTATATCTCTCCATCTGTTGGGATCATCTTTAATTTGTTTCATCAGTGTCTTATAGTTTTCTGCATACAAGTCTTTTGTCTCCCTAGGTAGGTTTATTCCTAGGTATTTTATTCTTTTCGTTGCAATGGTAAATGGGAGTGTTTCCTTAATTTATCTTTCAAATTTTTCATCATTAGTGTATAGGAATGCAAGAGATTTCTGTGCATTAATTTTGTATCCTGCAACTTTACCAAATTCATTGATTAGCTCTAGTAGTTTTCTGGTGGCATCTTTAGGATTCTCTATGTATAGTATCATGCCATCTGCACACAGTGACAGTTTTACTTCTTCTTTTCCAGTTTGTATTCCTTTTATTTCTTTTTCTTCTCTGATTGCTGTGGCTAGGACTTCCAAAACTATTTTGAATAATAGTGGTGAGAGTGGACATCCTTGTCTTGTTCCTGATCTTAGTGGAAATGCTTTCAGTTTTTCACCATTGAGAATGATGTTTGCTGTGGGTTTGTCGTATATGGCCTTTATTATGTTGAAGTAGGTTCCCTCTATGTCCACTTTCTGGAGAGTTTTTTATCACAAATGGGTGTTGAATTTTGTCAAATGCTTTTTCTGCATCTATTGAGATGATCATATGGTTTTTCTTCTTCAATTTGTTAATATGGTGTACCACATTGATTGATTTGCGTATATTGAAGAATCCTTGCATCTCTGGGATAAATCCCACTTGATCATGGTGTATGATCCTTTTAATGTGTTGTTGGATTCTGTTTGCTAGTATTTTGTTGAGGATATTTGCATCTATATTCATCAGTGATATTGGTCTGTAATTTTCTTTCTTTGTAGTATCTTTGGTTTTGGTATCAGGGTGATGGTGGCCTCATAGAATGAGTTTGGGAGTTTTCCTTCTTCTGCAATTTTTTGGAAGAGTTTGTGAAGGATGGGTGTTAGCTCTTCTCTAAATGTTTGGTAGAATTCACCTGTGAAGCCATCTGGTCCTGGACTTCTGTTTGTTGGAAGATTTTAAATCACAGTTTCAGTTTCATTACTTGTGTTTGGTCTGTTCATATTTTCCATTTCTTCCTGGTTCAGTCTTGGAAGGTTATACCTTTCTAAGAATTTGTCCATTTCTTCCAGGTTGTCCATCTTATTGGCATAGAGTTGCTTACAGTAGTCTCTTAGGATGCTTTGTATTTCTGCGGTGTCCATTGTAATTCTCATTTTTCATTTCTAATTTTATGACTTGAGTCCTCTCCCTCTTGTTCTCGATGAGTCTGGCTAATGGTTTGTCAATTTTGTTTATCTTCTCAAAGAACCAGCTTTTAGTTTTATTGATCTTTGCTATCATTTTCTTTGTTTCTATTTCATTTATTTCTGCTCTGATCTTTATGATTTCTTTCCTTCTGCTAACTCTGGGTTTTGTTCGTTCTTCTTTCCCTAGTTCCTTTAGGTGTAACGTTACATTGTTTGAGATTTTTCTTGTTTCTTGAGGTAGGCTTGTATAGCTATAAACTTCCCTCTTAGAACTGCTTTTGCTGCATCCCATACGTTTTGGATCGTCGTGTTTTCATTGCCATTTGTCTCTAGGTATTTTTTGATTTCCTCTTTGATTTCTTTAGTGATCTCTTGGTTATTTAGTAATGTATTGTTTAGCCTCCATGTGTTTCTGTTTTTTACATTTTCTTCCTGTAATTGATTTCTAATCTCACAGTGTTGTGGTCAGAAAAGATGCCTGATATGATTTCAATTTTCTTAAATTTACTGAGGCTTGATTTGTGACCCAAGATGTGATCTATCCTGGAGAGTGTTCCATGCACACTTGAGAATCTCTTGTGTTTCCCACTTAGAGAAGTTCCTTTAGCATTTGTTGTAGAGCTGGTTTGGTGGTGCTGAATTCTCTTAGCTTTTGCTTGTCTGTAAAGCTTTTGATTTCTCCATCGCATCTGAATGAGATCCTTGCTGGGTAGAGTAATCTTGGTTGTAGGTTCTTCCCTTTCATCACTTTAAGTATATCATGCCACTCCCTTCTGGCTTGTAGGGTTTCTGCTGAGAAATCAGCTGTTAACTTTATGGGAGTTCCCTTGTATGTTATTTGTCATTTTTCCCTTGTTGCTTTCAATAATTTTTCTTCGTCTTTAATTTTTGCCAAATTGATTACTGTGTGTCTCAGCGTGTTTCTTCTTGGGTTTATCCTGTATGGGACTCTCTGCACTTCCTGGACTTGGGTGGCTATTTCCTTTCCCATGTTAGGGAAGTTTTCGACTATAATCTCTTCAAATATTTTCTTGGGTCCTTCCTCTCTCTCTTCTCCTTCTGGGACCCCTATAATGTGAATGTTGTTGCATTTAATGTTGTCCCAGAGGTCTCTTAGGCTATCTTCATTTCTTTTCATTCTTTTTCTTTATTCTGTTCCGCAGTAGTGAATTCCACCATTCTGTCTTCCAGGTCACTTATCCATTCTTCTGCCTCAGTTATTCTGCTATTGATTCCTTCTAGTGTATTTTTCATTTCAGTTATTGTATTGTTTATCTCTGTTTGTTTTTTCTTTAATTCTTTTAGATCTTTGTTAAACATTTCTTGCATCTTCTCGATCTTTGCCTCCATTCTTTTTCCGAGGTCCTGGATCATCTTCACTATCATTATTCTGAATTCTTTTTCTGGATGATTGCCTATCTCCATTTCATTTAGTTGTTTTTCTGGGGTTTTATCTTGTTGCTTCATCTGGTACATAGCCCTCTGCCTTTTCATCTTGTCTACCTTTCTGAGAATGTGGTTTTTGTTCCACAGGCTGCAGGACTGTAGTTCTTCTTGTTTCTGCTGTCTGCCCTCTGGTGGATAAGGCTATCTAAGAGGCTTGTGGAAGTTTCCTGATGGGAGGGACTGGTGGTGGGTAGAGCTGGGTGTTGTTCTGGTGGGCAGAGCTCAATAAAACTTTAATCTGCTTTTCTGCTGATGCATGGGGCTGGGTTCCCTCCCTGTTGGTTGTTTGGCTTGAGGCGACCCAGCACTGGAGCCTACCTGGCTCTTTGGTGGGGCTAATGGTGGATTTTGGGAGGGCTCACGCCAAGGAGTACTGCCCAGAACTTCTGCTGCCAGTGTCCTTGTCCCCACGGTGAGCCACAGCAAACCCCCGCCTTGGCAGGAGACCCTCTAACACTAGCAGGTAGGTCTGGTTCAGTCTCCTATGGGGTCATTGCTCCTTCCCCTGGGTCCCGATGTGCACTCTACTTTGTGTGTGCCCTCCAAGAGTAGAGTCTCTGTTTCCCCCACTCCTGTTGAAGTCCTGCAATCAAATCCCACTAGCCTTCAAAGTCTGATTCTCTAGGAATTCCTCCTCCTGTTGCCAGACCCCCAGGTTGGGAAGCTTGACGTGGTGCTCAGAACCTTCACTCCAGTGGGTGGACTTCTGTGGTATACATGTTCTCCAGTTTGTGTGTCACCCACCCAGCAGTAATGGGATTTGATTTGATTGTGATTGCGCCCGTCCTACCGTCTCACTGTGGCTTCTCCTTTGTCTTTGGATGTGGGGTATGTTTTTTGGTGAGTTCCAGTGTCTTCCTCTCGATGATTGTTCAGCAGTTAGTTGTGATTCTGGTGCTCTCGCAAGAGGGAGTGAGCTCACATCCTTCTACTCTGCCATCTTGAACCAACCTGTCACAAAAATTTTTTGATCAAGTTTGACATCACTTCATGACCAAAAAAAAAAAAAAAAAGACTCAACAAACTAGGAATAGAAGTTAACTTTCTTAACTTGTTAAAGAGCAGGCGCATCCAACAAAAAAAAGAAATTCACTAACATGCTTGTTTACGAAAAGCTGATAGCTTTCCCTCTTAAATGAGGAACAAAGAAAAAATATCCTCTTTCACCACTCCTATTCAACACTAAGAAGATTGGAAAGGAGAAATAAAATAGTTCCTATTTGCAAGAGACAAAATTGTCTTTGTAGAAAATCCGAAGTAGTTTTAAACAAACAAACAAAAACAAAAAACCTAAGAACTAATAAATGAGTTTTGCAAGGTATCAGGATATATAATCAACACACAAAAATCAATCGTTTCTCAATGCTAACGATGAACAATTGGAAACCAAAAATAATTTTAAAAAACACAATAGCTCCGGATTTCCCTGGTGGCACAGTGGTTAAGAATCTGCCTGCCAATGCAGGGGATGCAGGTTCGAGCCCTGGTCCAGAAAGATCCCACATGCCACGGAGCAACTAAGCCCATGTGCCACAACTACTGAGCCTGTGTTCTAGAGCCCGTGAGCCACAACTACTGAGCTGGCATGCCACAACTACTGAAGCCCACATGCTTAGAGCCCGAGCTCCACAACAAGAGAAGCCACCACAATGAGAAGCCCACGCACCACAACGAAGAGCAGCCCTCACTCGCCGCAACTAGAGAAAGCCCACACGCAGCAATGAAGACCAAACACAGCCAAAAATTTAAAAAAATAAAAATAAACAAAACAAAAAAACACAATAGCTCCAAAATAATGAAATGCCTAGGAATAAATCTAATAAAATATGTGCAAGACCTGTATGCAGAAAATTACACAATACCGATGAAAGAAGTCAATGCAGCTCCAAATAAATGGAGAGACGTACTGTGTTTGTGGATTAAAGATTTAACATAATAAAGATATCAATTCTCCCCAAATTGATCTATAGATTTAATGTAATTCCAATTAAAATCCAACACGATTTTGTAAATATATACAAGCTGATTCTAAAATTCATAGGGAAAAGGAAAAAAAAAATGAGAATGGCCAAAACAATTTTGAGAGAGCAGAATAAAGTTGGAGGTAATTTTTAAATTACTATAAAGATAATAATCAAAGCAGTGTGCTATTGGCGCAGAGATATATATAAAGATCAATGGAATAAAAGAGAAAATCCAGGGAGAGAACCACAGAAATATGACCATTGATTAAAAAAAAAAAAATCCTCACATCTTATATAAAATTAACACAAAATTAATCCTAGATCTAAATGTAAAACATAAAATTATAAAACTTTTGAAGAAAATATAGGAGAAAAGTTTCATGATACGTGGTTAGGCAGAGTTCTTAGACATGTCTAAGAAAAAGTACACCAAAAGTACAATTCATAAAAGAAAAAAATGATAAATTAGACTTCAAACTAAAACCTTGGGACTTCCCTGTTGGTCCAGTGGCTAAGACTCCACGCTCCCAATGCAGGGGGCCTGCATTTGATCTATGGTCAGGGAACTAGATCCCGCATGCTGGAACTAAGAGTTTGCATGCCACAACTAAAGATCCTGTGTGTCGCAACTAAGACCCGGCGCAGCCAAATAAATAAATAAATATTTAAAAAAATAATAATAATTATCTTCACACTTTTTAAAAAAAAAAACTAAAACCTTCATTTTGTGAAAAACTGTTAAGAGAATGAAAAGACCAGTCACAAACTGGGAGAAAATATATGCAAGTCACATATCTGACAAAAGATTTCTATTCAAAATATACAAAGAATATTCAAAGAACTCTCAAAAACTCACTAATAAGAAAACAACTCAATTTAAAAATGGACAAAATATTCATATAGACATTGCACCAAACAAAATACATGGTTTTCAAATAAGCATATGAAAATATGTTCAACATTATTATAAAACAAACAACAAACAAACAAAGAAACAGGGAATTCCCTGGAGGTCTAGTGGTTAGGACTCCAGGCTTTCACTACCGAGGGCCCGGGTTCAATCCCTGGTCAGGGAACTAAGATCCCCCAAGCCTCGCAGTGCAGTCAAAAACAAAAAACAAAAAAAATAGTGAGCTACCATGTCACACCTATCAGAAAGGCTAAAATTTTTTTTAAATATAGGATAATACCAAGTGTCAGTGAGGATGCAGAGCAACTGGAACTCTTGCATTCCTGGAATGCAAAATGATATAGCCACTCTGGAAAACAACTGTGACAGTTTCCTATAAAGTTAAACACATCTTGCCATATGACCCAAAAATCTCACTCCTAAATATTTACCCAGAAGAAATGAAAACATGTCACACAACATACGTTCACACAATAGCTCTATTCAAAATTGTAAAAGACTGGAACCAACCCAAATGTCCTTAAATGGGTGAATGGATAAACAAACTGTGATACATCCATACAATGGAATACTATTCAGCAATAAAAGGAACAAACTATTCACACACAGGAAAACTTGGATGAATCCCAAATGCATCATGTTGGATGAAGAAAGTAGTCTCAAAATGTTACACTGTATGACTCCATTTATAGGACATTCTAGAAAAGGAAAAATTATAGTGACAAAAATTGGATCAGTGGTTCTCATGGTTTAGGGATTGGGGGGAGAGTATGACTTCAAAGGGACAGCATGAGGGACTTTTGGGGTGACAGAACTGTTCTATATCCCAACTGTGATGATGGTTACATGAATCCATACACATGTTAAAACTCATGGAACTGTTCACCCAAAAAATGAATTTTACTGGATGTTAATTTAAAAAATTAAAAAGTAAATAATTTTTAATAACTTGAACTCTGAGAAAAATAGTTACCATTTTCAAATCTCCAACTATGTGCCAGAAACTTGCTAACCACAGACTTTAT